>NC_134825.1:112417558-112604992 GCF_004210375.1 Tachypleus tridentatus | reverse complement strand
ATACAGTAAAGATAAATACAGTAAAGATAAATATACATATAAATACATACAGTGAAGATACATATGGTAAAGATATACATACAGTGAAGATACATACAGTAAAGATAAATACAGTAAAGATACATACAGTAAGATAAATACAGATATACATAAGATAAAGAAGATATGTACAGTAAGATAACATACAGTAAAGATAAATACAGTAAAATAAATACAGAACATACAGTGACAAGATACATACAGTAAAGATACATACAGTAAAAAAGATAAATACAGTAAGATAATTATAAATAGTAAAGATAATGGCACATAAAGATAGAAATTTACAGATAAATACAGTAAAAAATATAAATAAAGATCCCAGTAAATGATAATAGAGTAAAGATACATACAGAAGATAAATACATACAGTACAAGTGAAGATAAATACAGCAAATATAAATACAGTAAAGATAAATACAGTAAATACATACAGTAAATACATACAGATAAACAGTAATTAAATACAGTAAAGATAAATACAGTAAAGATATACAATACAGTAAGATACATACAGTAAGATACATACAGGTAAATATACATACAGTAAGATAAATACAGTAAAGAAGATACATACAGTAAAGATACAGTAATACAGTAAAGATAAATACAGTAAAGATACATACAGTAAGATATAAATACAGTGAAGAGATAAATACAGTGAAGATACATACAGTGAAGATAAATACAGTACAGACAGTGAAAGATACAGTGAATGATAAATACAGTAAAGATAAATACAGTGAAGATACATACAGTAAAGATAAATACACTAATACAGTGAAGATAGATACATAGAGTGAACATAAATACAGTAAAGATACATACAGTATATATATAAATACAGTAAAGATACATACAGTAAATATAAATACAGTAAGATAAATACAGTAAAAGATGCATACAGAAAAGATAAATACAGTGAAGATACATAAAGTAAAGATATATACAGAAAAGATAAATACAGTGAAGATACATACAGTAAAGATAATTACAGTAAAGATACATATAGTAAATATAAATACAGTAACTATACATACAGTAAAGATAAATACAGTAAAGATACATACAGAAACGATAAATAGGTAAAGATAATTACAGTTGAAGATACATACAGTGAAGATAAATACAGTAAAGATACATACAGTGAAGATACATACAGTAAAGATAAATACAGTAAATATAAATACAGTAAAGATACATATAGTAAAATACATACAGAAAAGAGATAACTACAGTGAATATATATATATAAAAAAGTAAATATACATACAGTAAAGATAAATACAGTAAATGTAAATACAGGAAAGATACATACAGAAAATATAAATACAGTATAGATACATACAGTAAATATAAATACAGTAATGATACATATAGTAAATATAAACACAGTAAAGATACATACAGTAAAGATAATTACACTAAAGATACATACAGTGAAGATAAATACAGTAAAGATACATACAGTGAACGTAAATACAGTAAAGATAAATGCAGTGAAGATACATACAGTAAAGATAAATACAGTGAAGATACATAGAGTGAAGATAAATACAGTAAAGTTACATACAGAAAATATAAATACAGTAAAGATACATACAGTAAAGTTAAATACAGTGAAGATACATACAGTAAAGATACATACAGTATATATACATACAGTAAATATAAATACAGTAAAGATAATTACAGTAATTATAAATACAAAATAAAGATAAATACAGTAAAGATAAATACAGTAAATATAAGTACAGTAAAGATAAGTACAGTAAATATACATACAGTAAAGATAAATACAGTGAAGATACATAAAGTATATATACATACAGTAAATATAAATACCCCAAAGATAATTACAGTAATTATAAATACAATAAAGATAAATACAGAAAAGATGCATACAGAAAAGATAAATACAGTGAAGATACATAAAGTAAAGATATATACAGAAAAGATAAATACAGTGAAGATACATACAGTAAAGATAAATACAGTGAAGATACATACAGTAAAGATAAATACAGTAAAGATACATATAGTAAATATAAATACAGTAACTATACATTCAATAAAGATAAATACAGTAAGATACATACAGAAAGATAAATAGAGTAAAGATAATTACAGTGAAGATACATACAGTGAAGATAAATACAGTAAAGATACATACAGTAAACATAAATACAGTAAATATAAATACAGTAAAGATAAGTACAGTAAAGATAAATACAGAAAATATACATACACTAAAGATACATAAAGTAAATATAAATACAGTAAAGATACATAGAGTAAAAAAAATACAGTAAAGATAAACACAGTAAAGATACATATAGTAAATATAAATACAGTAAATATACATACAATAAAGATAAATACAGTTAAATATACATACAGTGAAGATAAGTTCAGTAAAGATAAATACAGAAAGAGATATAATAGAAAAGATACATACAGTAAATATAAATACAGTAAATATAAATACAGTAAAGATACATACAGAAAGATATAAATACAGTAAAGATACATACAGTAAAGATACATACAGTAAATATAAATATAAATACAGTGAAGATACATACAGTAAAGAAACATACATTAAACATAAATACAGTCAAGATAATACAGTAAAGATAAATACAGTAAAGATACATACAGTAAAGAAAAATACAGTAAAGATACATACAGTAAATGTAAATACAGGAAATATACATAAAGTAAATATAAATACAGTAAAGATACATACAGTAAAATACATACATTAAAATACATACAGAAAAGATAAATACAGTGAAGATACAAACAGTAAAGATAAATACAGTAAAGATATATACATAAAGATAAATACAGTTGAAGATAAATACAGTAAAGATACATACAGTAAATGTAAATACAGTAAAGATAAATACAGTAATTATAAATACAGTAATGATACATACAGTAAAGATAAATACAGTAAAGATACATACAGCAAATATAAATACAGTAAAGATAAATACAGAGAAGATGCATACAGAAAAGATAAATACAGTGAAAATACATAAAGTAAAGATAAATACAGAAAAGATGCATACAGAAAAGATAAATACAGTGAAAATACATAAAGTAAAGATATATACAGAAAAGATAATTACAGTGAAGATACATACAGTGAAGATAAATACAGTAAAGATACATACAGTAAAGATAAATACAGTAAATATAAATACAGTAAAGATACATATAGTAAAAATACATACAGAAAAGATAACTACAGTGAAGATACATAAAAAAAGGTACATACAGTAAAGATAAATACAGTAAAGATATATACAGTAAATGTAAATACAGGAAAGATACATAGAGTAAAGATACATACAGAAAAGATAAATACAGTAAAGATACATACAGTGAAAATAAATACAGTAAGATAAATACAGTAATGGTACATACAGTAAAGATAAATACAGTAAATATAAGTACAGTAAAGATAAGTACAGTAAATATACATACAGTAAAGATACATACAGTAAAGATAAATACAGTGAAGATACATACAGTAAAGATAAATACAGTGAAGATAATAGAGTAAATATACATACAGTAAAGATTAATACAGTAAAGATACATACAGTATATATACATACAGTAAATATAAATACCCCAAAGATAATTACAGTAATTATAAATACAATAAGATAAATACAGTAAAGATATATACAGTAAATGTAAATACAGGAAAGATACATAGAGTAAAGATACATACAGAAAAGATAAATACAGTAAAGATACATACAGTGAAGATAAATACAGTAAGATAAATACAGTAAAGATACATATAGTGAACATAAATACATTAAAGATAAATACAGTGAAGATGCATACTGTGATGATACATACAGTAAAGATAAATACAAGGAAGAAACATACAGTAAATATTAATACAGTAAAGATAAATACAGTAAATATAAATACAGGAAAGATAAGTACAATAAAGATAAATACAGAAAATAAACATACAGTAAAGATACATACAGTAAATATAAATACAGTAAAGATACATACATTAAAAATAAATACAGTAAATAAACATACAGTAGAGATACATACAGTAAAAAATAAATACAGTAAAGATAAACACAGTGAAGATACATCAAGTAAAGATACATCAATTAAAGATACATAAAGTAAAGATACATACAGTAAAGATACATACAATAAATATAAATACAGTAAAGATACATACAGTAAAGATAAATACAGTGAAGATAATAGAGTAAATATACATACAGTAAAGATTAATACAGTAAAGATACATACAGTAAAGATAAATACAGGAAAGAAACATACAGTAAATATAAATACAGTAAAGATAAATACAGTAAACATAAATACAGTAAATATAAATACAGTAAAGATAAGTACAGTAAAGATAAATACAGAAAATATACATACACTAAAGATACATAAAGTAAATATAAATACAGTAAAGATACATAGAGTAAAAAAAATACAGTAAAGATAAACACAGTAAAGATACATATATTAAATATAAATACAGTAACTATACATTCAATAAAGATAAATACAGTAAATATACATACAGTAAAGATAAGTTCAGTAAAGATAAATACAGAAAAGATATATACAGAAAAGATACATACAGTAAATATAAATACAGTAAATATAAATACAGTAAAGATACATACAGAAGATATAAATACTGTAAAGATACATACAGTAAATATAAATACAGTAAAGATACATACAGTAAATATAAATACCGTGAAGATGCATACAGTAAAGAAACATACATTAAACATAAATACAGTCAAGATAATACAGTAAAGATAAATACAGTAAAGATACATACAGTAAAGAAAAATACAGTAAAGATACATACAGTAAATGTAAATACAGGAAATATACATAAAGTAAATATAAATACAGTAAAGATACATACAGTAAAAATACATACATTAAAAATACATAGAGAAAAGATAAATACAGTGAAGATACAAACAGTAAAGATAAACACAGTAAAGATATATACATAAAGATAAATACAGTGAAGAGATAGATACAGTAAAGATACATACAGTAAATGTAAATACAGTAAAGAGATAACTACAGTAATTATAAATACAGTAATGATACATACAGTAAAGATAAATACAGTAAAGATACATACAGCAAATATAAATACAGTAAAGATAAATACAGAGAAGATGCATACAGAAAAGATAAATACAGTGAAAATACATAAAGTAAAGATAAATACAGAAAGAGATACATACAGAAAAGATAAATACAGTGAAAATACATAAAGTAAAGATATATATACAGAAAGATAACTACAGTGAAGATACATACAGTAAAGATACATACAGTAAAGATAAATACAGTAAAGATACATACAGTAAATATAAATACAGTAACTATACATTCAGTAAAGATAAATACAGTAAAGATAATTACAGTGAAGATACATACAGTGAAGATAAATACAGTAAAGATAAATACAGTGAAGATACATACAGTATAAATACATACAGTAAATATAAATACCCCAAAGATAATTACAGTAATTATAAATACAATAAAGATAAATACAGTAAAGATACATACAGTAAATATAAATACAGTAAAGATAACATACAGTAAAATGTAAATACAGGAAAGATACATACAGTAAATGTAAATACAGCAAAGATAACTACAGTAATTATAAATACAGTAAAGATACATACATTAAAATACATTGAGAAAAGATAAATACAGTGAAGATACATACAGTAAAGATAAATACAGTAAAGATATATACATAAAGATAAATACAGTGAAGATACATACAGTAAAGATACATACAGTAAAGATACATACAGTAAATATAAATACAGTAAAGATAAATACAGAGAAGATACATACAGTAATGATACATACAGTAAAGATAAATACAGTAAAGATACATACAGTAAAGATAAATACAGTAAAGATACATACAGTGAAGATAAATACAGTAAAGATACATACAGTGAAGTAAATACAGTAAAGATACATACAGTGAACGTAAATACAGTAAAGATAAATACAGTGAAGATACATACAGTAAAGATAAATACAGTGAAGATACATACAGTGAAGATAAATACAGTAAAGATACATACAGTAAATATAAATACAGTAAAGATACATACAGAAAATAAATAAATACAGTAAAGATACATAAAGTAAAGATATATACAGAAAAGATAAATACAGTGAAGATACATACAGTAAAGATAAATACAGTAAAGATACATACAGTAAATATAAATACAGTAAAGATACATACAGAAAGATAAATACAGTAAAGATAATTACAGTGAAGATACATACAGTGAAGATAAATACAGTAAAGATACATACAGTGAAGATACATACAGTAAAGATAAATACAGTAAATATAAATACAGTAAAGATACATACAGTAAAAATACATACAGAAAAGATAAATACAGTGAAGATACATACAGTAAAGATACATACAGTAAAGATAAATACAGTAAAGATACATATAATAAATATAAATACAGTAACTATACATTCAGTAAAGATAAATACAGTAAAGATAATTACAGTGAAGATACATACAGTGAAGATAAATACAGTAAAAATAATTACAGTGAAGATACATACAGTGAAGATAAATACAGTAAATATACATACAGTGAAGATACATACAGTAAATATAAACACAGTAAAAGATAAATACAGTAAAGATACATACAGTAAAGATAATTACACTAAAGATACATACAGTAAAGATAATTACAGAAAGAGATATGTACAGTAATGATAAATACAGTAAAGATACATACAGTAAATATAAATACAGTAAAGATACATACAGTGAAGATGCATACAGTGAAGATGCATACAGTGAAGATGCATACAGTGAAGATACATACAGTAAAGATACATACAGTAAAGATAAATACAGTAAATATAAAGTAAATATAAATACAGTAAAGATACATATAGTAAAAATACATACAGAAAGAGATAACTACAGTAAAGATACATAAAATAAAGATACATACAGTAAAGATAAATACAGTAAAGATATATACAGTAAAGATAAATACAGTAAAGATATATACAGTAAATGTAAATACAGGAAGATACATAGAGTAAAGATACATACAAAAAAGATAAATACAGTAAAGATACATACAGTGAAGATAAATACAGTAAATATAAGTACAGTAAAGATAAGTACAGTAAATATACATACAGTAAAGATAAATACAGTGAAGATACATACAGTATATATACATACAGTAAATATAAATACCCAAAGATAATTACAGTAATTATAAATACAATAAAGATAAATACAGTAAAGATACATACAGCAAATATAAATACAGTAAAGAAACATACAGTAAATGTAAATACAGGAAAGATACATACAGTAAATGTAAATACAGCAAAGATAACTACAGTAATTATAAATACAGTAAAGATACATACATTAAAAATACATTGAGAAAAGATAAATATAGTGAAGATACATACAGTAAAGATAAACACAGTAAAGATATATACATAAAAGATAAATACAGAGAAGATGCATACAATAAAGATACAAATAGTAAAGATAAATACAGTAGAGATACATACACTAAAGATAAATACAGTGAAGATGCATACAGTGAAGATACATACAGTGAAAATAAATACAGTAAAGATACATACAGTGAACGTAAATACAGTAAAGATAAATACACTGAAGATACATACAGTAAAGATAAATACACTGAAGATACATAGAGTGAACATAAATACAGTAAAGATACATACAGTAAATATAAATACAGTAAAGATACATACAGTAAATATAAATACAGAAAAGATGCATACAGAAAAGATAAATACAGTGAAAATACATAAAGTAAAGATATATACAGAAAAGATAAATACAGTGAAGATACATACAGTAAAGATACATACAGTAAAGATAAATATATTAAAGATACATATAGTAAATATAAATACAGTAACTATACATTCAGTAAAGATAAATACAGTAAAGATAATTACAGTGAAGATACATACAGTGAAGATAAATACAGTAAATATAAGTACAGTAAAGATAAGTACAGTAAATATACATACAGTAAAGATAAATACAGTGAAGATACATACAGTATATATACATACAGTAAATATAAATATCCCAAAGATAATTACAGTAATTATAAATACAATAAAGATAAATACAGTAAAGATACATACAGCAAATATAAATACAGTAAAGAAACATACAGTAAATGTAAATACAGGAAAGATACATACAGTAAATGTAAATACAGCAAAGATAACTACAGTAATTATAAATACAGTAAAGATACATACAGTAAAGATAAATACAGTAAAGATAAATACAGAGAAGATGCATACAGTAAAGATACGAATAGTAAAGATAAATACAGTAAAGATACATACACTAAAGATAAATACAGTGAAGATGCATACAGTGAAGATACATACAGTGAAGATAAATACAGTAAAGATACATACAGTGAATATAAATACATAAATACAGTAAAGATAAATACACTGAAGATACATACAGTAAAGATAAATACACTGAAGATACATAGAGTGAACATAAATACAGTAAAGATACATACAGTATATATAAATACAGTAAAGATACATACAGTAAATATAAATACAGTAAAGATAAATACACAAAAGATGCATACAGAAAAGATAAATACAGTGAAGATACATAAAGTAAAGATATATACAGAAAAGATAAATACAGTGAAGATACATACAGTAAAGATAAATACAGTAAAGATACATATAGTAAATATAAATACAGTAACTATACATTCAGTAAAGATAAATACAGTAAAGATACATACAGAAACGATAAATAGAGTAAAGATAATTACAGTGAAGATAAATACAGTAAAGATACATACAGTGAAGATACATACAGTAAAGATAAATACAGTAAATATAAATACAGTAAAGATACATATAGTAAAAATACATACAGAAAAGATAACTACAGTGAAGATATATAAAAAAAGGTACATACAGTAAAGATAAATACAGTAAATGTAAATACAGGAAAGATACATACAGTAAATATAAATACAGTAAAGATACATATAGTAAATATAAATACAGTAAAGATACATATAGTAAATATAAACACAGTAAAGATAAATACAGTAAAGATACATACAGTAAAGATAATTACACTAAAGATACATACAGTGAAGATAAATACAGTAAAGATACATACAGTGAACGTAAATACAGTAAAGATAAATGCACTGAAGATACATACAGTAAAGATAAATACACTGAAGATACATAAAGTGAACATAAATACAGTAAAGTTACATACAGTAAAATATAAATACAGTAAAGATACATACAGTAAAGATACATACAGTAAAGATAAATACAGTGAAGATACATACAGTAAAGATACATACAGTATATATACATACAGTAAATATAAATACCCCAAAGATAATTACAGTAATTATAAATACAATAAAGATAAATACAGTAAAGATAAATACAGTAAATATAAGTACAGTAAAGATAAGTACAGTAAATATACATACAGTAAAGATAAATACAGTGAAGATACATAAAGTATATATACATACAGTAAATATAAATACCCCAAAGATAATTACAGTAATATATAAATACAATAAAGATAAATACAGAAAAGATACATACAGAAAAGATAAATACAGTGAAGATACATAAAGTAAAGATATATACAGAAAAGATAAATACAGTGAAGATACATACAGTAAAGATATATACAGAAAAGATATATACAGAAAAGATAAATACAGTGAAGATACATACAGTAAAGATAAATACAGTGAAGATACATACAGTAAAGATAAATACAGTAAAGATACATACAGTAAATATAAAATACAGTAACTATACATACAATAAAGATAAATACAGTAAAGATACATACAGAAAGATAAATACAGTAAAGATAATTACAGTGAAGATACATACAGTGAAGATAAATACAGTAAAGATACATACAGTAAAGATACATACAGTAAATATAAATACAGTAAAGATACATATAGTAAAAATACATACAGAAAAGATAACTACAGTGAAGATACATAAAAAAAGGTACATACAGTAAAGATAAATACAGTAAAGATATATACAGTAAATGTAAATACAGGAAAGATATATACATAAAAGATAAATACAGTAAAGATACATACAGTAAATTTAATACATACAAAAGATAACTACAGTAATTATAAATACAGTAAAGATACATACAGTAAAGATAAATACAGTAAAGATACATACAGCAAATATAAATACAGTAAAGATAAATACAGAGAAGATGCATACAGTAAAGATACGAATAGTAAAGATAAATACAGTAAAGACACATACAGTAAAGATACATACACTAAAGCTAAATACAGTGAAGATGCATACAGTGGAGATACATCCAGTGAAGATAAATACAGTAAAGATAAATACAGAAAAGATACATACAGAAAAGATAAATACAGTGAAAATACATAAAGTAAAAGATACATACAGTAAATATAAATACAGTAAAGATAAATACAAAAAGATACATACAGAAAAGATACAGATAAATACAGTGAAAATACATAAAGTAAAGATAAATACAGAAAAGATGCATACAGAAAAGATAAATACAGTGAAAATACATACAGTGAAGATATATACAGAAAAGATAAATACAGTGAAGATACATACAGTAAAGATACATACAGTAAAGATAAATACAGTAAAGATACATATAATAAATATAAATACAGTAACTATACATTCAGTAAAGATAAATACAGTAAAGATAATTACAGTGAAGATACATACAGTGAAGATAAATACAGTAAAAATAATTACAGTGAAGATACATACAGTGAAGATAAATACAGTAAATATACATACAGTGAAGATACATACAGTAAATATAAACACAGTAAAGGTAAATACAGTAAAGATACATACAGTAAAGATAATTACAGTAAAGATATGTACAGTAATGATAAATACACTAAAGATACATACAGTAAATATAAATACAGTAAAGATACATACAGTGAAGATGCATACAGTGAAGATGCATACAGTGAAGATACATACAGTAAAGATACATACAGTAAAGATAAATACAGTAAATATAAAGTAAATATAAATACAGTAAAGATACATATAGTAAAAATACATACAGAAAAGATAACTACAGTGAAGATACATAAAATAAAGATACATACAGTAAAGATAAATAGAGTAAAGATATATACAGTAAAGATAAATAGAGTAAAGATATATACAGTAAATGTAAATACAGGAAAGATACATAGAGTAAAGATACATACAGAAAAGATAAATACAGTAAAGATACATACAGTGAAGATAAATACAGTAAATATAAGTACAGTAAAGATAAGTACAGTAAATATACATACAGTAAAGATAAATACAGTGAAGATACATACAGTATATATACATACAGTAAATATAAATATCCCAAAGATAATTACAGTAATTATAAATACAATAAAGATAAATACAGTAAAGATACATACAGCAAATATAAATACAGTAAAGAAACATACAGTAAATGTAAATACAGGAAGATACATACAGTAAATGTAAATACAGCAAAGATAACTACAGTAATTATAAATACAGTAAAGATACATACATTAAAAATACATTGAGAAAAAGATAAATATAGTGAAGATACATACAGTAAAGATAAACACAGTAAAGATATATACATAAAGATAAATACAGAGATACTTACAGAAGATACATACAGTAAAGATAAATACAGTAAAGATACATACAGCAAATATAAATACAGTAAAGATAAATACAGAGAAGATGCATACAGTAATGATACGAAAAGTAAAGATAAATACAGTAAAGATACATACACTAAAGATAAATACAGTGAAGATGCATACAGTGAAGATACATACAGTGAAGATAAATACAGTAAAGATACATACAGTGAACGTAAATACAGTAAAGATACATACAGTGAAGATAAATACAGTAAAGATAAATACACTGAAGATACATACAGTAAAGATAAAGACACTGAAGATACATAGAGTGAACATAAATACAGTAAAGATACATACAGTAAATATAAATACAGTAAAGATGCATACAGAAAAGATAAATACAGTAAAGATACATAAAGTAAAGATATATACAGAAAAGATAAATACAGTGAAGATACATACAGTAAAGATAAATACAGTAAAGATACATATAGTAAATATAAATACAGTAAAGATACATACAGAAACGATAAATAGAGTAAAGATAATTACAGTGAAGACACATACAGTGAAGATAAATACAGTAAAGATACATACAGTGAAGATACATACAGTAAAGATAAATACAGTAAATATAAATACAGTAAAGATACATATAGTAAAAATACATACAGAAAAGATAACTACAGTGAAGATACATACAGTAAAGATACATACAGTAAAGATAAATACAGTAAAGATACATATAATAAATATAAATACAGTAACTATACATTCAGTAAAGATAAATACAGTAAAGATAATTACAGTGAAGATACATACAGTGAAGATAAATACAGTAAAAATAATTACAGTGAAGATACATACAGTGAAGATAAATACAGTAAATATACATACAGTGAAGATACATACAGTAAATATAAACACAGTAAAGGTAAATACAGTAAAGATACATACAGTAAAGATAATTACACTAAAGATACATACAGTAAAGATAATTACAGTAAAGATATGTACAGTAATGATAAATACACTAAAGATACATACAGTAAATATAAATACAGTAAAGATACATACAGTGAAGATGCATACAGTGAAGATGCATACAGTGAAGATGCATACAGTGAAGATACATACAGTAAAGATACATACAGTAAAGATAAATACAGTAAATATAAAGTAAATATAAATACAGTAAAGATACATATAGTAAAAATACATACAGAAAAGATAACTACAGTGAAGATACATAAAATAAAGATACATACAGTAAAGATAAATAGAGTAAAGATATATACAGTAAAGATAAATAGAGTAAAGATATATACAGTAAATGTAAATACAGGAAAGATACATAGAGTAAAGATACATACAAAAAAGATAAATACAGTAAAGATACATACAGTGAAGATAAATACAGTAAATATAAGTACAGTAAAGATAAGTACAGTAAATATACATACAGTAAAGATAAATACAGTGAAGATACATACAGTATATATACATACAGTAAATATAAATACCCCAAAGATAATTACAGTAATTATAAATACAATAAAGATAAATACAGAAAAGATGCATACAGAAAAGATAAATACAGTGAAGATACATAAAGTAAAGATATATACAGAAAAGATAAATACAGTGAAGATACATACAGTAAAGATAAATACAGTGAAGATACATACAGTAAAGATAAATACAGTAAAGATACATATAGTAAATATAAATACAGTAACTATACATTCAATAAAGATAAATACAGTAAAGATACATACAGAAAGATAAATACAGTAAAGATAAATACAGTGAAGATACATACAGTAAAGATACATACAGTAAAGATACATACAGTAAAGATAAATACAGTAAATATAAATACAGTAAAGATACATATAGTAAAAATACATACAGAAAAGATAACTACAGTGAAGATACATAAAAAAAGGTACATACAGTAAAGATAAATACAGTAAAGATATATACAGTAAATGTAAATACAGGAAAGATATATACATAAAAGATAAATACAGTAAAAATACATACAGTAAATGTAAATACAGCAAAGATAACTACAGTAATTATAAATACAGTAAAGATACATACAGTAAAGATAAATACAGTAAAGATACATACAGCAAATATAAATACAGTAAAGATAAATACAGAGAAGATGCATACAGTAAAGATACGAATAGTAAAGATAAATACAGTAAAGATACATACAGTAAGATACATACAGTAAAGATAAATACAGTGAAGATACATACAGTGGAGATACATACAGTGAAGATAAATACAGTAAAGATAAATACAGAAAGATACATACAGAAAAGAGATAAATACAGTGAAAATACATAAAGTAAAGATACATACAGTAAATATAAATACAGTAAAGATAAATACAAAAAAGATGCATACAGAAAAGATAAATACAGTGAAAATACATAAAGTAAAGATAAATACAGAAAAGATGCATACAGAAAAGATAAATACAGTGAAAATACATACAGTGAAGATATATACAGAAAAGATAAATACAGTGAAGATACATACAGTAAAGATACATACAGTAAAGATAAATACAGTAAAGATACATATAATAAATATAAATACAGTAACTATACATTCAGTAAAGATAAATACAGTAAAGATAATTACAGTGAAGATACATACAGTGAAGATAAATACAGTAAAAATAATTACAGTGAAGATACATACAGTGAAGATAAATACAGTAAATATACATACAGTGAAGATACATACAGTAAATATAAACACAGTAAAGGTAAATACAGTAAAGATACATACAGTAAAGATAATTACAGTAAAGATATGTACAGTAATGATAAATACACTAAAGATACATACAGTAAATATAAATACAGTAAAGATACATACAGTAAGATGCATACAGTGAAGATGCATACAGTGAAGATGCATACAGTGAAGATACATACAGTAAAGATACATACAGTAAAGATAAATACAGTAAATATAAAGTAAATATAAATACAGTAAAGATACATATAGTAAAAATACATACAGAAAAGATAACTACAGTGAAGATACATAAAATAAAGATACATACAGTAAAGATAAATAGAGTAAAGATATATACAGTAAAGATAAATAGAGTAAAGATATATACAGTAAATGTAAATACAGGAAAGATACATAGAGTAAAGATACATACAGAAAAGATAAATACAGTAAAGATACATACAGTGAAGATAAATACAGTAAATATAAGTACAGTAAAGATAAGTACAGTAAATATACATACAGTAAAGATAAATACAGTGAAGATACATACAGTATATATACATACAGTAAATATAAATACCCCAAAGATAATTACAGTAATTATAAATACAATAAAGATAAATACAGTAAAGATACATACAGCAAATATAAATACAGTAAAGAAACATACAGTAAATGTAAATACAGGAAAGATACATACAGTAAATGTAAATACAGCAAAGATAACTACAGTAATTATAAATACAGTAAAGATACATACATTAAAAATACATTGAGAAAAGATAAATATAGTGAAGATACATACAGTAAAGATAAACACAGTAAAGATATATACATAAAAGATAAATACAGTGAAGATACATACAGTAAAGATACATACAGTAAAGATAAATACAGGTAAATATAAATACAGTAAAGATAAATACAGAGAAGATGCATACAGTAATGATACGAAAAGTAAAGATAAATACAGTAAAGATACATACACTAAAGATAAATACAGTGAAGATGCATACAGTGAAGATACATACAGTGAAGATAAATACAGTAAAGATACATACAGTGAACGTAAATACAGTAAAGATACATACAGTGAACGTAAATACAGTAAAGATAAATACACTGAAGATACATACAGTAAAGATAAATACAGTGAAGATACATACAGTAAATATAAATACAGTAAAGATACATACAGTAAATATAAATACAGTAAAGATGCATACAGAAAATATAAATACAGTAAAGATACATAAAGTAAAGATATATACAGAAAAGATAAATACAGTGAAGATACATACAGTAAAGATAAATACAGTAAAGATACATATAGTAAATATAAATACAGTAAAGATACATACAGAAACGATAAATAGAGTAAAGATAATTACAGTGAAGACACATACAGTGAAGATAAATACAGTAAAGATACATACAGTGAAGATACATACAGTAAAGATAAATACAGTAAATATAAATACAGTAAAGATACATATAGTAAAAATACATACAGAAAAGATAACTACAGTGAAGATACATACAGTAAAGATACATACAGTAAAGATAAATACAGTAAAGATACATATAATAAATATAAATACAGTAACTATACATTCAGTAAAGATAATTACAGTGAAGATACATACAGTGAAGATAAATACAGTAAAAATAATTACAGTGAAGATACATACAGTGAAGATAAATACAGTAAATATACATACAGTGAAGATACATACAGTAAATATAAACACAGTAAAGGTAAATACAGTAAAGATACATACAGTAAAGATAATTACACTAAAGATACATACAGTAAAGATAATTACAGTAAAGATATGTACAGTAATGATAAATACACTAAAGATACATACAGTAAATATAAATACAGTAAAGATACATACAGTGAAGATGCATACAGTGAAGATGCATACAGTGAAGATACATACAGTAAAGATAAATACAGTAAATATAAAGTAAATATAAATACAGTAAAGATACATATAGTAAAATACATAGAGAAAAGATAACTACAGTGAAGATACATAAAATAAAGATACATACAGTAAAGATAAATAGAGTAAAGATATATACAGTAAAGATAAATAGAGTAAAGATATATACAGTAAATGTAAATACAGGAAAGATACATAGAGTAAAGATACATACAGAAAAGATAAATACAGTAAAGATACATACAGTGAAGATAAATACAGTAAATATAAATTTACAGTAAAGATAAGTACAGTAAATATACATACAGTAAAGATAAATACAGTGAAGATACATACAGTATATATACATACAGTAAATATAAATACCCCAAAGATAATTACAGTAATTATAAATACAATAAAGATAAATACAGTAAAGATACATACAGCAAATATAAATACAGTAAAGAAACATACAGTAAATGTAAATACAGGAAAGATACATACAGCAAAGATAACTACAGTAATTATAAATACAGTAAAGATACATACATTAAAATACATTGAGAAAAAGATAAATATAATTGAAGATACATACAGTAAAGATAAACACAGTAAAGATATATACATAAAAGATAAATACAGTGAAGATACATACAGTAAAGATACATACAGTAAAGATAAATACAGTAAAGATACATACAGCAAATATAAATACAGTAAAGATAAATACAGAGAAATGCATACAGTAATGATACGAAAAGTAAAGATAAATACAGTAAAGATACATACACTAAAGATAAATACAGTGAAGATGCATACAGTGAAGATACATACAGTGAAGATAAATACAGTAAAGATACATACAGTGAACGTAAATACAGTAAAGATAAATACACTGAAGATACATACAGTAAAGATAAATACACTGAAGATACATAGAGTGAACATAAATACAGTAAAGATACATACAGTAAATATAAATACAGAAAAGATACATACAGTAAATATAAATACAGTAAAGATGCATACAGAAAAGATAAATACAGTAAAGATACATAAAGTAAAGATATATACAGAAAAGATAAATACAGTGAAGATACATACAGTAAAGATAAATACAGTAAAGATACATATAGTAAATATAAATACAGTAAAGATACATACAGAAACGATAAATAGAGTAAAGATAATTACAGTGAAGACACATACAGTGAAGATAAATACAGTAAAGATACATACAGTAAAGATAAATACAGTAAATATAAATACAGTAAAGATACATATAGTAAAAATACATACAGAAAAGATAACTACAGTGAAGATACATAAAAAAAGGTACATACAGTAAAGATAAATACAGTAAAGATATATACAGTAAATGTAAATACAGGAAAGATACATACAGAAAATATAAATACTGTAAAGATACATACAGTAAATATAAATACAGTATAGATACATACAGTAAAGATACATGTAGTAAATATAAAAACAGTAAAGATAAATACAGTAAAGATACATACAGTAAAGATAATTACACTAAAGATACATACAGTGAACGAAAATACAGTAAAGATAAATACAGTGAAGATACATACAGTAAAGATAAATACACTGAAGATAGATAGAGTGAACATAAATACAGTAAAGATACATACAGTAAATTTAAATACAGTAAAGATACATACAGTAAAGATACATACAGCAAAAATAAATACAGTGAAGATACATACAGTGAAGATACATACAGTAAAGATACATACAGTGAAGATACATACAGTAAAGATACATACAGTAAATATAAATACATTAAAGATACATACAGTAAAGATAAATACAGTGAAGATACATACAGTAAAGATAAATACAGTAAAGATAGATACATAAATAGAGTAAATATGAATACAGTAAAGATAAACAGAGTATAGATACATACAGTAAAGATAAATACAGTAAAGATAAATACAGTAAAGATACATACAGTGAAGATACATACAGTGAAGATACATACAGTAAAGATACATACAGTAAAGATAAATACAGAGAAGATGCATACAGTAAAGATACGAATAGTAAAGATAAATACAGTAAAGATACATACACTAAAGATAAATACAGTGAAGATGCATACAGTAGAGATGCATACAGTAGAGATACATACAGTGAAGATACATACAGTAAAGATACATACAGTAAAGATAATACAATAAAGATAAATACAGAGAAGATAATACAGTAAAGATACATACAGTAAAGATAATACAGTAAAGATAAATACAGTGAAGATGCATACTGTGAAGATACATACAGTAAAGATAAATACAAGGAAGAAACATACAGTAAATATAAATACAGTAAAGACCAGTACAATAAAGATAAATACAGAAAATAAACATACAGTAAAGATACATACAGTAAATATAAATACAGTAAAGATACATAGAGTAAAAATAAATACAGTAAAGATAAACACAGTGAAGATACATCAAGTAAAGATACATAAAGTAAAGATACATACAGTAAAGATACATGCAGTAAATGTAAATACAGGAAAGATACATACAGTAAATATATATACAATAAAGATACATACAGTAAATATAAATACAGTGATGATCAATACAGTGAAGATGCATACAGTAAAGATGCATACAGTGAAGATACATACAGTAAAGATAAATACAGTAAAGATGCATACAGAAAAGATAAATACAGTGAAGATACATACAGTAAAGATATATACAGAAAAGATAAATACAGTGACAATACATACAGTAAAGACAAATACAGTGAAGATACATACAGTAAAGATAAACACAGTAAAGATATATACATAAAAGATAAATACAGTGAAGATACATACAGAAAAGAAAAACACAGTAAAGATATATACATAAAAGATAAATACAGTGAAGATACATACAGAAAAGATACATACAGTAAATGTAAATACAGCAAAGATAACTACATTAATTATAAATACAGTAAATATACATACAGCAAATATAATTACAGTAAAGATAAATACAGTAAAGATACATACAGTAAACATTAATACAGTAAAGATATACAGTGAAGATACATACAGTAAAGATACATACAGCAAATATAAACACAGTAAATATACATTCAGTAAAGATAAATACAGTAAAGATACAAACAGTGAAGATACATACAGTAAAGATAAATATAGTAAAAATACATACAGTAAAGATACGTACAGTAAATATACATTCAGTAAAGATAAATACAGTAAATATGCATACAGTAAAGATAAATACAGTAAGGATACATACACTAAAGATACATACAGAAACGATAAATAGAGTAAAGATAAATACAGTAAAGATACACAGAGTGAAGATGCAAACAGTAAAGATAAATATAGTAAAGATAAATACAGTAAAGATGCATACACTAAAGATACATATAGTAAAGATACATACAGTGAAGATAAATACAGTAAAGATACATACAGTAAAAATAAATAGAGTAAAGATACATACAGTAAAGATACATACAGTAAAGATACATACAGAAATGATAAATAGAGTATAAATAAATACAGTAAAGATACACACAGTGAAGATACTTACAGTGAAGAATAATACAGTGAAGATACATACAGTAAAGATAAATACAGTGAAGATGCATACAGTAAATATAGATTCAGTAAAGACCAATACAGTGAATATGCATACACTAAAGATAAATACAGTAAAGATAAATAGAGTAAAGATACATACAGTGAACATAAATACAGTGAAGATAAATACAGTAAAGATACATACAGTGAAGATAAATACAGTAAAGATACATACAGTAAAGATAAATACAGTGAAGATACATACAGTAAAGATAAATACAGTGAAGATACATACAGTGAAGATACATACAGTAAAGATAATAAAGATAAATACAGTGAAGATAAATACAGTAAAGATACATTCAGTAAAGATACATATAGTCAAAGTAAATACATTAAAGATACATACAGTAAAGATAAATACAGTAAAGATAAATAGAGTAAAGATACATACAGTGAACATAAATACAGTGAAGATAAATACAGTAAAGATACATACCGTGAAGGTAAATACAGTAAAGATACATACAGTAAAGATAAATACAGTGAAGATACATACAGTAAAGATAAATACAGTAAAGATACATACAGTAAAGATAAATACAGTGAACATACATACAGTAAAGATGCATACAGTAAAGATAAATACAGTGAAGATAAATACAGTAAAGATACATACAGTAAAGATAAATACAGTAAAGATACATACAGTAAAGATATACAGTGAAGATACATACAGTAAAGATACATAGAGTAAATAGATACAATAAATATACATTCAGTAAAGATAAATACAGTAAATATGCATACAGTAAAGATAAATACAGTAAAATAAATACAGTAAAGATACATACAGTGAAGATAAATACAGTGAAGATAGATACAGTAAAGATAAATACAGTAAAGATAAATACAGTAAAGATACATACAGTAAAGATGAATGCAGTAAAGATACGTACATTAAAGATAAATACAGTGAAGATACATACAGTAAAGATAAATACAGTTAAGATGCATACAGTAAAGATACATACAGTAAAGATAAATACAGTATTTGAATTACAAGGAATGAGGAAGAAGTTTTGAAAATATAAATAAAATAAGCTTTGGAAAAGACGAAAAAAGAAAATATTGCAAATACAGTTTGAATCAAATACGAAAAAGAGAAAAAGACGTAAGTTTGTTTGTTTGTTTTGAATTTCGCACAAAGCTACTCGAGGGCTATCTGCGCTAGCCGTTCCCAAGTCAGCAGTGTGAGACTAGAGGGTTTGTTTGTTTGTTTGTTTTGGAATTTCGCACAAAGCTACTCGAGGGCTATCTGTGCTAGCCGTCCCTAATTTAGCAGTGTAAGACTAGAGGGAAGGCAGCTAGTGATCACCACCCACCGCCAACTCTTGGGCTACTCTTTTACCAACGAAAAGTGGGATTGACCGTCACATTATAACGCCCCCACGGCTGGGAGGGCGAGCATGTTTAGCGCGACGCGGGCGCGAACCCGCGACCCTCGGATTACGAGTCGCGCGCCTTACGCGCTTGGCCATGCCGGGCCGAGACTAGAGGGAAGGCAGCTAGTCATCACTACGCACCGCCAACTCTTGGACTAGTCTTTTACCAACGAAGAGTGGGATTGACCGTTGCATCATAACTCCACCACGACTGACAGAGCTAGCCTGTTTTATTTCACGGGGATTGGAACCCGCGACCCTCGGTTTACAGGTCGAGTGCCTTGACCACCGTAAAATAAGTAATAAACTCCTGTTTTACGCCCCACGGCTGAAAGGGCGAGCATGTTTGGTACGATCGGGATGTGAATCTGCGACCCTCTGATTACAGTCGTACGTCTTAACACGCTTGACCATGACGGGCCTAAGACGTAAGCGACACAAATAAAAGTGAAATGACTTAAAATTATAATAAACAGTTATGTTAAAGCTACCTTCCTTATTTTCTATAATACGGGATTGACTGTTGTTCTTATAATGCACGCACAGTTTGAAATACCCAATGGATTCCAACACATTTCTGAAGCTCCAAATTTAATAAGAACTATCATAGGACTAACACCGCACCCTTATACAGGACCAGGTAAGTAAATCTAGGGTTAAGAATTATATTGTTTGGCAAATAAAGTAAAGAAAGATTATAAGTAATTAAACAAACGAATGAGAGAAAAGGAACTTTCTAATCTCTATCAAACGGTTTCCGAACATGGGATCGTGTTTATATAGGAGTGATATTCACTGTGTACTCACAGTTGAGTTTTAACGTAATGGTTGTCGAAGCTGGAATTGTAATGTTATTATTGGATGCCTGGCAGGTTAAAACGGTTCTCAAGTCGTCTCTCTGGATTTCAGGAATAACAATCTTGTTTATAACGACCTCGTCGGAACTGAAAGTGTAGTTGTCGTCCAAGAGCGTGTAATCCTGCCACCAAGTCAGAGACGGACGAGGTTTTCCTGTAAGACGTTAAGATGCGAAATAGAACAATTACCAGACTGATATATTCGTATATTGTATATATATATGAATATTCCCATTTTTCGATACCAGATTCACTTCAGTCGACTGAACTGTACTTAAGACTTAAACAGCAACAACAAGGTCTTCGTATGTCGACAGAACGAAAGTTACAATCTGTGTCCCTCATAAACCATATCTATATAAAGTTAGGGGATTGTAATAAGGCTCCTGTCCCTAAGTAACAGCTTTCAACTCGTGTTGTCCCTCAGTTTTACACAGATCTACTGAACCGTAGTTTACATTCTTATATATAAGTATATCTGTATCTATTTTCAAACATTTTTTTCTAAGAATCTCGTGTTGTCGTTCCAGATATTGTAGATAATAAACCGTGACGTTTTTTTCTAAGAAAAGATTCAATACTCGTCAGTTCCAGTAGTAAAACTATGTACAATAGATTTGTTGGCGATAAGATAATTCATACTTACCAGATGTCCGGAATGCAGACCTCTCAGATAGTTCATACTTACCAGATGTCCGGAATGCAAACCTCTAAGATAGTTCATACTTACCAGATGTCCGGGACGTAGACCCCTTTCATTTTGTCCTTATATCGAAAACTCCTCACCTCCAGTGACGCTACACATCAACGTCAACGACTGTCCTTCGTTGAAGGGCCCTACTAGACCCTTTAATTGTTTTCCGTCTTCATCAGCTATCACAGGCTCTCTGGGGGGAACTGTGAAGATAAAACATTCTTCTGAAACTGATGATACCAGCTATCCCGCTGGGAATAAATACAGAGACAGTTTAATATAACAAATGTGGCTATACAATCACGAGGAAGGGATGGACATGTTGCAGGGAACTTTATTTCTTTATATTTTGATAGAGATGTTAGACACTCTTAACGAAGCCAAACGTGTAATTACGTACGACAATAAAGAAACTGTTTATAACTTTTGATTAAATAAAGATGACTCTATAGGCCACAATAATAAAAACAAACTTTAAAACAGAGAAGCCACTTTTTGCACAAGGGAAAAGGCCAGGAGTGTATAATGTCGTAAGTCATTACATAATAATTTTATACAGCTATATTGATTAGAATGAATTAAATCATCCAATAAGCAAGTAACACCTTCCTTCATAGGCCCGACATGACGAGGTGGGTTAAGGCGTTCAACTCGTAATTTGAGGGTCGAGGGTTCGAATCCTCGTCGCACCAAACATGCTCGCCCCTTTCAGCCGTTGGAACGTTATAACGTCACGGTCAATTCCACTATTCGTTTGTAAAATGTCTAGCCAAGAGCTGACGAAGGTGGTGATGACTAGCTGCCTTCCATCTAGTCTTAGACAGCTAAATTAGGGACGGCTAGCGCAGATAGCCCTCGAGTAGCTTTGCGCGAAATTAAAAACAAACAAAAATAATATTTTATATAAACAAACACAAAACCTACCAGAACGTCAACAAAGCCTTATTAAAGTACCACGCTGGAAATGCCCCCCGCTAGTACAGCGGTAAGTCTGCGGATTTACAACGCCAAAATTTGGGTTTCGATTCCCCTCGGTGGGCTCAGCAGATAGCCCGATGTGGCTTTGCTCTAAGAAAACACACACACACACTCTGTAAATTAGAAAGATATTGTTTACGCTAGCTGTAATAATTGTTGTTTGAACAGACAATAAAAACGTTTCAATTTAGATGTTATCAGTCATTTCAAAGTGTTTGACTATTCACTCACTGTTTTTTGTATGTTCTGAAAGAGATTACGGGCGTTTTAAATTTCTTGTCGAAACCTGTTCATAGTAAAGTGAAAGGTACTTTATGGTTGTTGACAAAAGACTCAAAGGTACTTTGTGGTTGTTGACAATAGACTCAAAGGTACTTTATAGTTGTTGACAATAGAGTCAAAGGTACTTTATAGTTGTTGACAATAGAGTCAAAGGTACTTTATGGTTGTTGACAATAGACTCAAAGGTACTTGATGGTTCATAACAGAGTATAAGATACTTTATAGTTCATAATAGAGTGAAAGGTTCATAAATAACGACTGAAAATGTTAACGTCGTCTCTTATAGTAAAGACATATGTTTGAGTTTTTGTTATCCGTTTGATGTCTGTAGATACATCTCTCTGAATTAAACTTACATAATTTTAAGGTGTTATGCTGAATTACTAGATGTGCCACTAAGTAGTTGTTACCTATAACTTTCAACGTGATGACTGTATTCACAGTCCGAGCTTTATGGAAATCCACTCGACACCTGTACTCTCCAGCGTCATCTTCTTTCACAGGATCCAACTGAAGAAACGCTGGTCTGTTGATCATATTGAAGTAGGCACGACTCTCCAACTGAGGACTGGAAGACTGGTGAGCCTGGTCCACGTTACCCCGTCTGGCGTCCAGAGTGTAGATGGGCTGAGCAGAGTCATCTTTATACCAGAGCACGAGAGCTGCAGAGTCATTGACGGAGGGAGAGGAGATGTCACATGGAAGAGCCACTTTCCCACGTACCACTGCTGTGTAGAGTATCGAAGCTGGAATTTAATAACAAAACAATCGAATTTCAGTGACGTTTGAGGGAGCAGATTAAACGACTTTTCAAAGCATCCAGTTTTGTAGTCAAACTTAAATATCTAATTCAGACAATAAACTAAAAGAGAAACGAAAGATTTTTGTACCTTACAAAATTAACGTGGTTGAAAATAAAAGTATTTAATAGTCAAAAGTAAAGTAAGTAGAACTGTAATGCAGAAATTCAAATAAGCTTCTGGCATTAAAAAACTTTGGTTTTGGTTTTTTATATTTCTTCTTTCTTCTGATTAAGAAATAGAATCCTTAAGAAAGGTTTCTCTAAATGACAGATGGAAAAAAAGATAATACATACCGAACTAATGAAGAACATACTGCGTTATCTTTTGATCTGAGCCTTAATGGCTGTTTCCCTTTGTTTATTTTTCCCATTATTCTACAATTTTTGTAGCTCTGCACAGTTACAAATGGATTTGAGTTTCGTCACCCTTAGAGATTCATTCAAATTTACGTTCTTTAAAGAGAGAGTAACTTGGTTCATTCACTTCAAGAAGGGATGTATTTCATTGGAATGTGCTAACAACAAGAAGTGATGTATTTCATTGGAATGTGCTAACAACAAGAAGTAATGTATTTCATTGGAATGTGCTAACAACAAGAAGTAATGTATTTCATTGGAATGTGCTAACAATAAGAAGTGATGTATTTCATTGGAATGTGCTAACAACAAGAAGAAACGTATTTCATTGGAATGTGCTAAAACAAGAAGTAATGTATTTCATTGGAATGTGCTAACAACAAGAAGTAACGTATTTCATTGGAATGTGCTAACAACAAGAAGTAACGTATTTCATTGGAATGTGCTAATAACAAGAAGTGATGTATTTCATTGGAATGTGCTAATAACAAGAAGTGATGTATTTCATTGGAATGTGCTAACAAAGTTTCTGAGAAGCTAAATATTTAACCGTTTTTTTTTTCTTCTTCTAGTGTGAAACATTAGCAGGAAATTACAATAGTAAAAATAATCGATCATACAAAACTGATGTTACTTTGATTTCTTACAAAGCTTGAGTTGTCAACTCTCTTCAAGCGTTGCGTGATCGTGCAGAAACGGTGTTGTAGAGGTTGAATAAACATTTTCTTTGTTCACTACATGCAACGTCGTGTCGCAACTCTATTCCCTCTGTGTTTCAACGCCTTGTTTTGTATTTGAAGCAGCGGACGCTAAATTAGTGCTTTGTTACGGAAGAATTAGGCTTAAGGTGAGGCCAGACCAGATAAAACAATGAAACTAGAAGTGTTGGTAGAACAACAATCATTAAACCGACTAATAACCAAATGAATTAGGCTAAACATGTCCATTAATATTTGCAGTTTTATATATATATATATATATATTGTAAAGGTAATCTTATAAATGGGGAGCGAGCCGTCCTTTCCACTATTTTGAGCCGTAGCACAATATTCGCTCGTTCGACGCAAAGGTGCTCATCCGCACTTCGTGTGATATTAAACGGTACTTTTGGTTTGTTTTTTGTTTGTTTGTTTTTGAATTTCGCACAAAGCTACTCGAGAGCTATCTGTGCTAGCCGTCCCTAATTTAGTAGTATAAGACTAGAGGGAAGGCAACTAGTCATCACCACCCACCGCCAACTCTTGGGCTACTCTTTTACCAACGAATAGTGAGACTGACCGTCACATTATAACGCCCCCACGGCTGGGAGAGCGAGCATGTTTGGCGTGACGGGGATGCGAACCCGCGACCCTCAGATTACGAGTCGCACGCCTTAACACGCTTGGCTATGCCGTGACCTCTGTGGAGAGAGTCTTGCTAGAAAATTATGGTAAACCTTATAATTGGAAACTTCTGTCAAAGGAAGTGTTCCTTTACGTAAAAAAAACAAACTTAGACAGCTTTAATTGAATAGCCTGATTTACTTAATTAAGTCCAACCAAGCATAAGTTAAACAGCAAATATTAAAAAGTTAAATTACTGAAAAGAATAAATTCAGTGCACTGAAACTGAGGTACCATACAACCAAGAAAAAAACATTTAATATTTTGTTATTTTTCTTTGCGGAGGATAACATATTACGTCACATGTATTAACCACTTCACAGTTTTCACGTAGCTTTTTAATGTCATCCATGAAAAACAATAACTGCATCCATTTTAGGATATCGTTCTATTCAAATTTCGGATTATAATGAATAAATAATATATCAATTGATACTAATAGGAAAAAAAAAACACTTGTCTTCAGCTGATCAATCAGCAAGAGGCAAACTACAGATGGCCAAATAACACGAGAACAACCGAAACTAATAAGGAAAACAGTTTTAGCTTTAGGTGACCAAATAGCAGTGTCCACAATTACATCTCTTACACATCACTAACATAAAGGAATTTATATGGCATTTATTTACTAAAATATCTATTAAACTGCCACAATTTAATGCGATTCACCAATTAACAAAAAACACAACAAACAAAAGAAACCGAATATCTTGTGAGATCCATTTAATCAGTGAATAGTAAAAACAAATTAACCATAGGTCCACTGATGGTGTCCCTCATCAGTCTTGTAAAACAAAGAGTTTTCTAAACCTTTTATGCGCCAAATAGCTCGTGGGTCTCAGAATTATTGGTTTCAAGGTCCCTAATAGGATACGAGTCACATGAGATAATGCAAGCACAAACAAGTAAACAGTACAATTACTTCCACTAATTACCACTGGGGGCTCAATGCAAAAAAAAACAAAACGTGTAGATAAAAATTACCATGAATATTGCAAGTACTCTCATTAATTACTGCTGGTGGCTCCTTCTAGTTGTTGTTGAAAAAAATGTGATTGTTACCAAACTTTTGCGGCCAGTTCTTTACACTGCATTATGTAATTGGTTAAAATAAATAAAATGATCCACTTTGATATATTGTCTGGATGTTTGTTCGTTGTTAAACAAAAAGCTACACAATGGACCATCTGTGCTGCTGTTCTCACCATGGGTACAGATCTTTGAGCATCATCACAAGTCCAGAGACTGACCACTGAGATTATTAGTCGTTCGTCTAATATCTGTGATCTTATTAAAACGTATATATAAAGAAAGAATCGTTACATTTTTAGAACGGGATCATAATAGAAATTATAATAATCGACTAGCGATAAACAACCATAGTAATCAAAAGAACAATTAAATGAATTCTTTAATCAGAACTTTCAAATAATTCTAAGAGACTTTAATGTTCATTGCACAAATTTTTAGGGAGATTTCTCATTGTTCATTTTGTAGAAGTTAATGGTTTTTATTAATGTTCAAATCCTTTTAACTTTCTAAGAGTCTCTATTATATAGATAATACAAATGTGTTTGTTTTTTATTTTCTTACTCGCAGTTGGAATCGACTGCATTTTTTTTTTCAGATTTTAAGTCTTCTAGATCTATTGAAACCGAGAATTTTCTTGCAGGGTTTGGGTGGTGAGAAAAACGCTACGTGCTGTGCCATTTAAGTCTCTCAATACCGTTCTCTGTTTTGTGGTGAGAATCTCTCCCCACACACACACCAAAAACACATTTTCTTTATGAATTTCTTTAAACGCGATATACTTTCTCATTTGCTATCTTCTTTTACATTTGTACACAAAAAATATTTTTTAATGTCTGGCGTGACAACTTTCACCTTATTTTACTTGATGAATTTAAAAGGAACCTTTAAAAAAATCAACAACTTTATTTTCTATTTCTTTTAAAAATATTTCCACAAAAAAGGAACAGACAATTTCACAGAATTACTAGATGCGTTGAAGCTCAGCTTGTACCATTTCTTTGTCTTCTAAAAAATAGCACTCCATCTCAAGATCACGTCTCTCTCTTAAGTGGTAAGTTACATTCGTCACGTGACAAGTTTCTTGTCACAGAAAAATGTAGTAAATCGCAGTATAACCTTGATAGTCACGTGAGGACTTTGCTTGTCACTTTACTATTCACTAAATAGGTCAGGAAATAACCTTTTCTGGAGTTTAACATCTAGAAACTTACTTGATGGATATGAAACGTTTACTCAAATAGGATTCAAAGATATGGGCAATTTGTTGACAATTTGTAATTATTCAGTGCAAATATTTTATGACCGACAAACCACTAAAGTTTTATTCTATTTCTACTTTTCTTTTAACATAATCTCTGGAATCGGGGTCGAAAACTCTCTCCTAAGGTCAAAACAAACATGGTAGTTTGTCATTAATATCACGCAAAGTTGTTCTAGGGGTATCTACAATAATTTTTTGAATTCTCAAATGTTAAGATAAAGAAAAGGTAGCTAGTCAACATTACCACCGCAAACATGGAACTACTACTTATAACAAATAGTAGGATTTACTGTCACGTTATAACGCCCCCACGCCTGAAAGCGTGAGCATGTTCAAGAACTGAATTCGAACCCGTAATCCTCAGATTGTAAGTCGAGGCGCCCTAACTAACAGTCCTACTAACTTTATGTTTTAAAGACATTTCCTCACCAAGCCCTAACTAACAGTCCTACTAACTTTATGTTTTAAAGACATTTCTCCACCAAGCCCTAACTAACAGTCCTACTAACTTTATGTTTTAAAGACATTTCTCCACCAGGCCCTAACTAACAGTCCTACTAACTTTATGTTTTAAAGACATTTCTCCACCGGGCCCTAACTGACAGTCCTACTAACTTTATGTTTTAAAGACATTTCCTCACCGGGCCCTAACTAACAGTCCTACAAACTTTATGTTTTAAAGACATTTCTCTACCAGGCCCTAACTAACAGTCCTACTAACTTTATGTTTTAAAGACATTTCTCCACCAGGCCCTAACTAACAGTCCTACTAACTTTATGTTTTAAAGACATTTCCTCACCAGGCCCTAACTAACAGTCCTACTAACTTTATGTTTTAAAGACATTTCTCCACCAGGCCCTAACTAACAGTCCTACTAACTTTATGTTTTAAAGACATTTCTCCACCAGACCCTAACTAACAGTCCCACTAACTTTATGTTTTAAAGACATTTCTCCACTAGGCCCTAACTAACAGTTCTACTAAATTTATGTTTTAAAGACATTTCTCCACTAGGCCCTAACTAACAGTCCTACTAACTTTATGTTTTAAAGACATTTCCTCACCAGGCCCTAACTAACAGTTCTACTAAATTTATGTTTTAAAGACATTTCCCTCACCGGGCCTAACTAACAGTCCTACTAACTTTATGTTTTAAAGACATTTCTCCACCAGGCCCTAACTGACAGTCCTACTAACTTTATGTTTTAAAGACATTTCTCCACCGGGCCCTAACTGACAGTCCTACTAACTTTATGTTTTAAAGACATTTCCTCACCAGGCCCTAAGTAACAGTCCTACTAACTTTATGTTTTAAAGACATTTCTCCACCAGGCCCTAACTAACAGTCCTACTAACTTTATGTTTTAAAGACATTTCCGCACCAGGCCCTAACTAACAGTCCTACTAACTTTATGTTTTAAAGGCATTTCTCCACCAGGCCCTAACTAACAGTCCTATTAACTTTATGTTTTAAAGACATTTCCTCACCGGGCCCTAACTAACAGTCCTACTGACTTTATGTTTAAAGACATTTTCTCACCGGGCCCTAACTAATAGTCCTACTAACTTTATGTTTTAAAGACATTTCTCCACCAGGCCCTAACTAACAGTCCTACTAACTTTATGTTTTAAAGACATTTCTCTACCAGGCCCTAACTAACAGTCCTACTGACTTTATGTTTAAAAGACATTTTCTCACCGCGCCCTAACTAATAGTCCTACTAACTTTATGTTTTAAAGACATTTCTCCACCAGGCCCTAACTAATAGTCCTACTAACTTTATGTTTTAAAGACATTTCTCCACCAGGCCCTAACTGACAGTCCTACTAACTTTATGTTTTAAAGACATTTCCTCACCAGGCCCTAAGTAACAGTCCTACTAACTTTATGTTTTAAAGACATTTCTCCACCAGGCCCTAACTAACAGTCCTACTAACTTTATGTTTTAAAGACATTTCCGCACCAGGCCCTAACTAACAGTCCTACTAACTTTATGTTTTAAAGACATTTCTCCACCAGGCCCTAACTAACAGTCCTACTAACTTTATGTTTTAAAGACATTTCTCCACCAGGCCCTAACTAACAGTCCTACTAACTTTATGTTTTAAAGACATTTCTCCACCAGGCCCTAACTAACAGTCCTACTAACTTTATGTTTTAAAGACATTTCTCTACCGGGCCCTATCTAACAGTTCTACTGACTTTATGTTTAAAAGACATTTTCTCACCGGACCCTAACTAATAGTCCTACTAACTTTATGTTTTAAAGACATTTCTCCACCAGGCCCTAACTAACAGTCCTACTAACTTTATGTTTTAAAGACATTTCCTCACCAGGCCCTAAGTAACAGTCCTACTAACTTTATGTTTTAAAGACATTTCTCCACCAGGCCCTAACTAACAGTCCTACTAACTTTATGTTTTAAAGACATTTCCGCACCAGGCCCTAACTAACAGTCCTACTAACTTTATGTTTTAAAGGCATTTCTCCACCAGGCCCTAACTAACAGTCCTACTAACTTTATGTTTTAAAGACATTTCCTCACCGGGCCCTAACTAACAGTCCTACTGACTTTATGTTTAAAGACATTTTCTCACCGGGCCCTAACATGAGTCCTACTAACTTTATGTTTTAAAGACATTTCTCCACCAGGCCCTAACTAACAGTCCTACTAACTTTATGTTTTAAAGACATTTCTCTACCGGGCCCTAACTAACAGTCCTACTGACTTTATGTTTAAAAGACATTTTCTCACCGCGCCTAACTAATAGTCCTACTAACTTTATGTTTTAAAGACATTTCTCCACCAGGCCCTAACTAATAGTCCTACTAACTTTATGTTTTAAAGACATTTCTCCACCAGGCCCTAACTGACAGTCCTACTAACTTTATGTTTTAAAGACATTTCCTCACCAGGCCCTAAGTAACAGTCCCACTAACTTTATGTTTTAAAGACATTTCTCCACCAGGCCCTAACTAACAGTCCTACTAACTTTATGTTTTAAAGACATTTCCGCACCAGGCCCTAACTAACAGTCCTACTAACTTTATGTTTTAAAGACATTTCTCCACCAGGCCCTAACTAACAGTCCTACTAACTTTATGTTTTAAAACACTTCTCCACCAGGCCCTAACTAACAGTCCTACTAACTTTATGTTTTAAAGACATTTCTCCACCAGGCCCTAACTAACAGTCCTACTAACTTTATGTTTTAAAGACATTTCTCTACCGGGCCCTATCTAACAGTCCTACTGACTTTATGTTTAAAAGACATTTTCTCACCGGGCCCTAACTAATAGTCCTACTAACTTTATGTTTTAAAGACATTTCTCCACCAGGCCCTAACTAACAGTCCTACTAACTTTATGTTTTAAAGACATTTCTCCACCGAGCCCTAACTGACAGTCCTACTAACTTTATGTTTTAAAGACATTTCCTCACCGGGCCCTAACTAACAGTCCTACTAACTTTATGTTTTAAAGACATTTCTCTACCGGGCCCTAACTAACAGTCCTACTGACTTTATGTTTAAAAGACATTTCTCCACCAGGCCTTAACTAATAGTCCTACTAACTTTATGTTTTAAAGACATTTCTCCACCAGGCCCTAACTAACAGTCCTACTAACTTTATGTTTTAAAGACATTTCTCCACCGGGCCCTAACTAACAGTCCTACTAACTTTATGTTTTAAAGACATTTCTCCACCGGGCCCTAACTAACAGTCCTACTAACTTTATGTTTTATAGACATTTCTCCACCGGGCTCTAACTAAGAGTCCTACTAACTTTATGTTGGCCCTAGAGTAGCCCAAGAGTTGAAGGGAGGTAGCGATGATTTCTCTTTAGTCTCACACTGCTAAATTAGGGGTGACATTACCTTAACACCTGGAGCCTTTGACCTAGCAGTTCACTCCCCCTGCCGGTAAGTTTGAAAACTACGTTATACAAGGAACGTTTCATTCTACTTGGAATAACCTTTTTGATTTAGTTTTCTTTTGTTCTTTTATTATATGAAGAACTAATGAATCAAATATAGAACATCATCAGAATGACTTACTTCACTTTCTTTCCAAGACTTCACATTCCTTAAAACATTCATTTTTAATATTTCATATCTCTCAAACGCTTCGTGACTCATTGACTTTGTTTAAAGAGAATAAACCAGAGTAATCAGGTTTTTTTGTTTTTGAATTTCGCGCAAAGCTACTCGAGGGCTATCCGCGCTAGCCGTTACTAATTTAGCAGTGTAAGACTAGAAGGAAGGCAGATAGTCATCACCACCCACCACCATCTTTTTACCAACAAATTGTGGGATTGATCGTAACATTAAAACACCCCCACGGCTGGAAGGGCGAGCATGTTTGGTACGACCAGGATTCGAACCCGCGACCCTCGGATTACGAATCGATTGCCCTAACCACCTGCTCATGCCTGGCTAAATGGGAAGGTCATAACTCATTTTTCAGGTATAGTCGTTTCTAACGTTGAACTGCTGGCTAAACGGAAGTTGGACACACCCATCGCCAGAAAGGTGTCTGGTTGTTTGAATAGAACCAAATATACGAACTGACTATTGTTTTTCTAAAAGCAGAGTGGGTTTAACGATGTCATGGTTCCAACTCTGGACCATTTGGTCTGTAGATTCACTTGGCTCTGCTGGCCCAACTTCTATAACCACAACGTTTTATCTGGCAAACAATCGTTGGAAAAATATCCACCAATGTAAAGATGAGGCGAAATTGGATTGAGAAAAGAAACCGTTAGAGTTTTTCTCAGTTTTTAATGACATTGCAGACGAAGCCGAACCAAAGAGAAACATGAAAAAACAATTAGTGACAACACTTAAGAGATTTTGTTTGTTTTAGTCTTATCTGTCATACTGACATGCAGTAAATTCTGTCTCGAATTTTTGTTCTAACGTTGAACTTCCCTTTCAAAGTAACAACGACAAAGGAATCATAAAAAAACAAACAACGGAACTCTTTAAAAAAGACATGGTTTATTATTGAGAATGAAAAAACTGTAGCACACCATTACATTTTGGTTTAAAGCTATATTAAAATACCAACTCTTAATGTATTGTCAGAGATAAAGTGTAACTAGGTTTAAGGCTATGATACTTCATTAACTCTTCGTCTAAGACCACGCCAAGAGGATAAACCGGAGTTTAAGACTATTAAAAGATCTTGCCTAAACCTGGGTTTAAGGCTATTACCATAGAGTAGACCCATGGATTTAAAACTATAGCAGAAGATGAAACCCAGATTTAAGACTGTATTAAGAGATTAAACCCAGGTTTAGGACTGTTGTAAGAGTTGAAACTCGGGTTTATGTCTATTAAAAAAAAACTAGACACTTGTGTTGAACGTTGCTGTAAAACATTAAGCTTGGGTATGTAGGTGTTGCAAGATAAAGCACACCAGAACAAAACTATCTTGAGAGATTTTGTCTTGGTTTAAGGCGAAAGGAAAATATCACGTGGACGAGTCTGTTCACGTTTTCTTCTACTTTTCTCCAATAATGAATAAATCATAATCAATAAATCGTATTCCTCAAACCAATAGACTTTCTTTAGTTGTTCTGTAGACTCGAAAGTGTAGGTGGGAAAGTTGGTTTAGTTTCGTGGGCTAACGCAAAAATTTTCCACTCCGCAAAAGATGTTGTTGTTGTTTTGAACAAGGCACAAAGCTACTCAATGGACTATCTCTGCTTTGCCCACTACGGGTATCGAAACCTGGTTTTTAGCGTTGTAAGTCCACAGACGTACCGCTGAGCCACTGGGGGGCCCGCACAATGTAAATAGTGTTTTATTTTTAAACAACGGCGATATAAATTTGGATTGGCTTTCGTAAGAACGTTCATCGGTTTCGTTGACAACCTCAGTGAAATAAAACAACAGTTGATAAAACTTAGGCAGAGATTGTGCTTTTAATCTTTGTACCTTCGTTAGATTTAAGGTCAGGTCTGTTCTATTACAAACAGATATAAAGTAAACGAATTAAAATGAACATTTTTAGGTTTAACACGATTTGATCAGCCAGTCTTTTAATGCATTTATTAAAACCAGTATTTTATAATTATCGCGGTTTGGTGTCAGCATGGTATTAGTAGATAAAATAAAAATAATATATTAAATTTAACGTAGTTTAGTCAGTAGGACTTTTGTACCTCCATTATAATAAGTATCTTAGACTTAATAAAAGTTTGATCAGTAGGGCTAAGCGAAAAATAAAAATTGCTAAAGGTCCGAGACTACGTGTGTGGAAATCTAACTTTATCTTGTTAACAGTGTGTTAAGCTTTTACACGGTATTGCGAAGAAACACACAACTAAAACTAAAAAGGTTTTCATCTTTAGGAACATGAAAACCCTTCCACCCCTTTATCTTTCTATATTTCGCTTTATGGAGCTTAAGAGGTTGCTTAAAGTATCAGTCTATCGTATTATTACTTTTAAATAGAGAGACGTAGTGGGACAGCCAGATGAGTAACATCCAAAGGCACGATGTAAGAATTCATTCACTAGGGGATTGAATCTCTGTAACAATGCACGTTCACGGTTAACTAACAATGCAATGGTCGACTTGAGCCTTTTTGATATATACCGATCCAATAACTCGAGAAAAATGAGCTTTGGTGATAATCAGTGAGTGTGGTGGAGCCAGGTTGCAGGTACTAAGTAGTTGGTGTGACAATTCAACTGAACTTTTTTTTCCATATTACTGCTTAGCACAAGGTTTGCTTTCACCCATTTTAATGGGTCTGAAACGTCTATAGGACATTGAACGCTAGATATACGACTGGATTAGGTATGACGACTTTCGTGTCATGTATTTTCTATAACTTTAGTGGCCCAGTTATAGGACAATTTCGAACGTAAAGTGACCAAATTTTCAGTAACCGTGGAAGAGAAAAACTGAGTTCCAAAAAGTTCATTTTTTGGTCCACAAAATCAATAACTGAAAACCCTGCAGGTAGAATAATTGCTAGAAGTAGGAGTGACCTTGAGTGACTACTTGGCGCGCATGCGTAGACAATTATATATGAAGATGCGATAGGCTAGAGTAGGGAAAGAGACCTGTGATCGGCCGCGATTATAAGGCGACTATGTATTATGCAGCCTAATTATTATTCAGAAACATCACTTTATAATCGAGCCAATACGGCAGCTATAATCAACTGAAAACTAGAATATTTTAATTAGGAACATAAATCAGATTTTCATAATTTATTAGTCAGGTCTAAACTCGTCTAAAAGGTTAAGTTAATTTTAGAACTTGAGATTTCACCAGACTATCTCGTTCTCAAGGTTAGCTTAGCTTAACTCTAACACAACGCCATGTTATGCAAATTCAAATACCTTCAAATCTGGCACACTATCACGTTTTGTGGCCTTGATTAAATGTCTCAAATTTCATTTTCATAGATTAAGTCATTTTTGTTTTCTATAAATAACTACATCTGTAATCATTGGTCAAAATCGTTTATAAACTAAAGATAAAACACCTAAATTTAAAACACAATTATGTTGTTATATTGAAAGAAACTTATTACTTTATGTAATTAATTTATAAAAATAATAATTTTCCACTGAATAATGTTTTCAACCCTTTTTTCTCCAAGTTATACAAGTCTCTAGTTTTCATTTAAGAAATTTGGAAGCATATGTTGACATCGAGAGATTTCTCTTGATATACGAGATAAACTCCACCAATTCCATCATTGTGGTACAGTTACACATTTACTTAGCCCTTGCCTTCAACCCAACACTTGGCTTGAACAATACATTCTACTCCAACGGCATTTCTACATTATATAACGAATGAGTTATCATTCCAACGTGCAATTCTAATACTTATTTGACCAAAAACTGCACATGTAGTCCTTCATTAAAAACTGCCTCGACAGTTATTATGCTTATTTAACCTCAATTAAATACGAGTCCCAATAAATGTGTAGTGTAACAATGATCAAAAGAAGTTCCAGGTCGTATATTTTTAAGAAAAATTGAAAATTTCGAATTTGTTTATGAAATGTTTTTCTTTAGCATTTAAAAACAGTAAGTTAGAGGAATCTCTTTAAATATACAGAAAATATGTACACGGCAGACATGTGGGACACTAGAATGTTACAGACATATAGTAGTGTTCTCTTACGTTAGAGGAATCTCTTTAAATATACAGAGAACATGAACACGACAGACATGTGGAACACTAGAATATTACAGACATACAGTAGTGTTCTCTTGAAATAAAAATGTATCTCAGAACGGCTGGTATAGAGAAAATAACGTTTTGAAACATCCACCTGCAACGCCCCCTACGATCCCGTACACGTTTATACTCTCGTCCCTAGGACATGCATCCGTCAACGGTGATATTCAAATTCTCTCTTTGTTAACCTGAAGATGACCTAGGAAGGTCGAAACGTTGTTCTCTCCTTATCAATAAAAGTGTTAATACCCATACCAGACGTTCTGAGATATATATAAGACATATATTAATCTGCAACATGGCCAACATGCTAGAGAAGACTTATGATAAATAAGACTGATGCTAAAATAATAGGGCATGAGCAACATATGAGAAAACTACAGATAAAGGAAGTCTTCTCTATCTATTTGACTGATATAACACTCAACCAACTTGACATAGAGGTTACAGATATCTGAATAGTTTTTTTTTATTCTGTTCAGTAACGTAGACGAGATAACTCGTCCAAGCCAATCGGTAACACAGTGCTACGGACGAGTTAATTCGTTTTCAATAATACCTCACTTCAAAGCTAGACGTCAGCACCATAATGCATTTGACCTACTTGCATATTGTTTCACTTTCGATCTAAAATGGCGTCACGAAATAGGTTACAAAATGAAGAAGCATTAGAGTTGTATTTTGAACTTAGTTTGGAGTTGCCGTAGCAGCTGAAATACTTGGCAGTCAACAGGTTAAAACTTAAATATAGTTATCTGATTCGGGTTCTAATGGAAAAGACATCAGTTAAGTGAACACTGCACTATCTTCCATCACAAAGGACCACAACTGAATTACAGTCCATATCAACACAGAAAGAGTTATTTTAAAGAAGAGTCACAAAGATGTTATTCCAATTTTTGTGTCATCTGTTTACAGACAAACTCATTATTTTTTTAATTAACAAGTGTAACTATAAGTTTTCAGACTCGTAACAGATCTTTCCAATATCCATATAAATGTATTAAATCTGATGTTATATCGATTTTAAAAAAAAATTATAGTAAACAGAGTTTAGTTCCTCCTGGATGGTATAAATTCTCTGGAGTATTGGAGAAAGTTTTTGTTTTTGAATTTCGAGCAAAGCTACTCGAGGGCTATCTGCACTAGTCGTCCCTAATTTAACAGTGTAAGACTAGAGAGAAGGCAGCTAGTCATCACTACCCACCGCCAACTCTTGGGCTGCTTTTCTACCAACGAATAGTGGGATTCACCGTAACTTTATAACGCCACAACGGCTGAAAGAGCATGTTTAGTGCGACGTGGATTCGAACGCGCGATTCTCGGATTACGAGTCGAACGCTTTAACTCACCTTGCCATGTCGGGGCCCTTGGAGAAAGATCAAGAGCATCTTGTTTGTACCAGAATCCTTCTAATTTCAATTAAGCTAATGCATATACACATAACTGATGAAGACCAGGTTCATGTGAATATAAAAAGAAGGAAAAAACACGGATCATAACATAAGATACCATACGTACAGTATACATCCAGATGGCCTTTTGTAATATCAGTAAAGAAAATCACTTCTAGCCCCTGATCTTCACATGACGGGCTAACACAAATCCTAGACTTGTCACAATTCATCTCAGCCCACCACAGCCACACAGTGACAGGACCATACTCAATAAAAATATACATTTTTGTTTTAATCTCTCATTTAACTCCAGCCCATAAGTCTATTGTGCCATCAAATGCTTTCTTTCAGGCTCCTTGGTAAAACTGCAGAGCACAGTGGTTGTACATAACAGATGAACAAGCGTACATTAGATTAAAAAGGATTATAAAACAGAAACTTAGTGGTACAAGACGAAGTCCTCAAGTGTTCAGAACTATTTAACCAGTGATAAATATACGTGAGACATGAAAAAATTAAACTCTTAAAGTATAACGAATATATGGACAAAAGTTCACATATCACAAATGTAAAAATCGGTACAAGTTACTTTGAAACTAAGCATTATTCTATTACATCAACTATCGTGTTCACAAATTTTGTCTAACAATTAAGTTATTTGATAACTTTAGTTTTACTTCAAGTGACTCTTTATTTATTTATCCCAAATTGTAGGTCTAGATAATTTATTCATTACCAAATACACATGATATGCCCAATCATGTAGCGTTCAAAACCTGAAACTATGCTAACAAGTAGATATAATCAGTGTATAAATGCAAAGCTGTCTAATCAAACCAATTATACAATTTTTATTACTAGTCTACGAAAAAATGTGTAGAATAAAACAGGGTAATGGTATTCTTATAAGCTATTATTTAACTCATTAATTTTTGTTTTTATCAAAGGGAACATCTTTAAAAAACAAACATACTTTTATAACTTCATTGCATATACAAATCTATCTACAATAATCCATAAACTCACAGAAGATGGCTGCTTGATAAACTGAGATGAAACTAAAAGATGAAGACTGCAGAAGGGAACAGTAAAGATGTCTGATACATTCAACTAACTCGTAACTCACTCAACAAGACCCATATCTTGAAAACATTTAAATAAATTAGCTGATTCATGTCCTAATGACTTCTTGCTGGCTCAGGAGGTAATTCTGAGTGAAAGCTGACAGCGTCACAAATCTCATTTAGATCCATATTTGGTAGGTTCGTGCTTAACCCTAAACAAACACAGGTTCCTACTGCGAGAACGTTAAACACGTAAACATAACACAAGCAAGATCGAATCTAATCGAATACCAACATAGAAATGGTCCTTTTCAAGACCTCATTGAAGATTCCAGAAGATCAAATACTCGCTACACTGGATAAAAGCTTATTGGTAACGAGTTCTAAAATGAATAACATATGTAGATATAGCAGTCAGTAATTAGACCTAAGTGACCATATAGGCTATTATCCGATAGAGATATAATTGTTTACAAATGAAAATTAGAGACATCTCAGATGATTGATGCTCCATGACAAGTTATCAGATCTTCCAGAGAATTGTGTTCTCCTTCAATATTGGTGATGGAACTTTATTTACTCTGGCCACCGTCACAGCATATATATTTTCTTCATTCCAATCAAGACTCCAATGGATGACAGCCCCAATGTTTTCTCACAGTAATAACACCCTCTTGTTGGATTCTCTGATTATCCTCTGAATAGCTTCAACGTAGAATAGGGTGTACGGGATACTGCTCTTGAAAAGTATCTCTTCAGTTGGTGGTGTTCTGATGAGGTTTACTGGTTATAAAGATTAATTACAAGCGTTTGGCTTAAACACCAGGACGGGACTCTTCGGGAGAAATATCTCATGGAGACATTAGTGGAAATTACCAAGAATAGCACAAGTAACTTCCTCTGTTATATACAAGTAATAATGCACTTACTTCATCGTGAGATTTGTCGTACAAACATAGGAATCCTCAACTTGTTACAAACAGAGAGTTAACAAACTGTTTATATATCTTTAACTAGCTGACGCCTGAGGAATATATTACACAAACATAGGAATCCTCAACTTCTTGCAAACAGAGAGTTAAGAAACTGTTTATATATCTTTAACTAGCTGACTCCTGAGGAATACATCATACAAACATAGGAATCCTCAGCTTGTAACAAACAGAGAGTTAAGAAACTGTTTATATGTCTTTAACAAGCTGACTCCTCAGAAATATAATATACAAACATAGGAATCCTCAGCTTGTAACAAACAGAGAGTTAAGAAACTGTTTATATATCTTCAACTAGCTGACTCCTGAGAAATATAATATACAAACATAGGAATCCTCAACTTGTAACAAGAGAGACAGAAAAAAAAACTGTTTATATATCTTAAACTAGCTGACTCCTGAGGAATATATTATAGAAACATGGGAATCCTCAATTTGTAACAGAGACAGACAGAAAAAAACTGTTTATATATCTTTAACTAGCTGTCTCCTAGTGAGAAATATACCATACAAACATAGGAATCCTCAACTTCTAGCAAACACACTTAAGAAACTGTTTATAAATATTTGACTAGCTGACTCCTCATGAAATATATCACACAAACATAAAAATCCTCAACTTGTAACAAACAGAGAGTTAAGAAACTGTTTATATATCTTTAACTAACTGACTCCTGAGGAATATATTACACAAACATAGGAATCCTCAACTTGTAACAAAGAGAGCCATAAAATCTTTATATATCTTTAACTAGCTGTCTCCTCGTGAGAAATATACCATACACACATAGGAATCCTCAACTTGTAGCAAACACACTTAAGAAACTGTTTATAAATATTTGACTAGCTGACTCCTCATGAGAAATATATAAACATAGGAATCCTCAACTTGTAGCAAACACACTTAAGAAACTGTTTATAAATATTTGACTAGCTGACTCCTCATGAGAAATATATAAACGTAGGAATCCTCAACTTGTAATAAATAGAGACAGAAAAAACTTTATATATCTTTAACTAACTGACACCTCATGAGAAATATATTACACAAACATAGGAATCCTCAACTTGTTACAAACAGAGAGTTAAGAAACTGTTTATATATCTTTAACTAGCTGACTCCTGAGGAATACATTATACAAACATAGGAATACTCAGCTTGTAACAAAAAGAGACAGAAAACAAACTGTTTATATATCTTGAACTAGCTGACTCCTGAGGAATATATTATAGAAACATAGGAATCCTCAATTTGTAACAAAGAGAGACAGAAGAAAACTGTTTATATATCTTTACCTAGCTGTCTCTTGAAAAATAAATTATACAAACAAAAGAATCCTCAACTTGTAACAAAGAGAGACAGAAAAAAAACTTTATATATCTTTAACTAGCTGTCTCCTAGTGAGAAATATACCATACAAACATAGGAATCCTCAACTTGTAGCAAACACACTTAAAAACTGTTTATAAATATTTGACTAGCTGACTCCTCATGAGAAATATATAAACGTAGGAATCCTCAACTTGTAATAAAGAGAGACAGAAAAAACTTTATATATCTTTAACTAGCTGACACCTCATGAGAAATATATTACACAAACATAGGAATCCTCAACTTGTAACAAACAGAGAGTTAAAAAACTGTTTATATATCTTTAACTAGCTGACTCTTGAGAAATATATTATACAAACATAAGAATCCTCAACTTGTAACAAAGAGAGACAGAAAAAAACTTTATATATCTTTAACTAGCTGTCTCCTAGTGAGAAATATACCATACAAACATAGGAATCCTCAACTTGTAGCAAACACACTTAAAAAACTGTTTATAAATATTTGACTAGCAGACTCCTCATGAGAAATATATCATACAAACATAAAAATCCTCAACTTGTAACAAACAGAGAGTTAAGAAACTGTTTATATATCTTTAACTAACTGACTCCTGAGGAATATATTACACAAACACAGGAATCCTCAACGTGTAACAAAGAGAGACATAAAATCTTTATATATCTTTAACTAGCCGTCTCCTCGTGAGAAATACCATACAAACATAGAAATCCTCAACTTGTAGCAAACACACTTAAGAAACTGTTTATAAATATTTGACTAGCTGACTCCTCATGAGAAATATATCATACAAACATAGAAATCTTCAACTTCTAACAAACAGAGAGTTAAGAAACTGTTTATATATCTTTAACTAGCTGACTCCTGAGAAATATAATATACAAACATAGGAATCCTCAGCTTGTAACAAACAGAGAGTTAAGAAACTGTTTATATATCTTTAACTAGCCGTCTCCTCGTGAGAAATACCATACAAACATAGAAATCCTCAACTTGTAGCAAACACACTTAAGAAACTGTTTATAAATATTTGACTAGCTGACTCCTCATGAGAAATATATCATACAAACATAGAAATCTTCAACTTGTAACAAACAGAGAGTTAAGAAACTGTTTATATATCTTTAAATAGCTGACTCCTGAGAAATATAATATACAAACATAGGAATCCTCAACTTGTAACAAAAGAGACAGAAAAAAAAACTGTTTATATATCTTGAACTAGCTGACTCCTGAGGAATATATTATAGAAACATAGGAATCCTCAATTTGTAACAAACAGAGACAGAAAAAAACTGTTTATATATCTTTAACTAGCTGTCTCTTGAGAAATATATTATACAAACATAGGAATCCTCAACTTGTAACAAAGAGAGACAGAAAAAAACTTTATATATCTTTAACTAGCTGTCTCCTAGTGAAAAATATACCATACAAACATAGGAATCCTCAACTTGTAACAAACACACTTAAGAAACTGTTTATAAATATTTGACTAGCTGACTCCTCATGAGAAATATATCATACAAACATAGAAATCCTCAACTTGTAACAAACAGAGAGTTAAGAAACTGTTTATATATCTTGAACTAGCTGACTCCTGAGGAATATATTATAGAAACATAGGAATCCTCAATTTGTAACAAACAGAGACAGAAAAAAACTGTTTATATATCTTTAACTAGCTGTCTCTTGAGAAATATATTACACAAACATAGGAATCCTCAACTTGTAACAAAGAGAGACATAAAATCTTTATATATCTTTAACTAGCTGTCTCCTCGTGAGAAATATACCATACACACATAGGAATCCTCAACTTGAAGCAAACACACTTAAGAAACTGTTTATAAATATTTCACTAGCTGACTCCTCATGAGAAATATATAAACGTAGGAATCCTCAACTTGTAGCAAACACACTTAAGAAACTGTTTATAAATATTTGACTAGCTGACTCCTCATGAGAAATATATAAACGTAGGAATCCTCAACTTGTAATAAAGAGAGACAGAAAAAACTTTATATATCTTTAACTAGCTGACACCTCATGAGAAATATATTACAAAAACATAGGAATCCTCAACTTGTAACAAACAGAGAGTTAAAAAACTGTTTATATATCTTTAACTAGCTGACTCCTGAGAAATATATTACACAAACATAGGAATCCTCAACTTGTTACAAACAGAGAGTTAAGAAACTGTTTATATATCTTTAACTAGCTGACTCCTGAGGAATACATCATACAAACATAGGAATCCTCAGCTTGTAACAAACAGAGAGTTAAGAAACTGTTTATATATCTTTAACTAGCTGACTCCTGAGAAATATAATATACAAACATAGGAATCCTCAACTTGTAACAAGAGAGACAGAAAAAAACTGTTTATATATCTTGAACTAGCTGACTCCTGACAGATATATTATAGAAACATAGGAATCCTCAATTTGTAACAAAGAGAGACAGAAGAAAACTGTTTATATATCTTTAACTAGCTGTCACTTGAGAAATATATTATACAAACATAAGAATCCTCAACTTGTAACAAAGAGTGACAGAAAAAAACTTTATATATCTTTAACTAGCTGTCTCCTAGTGAGAAATATACCATACAAACATAGGAATCCTCAACTTGTAGCAAACACACTTAAGAAACTGTTTATAAATATTTGACTACCTGACTCCTCATGAGAAATATATCATACAAACATAGAAATCCTCAACTTGTAACAAACAGAGAGTTAAGAAACTGTTTATATATCTTTAACTAACTGACTCCTGAGGAATATATTACACAAACATAGGAATCCTCAACTTGTAGCAAACACACTTAAGAAACTGTTTATAAATATTTTACTAGCTGACTCCTCATGAGAAATATATAAACATAGGAATCCTCAACTTGTAGCAAACACACTTAAGAAACTGTTTATAAATATTTGACTAGCTGACACCTCATGAGAAATATATTACACAAACATAGGAATCATCAACTTGTAAAAAACAGAGAGTTATGAAACTGTTTATATATCTTTAACTAGCTGACTCTTGAGGAACATATTATACAAACATAGGAAAGCTAGACTTGTAACAAAGAGAGACAGAAAAACTGTTTATATATCTTTAACTAACTGTTTCCTCATGAGAGAAACTTGTATACCATACAAACATAGAAATCCTCAACTTGTAGCAAACACACTTAAGAAACTGTTTATAAATATTTGACTACCTGACTCCTCATGAGAAATATATCATACAAACATAGAAATCCTCAACTTGTAACAAACAGAGAGTTAAGAAACTGTTTATATATCTTTAACTAACTGACTCTGAGGAATACATTATACAAACATAGGAATACTCAGCTTGTAACAAAAAGAGACAGAAAAAAAACTGTTTATATATCTTGAACTAGCTGACTCCTGAGGAATATATTATAGAAACATAGGAATCCTCAATTTGTAACAAAGAGAGACAGAAGAAAACTGTTTATATATCTTTAACTAGCTGTCTCTTGAGAAATAAATTATACAAACATAAGAATCCTCAACTTGTAACAAAGAGAGACAGAAAAAAACTTTTATATATCTTTAACTAGCTGTCTCCTAGTGAGAAATATACCATACAAACATAGGAATCCTCAACTTGTAGCAAACACACTTAAAAACTGTTTATAAATATTTGACTAGCTGACTCCTCATGAGAAATATATAAACGTAGGAATCCTCAACTTGTAATAAAGAGAGACAGAAAAAACTTTATATATCTTTAACTAGCTGACACCTCATGAGAAATATATTACACAAACATAGGAATCCTCAACTTGTAACAAACAGAGAGTTAAAAAACTGTTTATATATCTTTAACTAGCTGACTCTTGAGAAATATATTATACAAACATAAGAATCCTCAACTTGTAACAAAGAGAGACAGAAAAAACTTTATATATCTTTAACTAGCTGTCTCCTAGTGAGAAATATACCATACAAACATAGGAATCCTCATCTTGTAGCAAACACACTTAAAAAACTGTTTATAAATATTTGACTAGCTGACTCCTCATGAGAAATACATCATACAAACATAGGAATCCTCAGCTTGTAACAAACAGAGAGTTAAGAAACTGTTTATATATCTTTAACTAGCTGACTCTGAGAAATATAATATACAAACATAGGAATCCTCAACTTGTAACAAACAGAGAGTTAAGAAACTGTTTATATATCTTTAACTAGCCGTCTCCTCGTGAGAAATACCATACAAACATAGAAATCCTCAACTTGTAGCAAACACACTTAAGAAACTGTTTATAAATATTTGACTAGCTGACTCCTCATGAGAAATATATCATACAAACATAGAAATCTTCAACTTGTAACAAACAGAGAGTTAAGAAACTGTTTATATATCTTTAAATAGCTGACTCCTGAGAAATATAATATACAAACATAGGAATCCTCAACTTGTAACAAAAGAGACAGAAAAAAAACTGTTTATATATCTTGAACTAGCTGACTCCTGAGGAATATATTATAGAAACATAGGAATCCTCAATTTGTAACAAACAGAGACAGAAAAAAACTGTTTATATATCTTTAACTAGCTGTCTCTTGAGAAATATATTATACAAACATAGGAATCCTCAACTTGTAACAAAGAGAGACAGAAAAAAACTTGATATATCTTTAACTAGCTGTCTCCTAGTGAAAAATATACCATACAAACATAGGAATCCTCAACTTGTAACAAACACACTTAAGAAACTGTTTATAAATATTTGACTAGCTGACTCCTCATGAGAAATATATCATACAAACATAGAAATCCTCAACTTGTAACAAACAGAGAGTTAAGAAACTGTTTATATATCTTGAACTAGCTGACTCCTGAGGAATATATTACACAAACATAGGAATCCTCAACTTCTTGCAAACAGAGAGTTAAGAAACTGTTTATATATCTTTAACTAGCTGACTCCTGAGGAATACATCATACAAACATAGGAATCCTCAGCTTGTAACAAACAGAGAGTTAAGAAACTGTTTATATGTCTTTAACAAGCTGACTCCTCAGAAATATAATATACAAACATAGGAATCCTCAGCTTGTAACAAACAGAGAGTTAAGAAACTGTTTATATATCTTTAACTAGCTGACTCCTGAGAAATATAATATACAAACATAGGAATCCTCAACTTGTAACAAGAGAGACAGAAAAAAAAACTGTTTATATATCTTAAACTAGCTGACTCCTGAGGAATATATTATAGAAACATGGGAATCCTCAATTTGTAACAGAGACAGACAGAAAAAAACTGTTTATATATCTTTAACTAGCTGTCTCCTAGTGAGAAATATACCATACAAACATAGGAATCCTCAACTTGTAGCAAACACACTTAAGAAACTGTTTATAAATATTTGACTAGCTGACTCCTCATGAGAAATATATCACACAAACATAAAAATCCTCAACTTGTAACAAACAGAGAGTTAAGAAACTGTTTATATATCTTTAACTAACTGACTCCTGAGGAATATATTACACAAACATAGGAATCCTCAACTTGTAACAAAGAGAGCCATAAAATCTTTATATATCTTTAACTAGCTGTCTCCTCGTGAGAAATATACCATACACACATAGGAATCCTCAACTTGTAGCAAACACACTTAAGAAACTGTTTATAAATATTTGACTAGCTGACTCCTCATGAGAAATATATAAACATAGGAATCCTCAACTTGTAGCAAACACACTTAAGAAACTGTTTATAAATATTTGACTAGCTGACTCCTCATGAGAAATATATAAACGTAGGAATCCTCAACTTGTAATAAATAGAGACAGAAAAAACTTTATATATCTTTAACTAACTGACACCTCATGAGAAATATATTACACAAACATAGGAATCCTCAACTTGTTACAAACAGAGAGTTAAGAAACTGTTTATATATCTTTAACTAGCTGACTCCTGAGGAATACATTATACAAACATAGGAATACTCAGCTTGTAACAAAAAAGAGACAGAAAACAAACTGTTTATATATCTTGAACTAGCTGACTCCTGAGGAATATATTATAGAAACATAGGAATCCTCAATTTGTAACAAAGAGAGACAGAAGAAAACTGTTTATATATCTTTACCTAGCTGTCTCTTGAAAAATAAATTATACAAACAAAAGAGTCCTCAACTTGTAACAAAGAGAGACAGAAAAAAACTTTATATATCTTTAACTAGCTGTCTCCTAGTGAGAAATATACCATACAAACATAGGAATCCTCAACTTGTAGCAAACACACTTAAAACTGTTTATAAATATTTGACTAGCTGACTCCTCATGAGAAATATATAAACGTAGGAATCCTCAACTTGTAATAAAGAGAGACAGAAAAACTTTATATATCTTTAACTAGCTGACACCTCATGAGAAATATATTACACAAACATAGGAATCCTCAACTTGTAACAAACAGAGAGTTAAAAACTGTTTATATATCTTTAACTAGCTGACTCTTGAGAAATATATTATACAAACATAAGAATCCTCAACTTGTAACAAAGAGAGACAGAAAAAACTTTATATATCTTTAACTAGCTGTCTCCTAGTGAGAAATATACCATACAAACATAGGAATCCTCAACTTGTAGCAAACACACTTAAAAAACTGTTTATAAATATTTGACTAGCTGACTCCTCATGAGAAATATATCATACAAACATAAAAATCCTCAACTTGTAACAAACAGAGAGTTAAGAAACTGTTTATATATCTTTAACTAACTGACTCCTGAGGAATATATTACACAAACACAGGAATCCTCAACGTGTAACAAAGAGAGACATAAAATCTTTATATATCTTTAACTAGCCGTCTCCTCGTGAGAAATACCATACAAACATAGAAATCCTCAACTTGTAGCAAACACACTTAAGAAACTGTTTATAAATATTTGACTAGCTGACTCCTCATGAGAAATATATCATACAAACATAGAAATCTTCAACTTCTAACAAACAGAGAGTTAAGAAACTGTTTATATATCTTTAACTAGCTGACTCCTGAGAAATATAATATACAAACATAGGAATCCTCAGCTTGTAACAAACAGAGAGTTAAGAAACTGTTTATATATCTTTAACTAGCCGTCTCCTCGTGAGAAATACCATACAAACATAGAAATCCTCAACTTGTAGCAAACACACTTAAGAAACTGTTTATAAATATTTGACTAGCTGACTCCTCATGAGAAATATATCATACAAACATAGAAATCTTCAACTTGTAACAAACAGAGAGTTAAGAAACTGTTTATATATCTTTAAATAGCTGACTCCTGAGAAATATAATATACAAACATAGGAATCCTCAACTTGTAACAAAAGAGACAGAAAAAAAACTGTTTATATATCTTGAACTAGCTGACTCCTGAGGAATATATTATAGAAACATAGGAATCCGCAATTTGTAACAAACAGAGACAGAAAAAACTGTTTATATATCTTTAACTAGCTGTCTCTTGAGAAATATATTATACAAACATAGGAATCCTCAACTTGTAACAAAGAGAGACAGAAAAAACTTTATATATCTTTAACTAGCTGTCTCCTAGTGAAAATATACCATACAAACATAGGAATCCTCAACTTGTAACAAACACACTTAAGAAACTGTTTATAAATATTTGACTAGCTGACTCCTCATGAGAAATATATCATACAAACATAGAAATCCTCAACTTGTAACAAACAGAGAGTTAAGAAACTGTTTATATATCTTGAACTAGCTGACTCCTGAGGAATATATTATAGAAACATAGGAATCCTCAATTTGTAACAAACAGAGACAGAAAAAAACTGTTTATATATCTTTAACTAGCTGTCTCTTGAGAAATATATTACACAAACATAGGAATCCTCAACTTGTAACAAAGAGAGACATAAAATCTTTATATATCTTTAACTAGCTGTCTCCTCGTGAGAAATATACCATACACACATAGGAATCCTCAACTTGAAGCAAACACACTTAAGAAACTGTTTATAAATATTTCACTAGCTGACTCCTCATGAGAAATATATAAACGTAGGAATCCTCAACTTGTAGCAAACACACTTAAGAAACTGTTTATAAATATTTGACTAGCTGACTCCTCATGAGAAATATATAAACGTAGGAATCCTCAACTTGTAATAAAGAGAGACAGAAAAAACTTTATATATCTTTAACTAGCTGACACCTCATGAGAAATATATTACACAAACATAGGAATCCTCAACTTGTAACAAACAGAGAGTTAAAAAACTGTTTATATATCTTTAACTAGCTGACGCCTGAGAAATATATTACACAAACATAGGAATCCTCAACTTGTTACAAACAGAGAGTTAAGAAACTGTTTATATATCTTTAACTAGCTGACTCCTGAGGAATACATCATACAAACATAGGAATCCTCAGCTTGTAACAAACAGAGAGTTAAGAAACTGTTTATATATCTTTAACTAGCTGACTCCTGAGAAATATAATATACAAACATAGGAATCCTCAACTTGTAACAAGAGAGACAGAAAAAAAACTGTTTATATATCTTGAACTAGCTGACTCCTGACGAATATATTATAGAAACATAGGAATCCTCAATTTGTAACAAAGAGAGACAGAAGAAAACTGTTTATATATCTTTAACTAGCTGTCACTTGAGAAATATATTATACAAACATAAGAATCCTCAACTTGTAACAAAGAGTGACAGAAAAAAAACTTTATATATCTTTAACTAGCTGTCTCCTAGTGAGAAATATACCATACAAACATAGGAATCCTCAACTTGTAGCAAACACACTTAAGAAACTGTTTATAAATATTTGACTACCTGACTCCTCATGAGAAATATATCATACAAACATAGAAATCCTCAACTTCTAACAAACAGAGAGTTAAGAAACTGTTTATATATCTTTAACTAACTGACTCCTGAGGAATATATTACACACACATAGGAATCCTCAACTTGTAGCAAACACACTTAAGAAACTGTTTATAAATATTTTACTAGCTGACTCCTCATGAGAAATATATAAACGTAGGAATCCTCAACTTGTAGCAAACACACTTAAGAAACTGTTTATAAATATTTGACTAGCTGACACCTCATGAGAAATATATTACACAAACATAGGAATCATCAACTTGTAAAAAACAGAGAGTTATGAAACTGTTTATATATCTTTAACTAGCTGACTCTTGAGGAACATATTATACAAACATAGGAAAGCTAGACTTGTAACAAAGAGAGACAGAAAAAACTGTTTATATATCTTTAACTAACTGTTTCCTCATGAGAGGAAACTTGTATACCATACAAGCATAGAAATCCTCAACTTGTAGCAAACACACTTAAGAAACTGTTTATAAATATTTGACTACCTGACTCCTCATGAGAAATATATCATACAAACATAGAAATCCTCAACTTGTAACAAACAGAGAGTTAAGAAACTGTTTATATATCTTTAACTAACTGACTCCTGAGGAATACATTATACAAACATAGGAATACTCAGCTTGTAACAAAAAGAGACAGAAAAAAAACTGTTTATATATCTTGAACTAGCTGACTCCTGAGGAATATATTATAGAAACATAGGAATCCTCAATTTGTAACAAAGAGAGACAGAAGAAAACTGTTTATATATCTTTAACTAGCTGTCTCTTGAGAAATAAATTATACAAACATAAGAATCCTCAACTTGTAACAAAGAGAGACAGAAAAAAAACTTTATATATCTTTAACTAGCTGTCTCCTAGTGAGAAATATACCATACAAACATAGGAATCCTCAACTTGTAGCAAACACACTTAAAAACTGTTTATAAATATTTGACTAGCTGACTCCTCATGAGAAATATATAAACGTAGGAATCCTCAACTTGTAACAAAGAGAGACAGAAAAAAACTTTATATATCTTTAACTAGCTGTCTCCTAGTGAGAAATATACCATACAAACATAGGAATCCTCATCTTGTAGCAAACACACTTAAAAAACTGTTTATAAATATTTGACTAGCTGACTCCTCATGAGAAATACATCATACAAACATAGGAATCCTCAGCTTGTAACAAACAGAGAGTTAAGAAACTGTTTATATATCTTTAACTAGCTGACTCCTGAGAAATATAATATACAAACATAGGAATCCTCAGCTTGTAACAAACAGAGAGTTAAGAAACTGTTTATATATCTTTAACTAGCCGTCTCCTCGTGAGAAATACCATACAAACATAGAAATCCTCAACTTGTAGCAAACACACTTAAGAAACTGTTTATAAATATTTGACTAGCTGACTCCTCATGAGAAATATATCATACAAACATAGAAATCTTCAACTTGTAACAAACAGAGAGTTAAGAAACTGTTTATATATCTTTAAATAGCTGACTCCTGAGAAATATAATATACAAACATAGGAATCCTCAACTTGTAACAAAAGAGACAGAAAAAAAACTGTTTATATATCTTGAACTAGCTGACTCCTGAGGAATATATTATAGAAACATAGGAATCCTCAATTTGTAACAAACAGAGACAGAAAAAAACTGTTTATATATCTTTAACTAGCTGTCTCTTGAGAAATATATTATACAAACATAGGAATCCTCAACTTGTAACAAAGAGAGACAGAAAAAACTTTATATATCTTTAACTAGCTGTCTCCTAGTGAAAAATATACCATACAAACATAGGAATCCTCAACTTGTAACAAACACACTTAAGAAACTGTTTATAAATATTTGACTAGCTGACTCCTCATGAGAAATATATCATACAAACATAGAAATCCTCAACTTGTAACAAACAGAGAGTTAAGAAACTGTTTATATATCTTGAACTAGCTGACTCCTGAGGAATATATTATAGAAACATAGGAATCCTCAATTTGTAACAAACAGAGACAGAAAAAAACTGTTTATATATCTTTAACTAGCTGTCTCTTGAGAAATATATTACACAAACATAGGAATCCTCAACTTGTAACAAAGAGAGACATAAAATCTTTATATATCTTTAACTAGCTGTCTCCTCGTGAGAAATATACCATACACACATAGGAATCCTCAACTTGAAGCAAACACACTTAAGAAACTGTTTATAAATATTTCACTAGCTGACTCCTCATGAGAAATATATAAACGTAGGAATCCTCAACTTGTAGCAAACACACTTAAGAAACTGTTTATAAATATTTGACTAGCTGACTCCTCATGAGAAATATATAAAAGGAAGGAATCCTCAACTTGTAATAAAGAGAGACAGAAAAAACTTTATATATCTTTAACTAGCTGACACCTCATGAGAAATATATTACACAAACATAGGAATCCTCAACTTGTAACAAACAGAGAGTTAAAAAACTGTTTATATATCTTTAACTAGCTGACGCCTGAGAAATATATTACACAAACATAGGAATCCTCAACTTGTTACAAACAGAGAGTTAAGAAACTGTTTATATATCTTTAACTAGCTGACTCCTGAGGAATACATCATACAAACATAGGAATCCTCAGCTTGTAACAAACAGAGAGTTAAGAAACTGTTTATATATCTTTAACTAGCTGACTCCTGAGAAATATAATATACAAACATAGGAATCCTCAACTTGTAACAAGAGAGACAGAAAAAAAACTGTTTATATATCTTGAACTAGCTGACTCCTGACGAATATATTATAGAAACATAGGAATCCTCAATTTGTAACAAAGAGAGACAGAAGAAAACTGTTTATATATCTTTAACTAGCTGTCTCTTGAAAAATATATTATACAAACATAAGAATCCTGAACTTGTAACAAAGAGTGACAGAAAAAAAACTTTATATATCTTTAACTAGCTGTCTCCTAGTGAGAAATATACCATACAAACATAGGAATCCTCAACTTGTAGCAAACACACTTAAGAAACTGTTTATAAATATTTGACTACCTGACTCCTCATGAGAAATATATCATACAAACATAGAAATCCTCAACTTGTAACAAACAGAGTTAAGAAACTGTTTATATATCTTTAACTAACTGACTCCTGAGGAATATATTACACACACATAGGAATCCTCAACTTGTAGCAAACACACTTAAGAAACTGTTTATAAATATTTGACTAGCTGACTCCTCATGAGAAATATATAAACGTAGGAATCCTCAACTTGTAGCAAACACACTTAAGAAACTGTTTATAAATATTTGACTAGCTGACTCCCCATGAAAGATTTATCATACAAACATAAGAATCCTAAATTTGTAAAAAAGAGAGACAGAAAAAAACTGTTTTATATGTCTTTAACTAGCCGTCTCCTCGTGAGAAATACCATACAAACATAGAAATCCTCAACTTGTAGCAAACTGTTTATAGAAACTGATTATAAATATTTGACTAGCTGACTCCCCATGAAAGATTTATCATACAAACATAAGAATCCTAAATTTGTAAAAAGGAGAGACAGAAAAAAACTGTTTTATATGTTTTTAACTAGCCGTCTCCTCGTGAGAAATACCATACAAACATAGAAATCCTCAACTTGTAGCAAACACACTTAAGAAACTGTTTATAAATATTTGACTAGCTGACTCCTTATGAGAAATATATCATACAAACATAGAAATCTTCAACTTGTAACAAACAGAGAGTTAAGAAACTGTTTATATATTTTAACTAGCTGACTCCTGAGGAATATATTACACAAACATAGGAAAGCTAAACTTGTAACAAACAGAGAGTTAAGAAACTGTTTATATATATTTAACTAGCTGACTCCTGAGAAATATAATATACAAACATAGGAATCCTCAACTTGTAACAAAGAGAGACATAAAATCTTTATATATCTTTAACTAGCTGTCTCCTCGTGAGAAATATACCATACAAACATAGGAATCCTCAAGTTGTAGCAAACACACTTAAGAAACTTTTTATAAATATCTTGAACTAGCTGACTCCCGATGAAAGATATATCATACAAACATAAGAATCCTAAATTTGTAAAAAAGAGAGACAGAGAAAAACTGTTTTATATGTTCTTTAACTAGCCGTCTCCTTGTGAGAAATACCATACAAACATAGGAATCCTCAACATGTAGCAAACGCACTTAAGAAACTGATTATAAATATTTGACGGGCTGACTCATCATGATAAATATATAAACGTAGGAATCCTCAACTTATAACAAACAGACTGTAAGAATTTTGATAGAATTATATCCAAATGATGATAACTTTAGAGTAAAAATAACTCAATGTAACAAAACTATGTTTCTCTTTGACTCTTGGAGAGAATAAAATAAATAAAGTTTATCTTATGATAAACATGTCGATCTAAGTTCTTTCTTCATCAGATGTTCCTCTCCTTGAATAATTTCCACTCGTAAATATAAATTCGTATTGATGTCCTCGTAATTGTTTGTCCGTTTCAACATTACAAACTTTGAATTTACCCTGTTACGGATTTCCACTGTTTAACAGCTTTACAACAAAAACAAACATAAGGGAACACTGGGCTGTTTCCAAAGACAAATACAAACTGTTATCATCACTTATATTATGTGAATATATGAGGCGTTTCATAACACAGAAGAACAATATACGTTTATGTCACAAACGTTGTGCGACAGCTATCAGTTCACGTCACTTTCTATAACTCGTCCGTTTTACGCTGCTATTAACATATTTTTTCCCTTAAGCTATAAAAAGAATTAGCAATAGTAAAATCTCTCGGGGAGAAAATGATTAGTTGTGACGTCACTGGTGATTTGTTTTTGGAGAGAGAAAGAATAAAAACAAAACAGTAAAAGATTCAGACTTAACTTATAATACTAATAAAGACAAGATAACATCTCCCAACACACACACACACCGATGCTCAGGGTTACAAAACGTATTGAATATTAACTTCGTTCATTATCAGAGTATATCATTCATAACCTTATGGAAAACTATCAATGTTTAAGTAACAAGTGAAGTGGAAAACCTGCAACTTTATATCAGACAGATATATACATACACTAACATGCAGAGTTAATACTCTGAAACTTTATATCGGACTGACGATATACATACACTAACATAGAGAGTGAATACTCTGAAATTTATATCAGACTGACGATATACATACACTAACATGGAGAGTTAATACTCTGAAATTTATATCAGACTGACGATATATATACACTAACATAGAGAGTCAATACTCTGAAACTTTATATCAGACAGACGATATGCATACACTATCGTAGAGAGTTAATACTCTGAAACTTTATATCAGACTGACGATATATATACACTAACATAAAGAGTCAATACTCTGAAACTTTATATCAGACAGACGATATGCATACACTATCGTAGAGAGTTAATACTCTGAAACTTTATATCAGACAGACGATATACATACACTAACATAGAGAGTTAATACTCTGAAACTTTATATCAGACAGACGATATACATACACTAACATAGAGAGTTAATACTCTGAAACTTCATATCAGACTGACGATATACATACACTAACATAGAGTTAATACTCTGAAAATTTATATCAGACAGACGATATACATACACTAACATAGAGAGTTAATACTCTGAAACGTTATATTAGACTGACGATATAACAATACACCTACACGAGTAGTTTAACAACAGCTTGCACATCACTAAACATAACAAGTATTGTTATAACAATAGACCTACAAGTAGTTTAACAACAGCTTGCACATCACTAAACATAACAAGTATTGTTATAACAATAGACCTACACGAGTAGATTAACAACAGCTTGCACATCTCTAAACATAACAAGTATTGCTATAACAATAGACCTACACGAGTAGTTTAACAACACCTTGCACATCTCTAAACATAACAAGTATTGTTATAACAATAGACCTACACGAGCAGTTTAACAACATCTTGCACATCTCTAAACATGACAAGTATTGTTATAACATTTGACCTACACGAGTAGTTTAACAACAGCTTGCACATCTCTAAACATAACAAGTATTGCTATAACAATAGACCTACACGAGTAGTTTAACAACACCTTGCACATCTCTAAACATAACAAGTATTGCTATAACAATAGACCTACAAGTAGTTTAACAACAGCTTGCACATCACTAAACATGACAAGTATTGTTATAACAATAGACCTACACGAGTAGGTTAACAACAATTTGCACATCTCTAAACATAACAAGTATTGCTATAACAATAGACCTACACGAGTAGTTTAACAACACCTTGCACATCTCTAAACATAACAAGTATTGTTATAACAATAGACCTACACGAGTAGTTTAACAACAGCTTGCACATCTCTAAACATAACAAGTATTGCTATAACAATAGACCTACAAGTAGTTTAACAACAGCTTGCACATCACTAAACATGACAAGTATTGTTATAACAATACACCTACACGAGTAGGTTAACAACAATTTGCACATCTCTAAACATGACAAGTATTGTTATAACAATAGACCTACACGAGTAGCTTAATAACAGCTTGCACATCTCTAAACATGACAAGTATTGTTATAACATTAGACCTACACGAGTAGTTTAACAACAGCTTGTAGATCTTTAAACATAACAAGTATTGTTATAACAATAGACCTACACGAGTAGTTTAACAACAGCTTGCACATCTCTAAACATAACAAGTATTGCTATAACAATAGACCTACACGAGTAGTTTAACAACACCTTGCACATCTCTAAACATAACAAGTATTGTTATAACAATAGACCTACACGAGTAGTTTAACAACATCTTGCACATCTCTAAACATAACAAGTATTGTTATAACAATAGACCTACACGAGTAGATTAACAACATCTTGCACATCTCTAAACATAACAAGTATTGTTATAACAACAGACCTACACGAGTAGTTTAACAACAGCTTGCCCATCACTAAACATAACAAGTATTCTTATAACAATAGACCTACAAGTAGTTTAACAACAGCTTGCAGATTTTAAACATGGTAAGTATTGTTATAACAATAGACCTACACGAGTAGTTTAACAACAGCTTGCACATCTCTAAACATGACAAGTATTGTTATAACAATAGACCTACACGAGTAGATTAACAACAGTTTGCACATCTCTAAACATAACAAGTATTGCTATAACAATAGACCTACACGAGTAGTTTAACAACACCTTGCACATCTCTAAACATAACAAGTATTGTTATAACAATAGACCTACACGAGTAGTTTAACAACATCTTGCACACTCTAAACATAACAAGTATTGTTATAACAATAGACCTACACGAGTAGTTTAAAAACAGCTTGCACATCTCTAAACATAACAAGTATTGCTATAACAATAGACCTACACGAGTAGTTTAACAACACCTTGCACATCTCTTAGCATAACAAGTATTGTTATAACAACAGACCTACACGAGTAGTTTAACAACGGCTTGCACATCTCTAAACATGACAAGTATTGCTATAACAATAGACCTACACGAGTAGTTTAACAACACCTTGCACATCTCTTAGCATAACAAGTATTGTTATAACAACAGACCTACACGAGTACTTTAACAACGGCTTGCACATCTCTAAACATGACAAGTATTGTTATAACAACAGACCTACACGAGTAGTTTAACAACAGCTTGCACATCTCTAAACATGACAAGTATTGTTATAACAATAGACCTACACGAGTAGTTTAACATCAGCTTGCACATCTCTAAGCATGACAAGTATTGTTATAACAATAGACCTACACGAGTAGTTTAACAACAGCTTGTAGATCTTTAAACATAACAAGTATTGTTATAACAACAGACCTACACGAGTAGTTTAACAACAGCTTGCACATCTCTAAACATGACAAGTATTGTTATAACAATAGACCTACACGAGTAGTTTAACAACATCTTCCACATCTCTAAACATAACAAGTATTGTTATAACAATAGACCTACACGAGTAGCTTAACAACAGCTTGCACATCTCTAAACGTAACAAGTATTGTTATAACAATAGACCTACACGAGTAGCTTAACAACAGCTTGCACATCTCTAAACATGACAAGTATTGTTATAACAACAGACCTACACGAGTAGTTTAACAACATCTTGCACATCTCTAAACATGACAAGTGTTGTTATAACAATAGACCTACACGAGTAGTTTAACATCATGCACATCTCTAAACATGACAAGTATTGTTACAATAATAGACCTACACGAGTAGTTTAACAACAGCTTGTAGATCTTTAAACATAACAAGTATTGTTATAACAATAGACCTACACGAGTAGTTTAACAACATCTTGCACATCTCTAAACATGACAAGTATTGTTATAACAATAGACCTACACGAGTAGTTTAACAACAGCTTGTAGATCTTTAAACATAACAAGTATTGTTATAACAATAGACCTACACGAGTAGTTTAACAACAGCTTGCACATCTCTAAACATGACAAGTATTGTTATAACAATAGACCTACACGAGTAGTTTAACAACAGCTTGTAGATCTTTAAACATAACAAGTATTGTTATAACAATAGACCTACACGAGTAGTTTAACAACAGCTTGCACATCACTAAACATAACAAGTATTCTTATAACAATAGACCTACAAGTAGTTTAACAACAGCTTGCAGATTTTTAAACATGGTAAGTATTGTTATAACAATAGACCTACACGAGTAGTTTAACAACAGCTTGCACATCTCTAAACATGACAAGTATTGTTATAACAATAGACCTACACGAGTAGATTAACAACAGTTTGCACATCTCTAAACATAACAAGTATTGCTATAACAATAGACCTACACGAGTAGTTTAACAACACCTTGCACATCTCTAAACATAACAAGTATTGTTATAACAATAGACCTACACGAGTAGTTTAACAACATCTTGCACACTCTAAACATAACAAGTATTGTTATAACAATAGACCTACACGAGTAGTTTAAAACAGCTTGCACATCTCTAAACATAACAAGTATTGCTATAACAATAGACCTACACGAGTAGTTTAACAACACCTTGCACATCTCTTAGCATAACAAGTATTGTTATAACAACAGACCTACACGAGTAGTTTAACAACGGCTTGCACATCTCTAAACATGACAAGTATTGCTATAACAATAGACCTACACGAGTAGTTTAACAACACCTTGCACATCTCTTAGCATAACAAGTATTGTTATAACAACAGACCTACACGAGTACTTTAACAACGGCTTGCACATCTCTAAACATGACAAGTATTGTTATAACAACAGACCTACACGAGTAGTTTAACAACAGCTTGCACATCTCTAAACATGACAAGTATTGTTATAACAATAGACCTACACGAGTAGTTTAACATCAGCTTGCACATCTCTAAGCATGACAAGTATTGTTATAACAATAGACCTACACGAGTAGTTTAACAACAGCTTGTAGATCTTTAAACATAACAAGTATTGTTATAACAACAGACCTACACGAGTAGTTTAACAACAGCTTGCACATCTCTAAACATGACAAGTATTGTTATAACAATAGACCTACACGAGTAGTTTAACAACATCTTCCACATCTCTAAACATAACAAGTATTGTTATAACAATAGACCTACACGAGTAGCTTAACAACAGCTTGCACATCTCTAAACGTAACAAGTATTGTTATAACAATAGACCTACACGAGTAGCTTAACAACAGCTTGCACATCTCTAAACATGACAAGTATTGTTATAACAACAGACCTACACGAGTAGTTTAACAACATCTTGCACATCTCTAAACATGACAAGTGTTGTTATAACAATAGACCTACACGAGTAGTTTAACATCATGCACATCTCTAAACATGACAAGTATTGTTACAATAATAGACCTACACGAGTAGTTTAACAACAGCTTGTAGATCTTTAAACATAACAAGTATTGTTATAACAATAGACCTACACGAGTAGTTTAACAACATCTTGCACATCTCTAAACATGACAAGTATTGTTATAACAATAGACCTACACGAGTAGTTTAACAACAGCTTGTAGATCTTTAAACATAACAAGTATTGTTATAACAATAGACCTACACGAGTAGTTTAACAACAGCTTGCACATCTCTAAACATGACAAGTATTGTTATAACAATAGACCTACACGAGTAGTTTAACAACAGCTTGTAGATCTTTAAACATAACAAGTATTGTTATAACAATAGACCTACACGAGTAGTTTAACAACAGCTTGCACATCACTAAACATAACAAGTATTGTTATAACAATAGACCTACACGAGTAGATTAACAACAGCTTGCACATCTCTAAACATAACAAGTATTGCTATAACAATAGACCTACACGAGTAGTTTAACAACACCTTGCACATCTCTAAACATAACAAGTATTGTTATAACAATAGACCTACACGAGCAGTTTAACAACATCTTGCACATCTCTAAACATGACAAGTATTGTTATAACATTTGACCTACACGAGTAGTTTAACAACAGCTTGCACATCTCTAAACATAACAAGTATTGCTATAACAATAGACCTACACGAGTAGTTTAACAACACCTTGCACATCTCTAAACATAACAAGTATTGCTATAACAATAGACCTACAAGTAGTTTAAAACAGCTTGCACATCACTAAACATGACAAGTATTGTTATAACAATACACCTACACGAGTAGGTTAACAACAATTTGCACATCTCTAAACATGACAAGTATTGTTATAACAATAGACCTACACGAGTAGCTTAATAACAGCTTGCACATCTCTAAACATGACAAGTATTGTTATAACATTAGACCTACACGAGTAGTTTAACAACAGCTTGTAGATCTTTAAACATAACAAGTATTGTTATAACAATAGACCTACACGAGTAGTTTAACAACAGCTTGCACATCTCTAAACATAACAAGTATTGCTATAACAATAGACCTACACGAGTAGTTTAACAACACCTTGCACATCTCTAAACATAACAAGTATTGTTATAACAATAGACCTACACGAGTAGTTTAACAACATCTTGCACATCTCTAAACATAACAAGTATTGTTATAACAATAGACCTACACGAGTAGATTAACAACATCTTGCACATCTCTAAACATAACAAGTATTGTTATAACAACAGACCTACACGAGTAGTTTAACAACAGCTTGCCCATCACTAAACATAACAAGTATTCTTATAACAATAGACCTACAAGTAGTTTAACAACAGCTTGCAGATTTTTAAACATGGTAAGTATTGTTATAACAATAGACCTACACGAGTAGTTTAACAACAGCTTGCACATCTCTAAACATGACAAGTATTGTTATAACAATAGACCTACACGAGTAGATTAACAACAGTTTGCACATCTCTAAACATAACAAGTATTGCTATAACAATAGACCTACACGAGTAGTTTAACAACACCTTGCACATCTCTAAACATAACAAGTATTGTTATAACAATAGACCTACACGAGTAGTTTAACAACATCTTGCACACTCTAAACATAACAAGTATTGTTATAACAATAGACCTACACGAGTAGTTTAAAAACAGCTTGCACATCTCTAAACATAACAAGTATTGCTATAACAACAGACCTACACGAGTAGTTTAACAACGGCTTGCACATCTCTAAACATGACAAGTATTGCTATAACAATAGACCTACACGAGTAGTTTAACAACACCTTGCACATCTCTTAGCATAACAAGTATTGTTATAACAACAGACCTACACGAGTACTTTAACAACGGCTTGCACATCTCTAAACATGACAAGTATTGTTATAACAACAGACCTACACGAGTAGTTTAACAACAGCTTGCACATCTCTAAACATGACAAGTATTGTTATAACAATAGACCTACACGAGTAGTTTAACATCAGCTTGCACATCTCTAAGCATGACAAGTATTGTTATAACAATAGACCTACACGAGTAGTTTAACAACAGCTTGTAGATCTTTAAACATAACAAGTATTGTTATAACAACAGACCTACACGAGTAGTTTAACAACAGCTTGCACATCTCTAAACATGACAAGTATTGTTATAACAATAGACCTACACGAGTAGTTTAACAACATCTTCCACATCTCTAAACATAACAAGTATTGTTATAACAATAGACCTACACGAGTAGCTTAACAACAGCTTGCACATCTCTAAACGTAACAAGTATTGTTATAACAATAGACCTACACGAGTAGCTTAACAACAGCTTGCACATCTCTAAACATGACAAGTATTGTTATAACAACAGACCTACACGAGTAGTTTAACAACATCTTGCACATCTCTAAACATGACAAGTGTTGTTATAACAATAGACCTACACGAGTAGTTTAACATCATGCACATCTCTAAACATGACATGTATTGTTACAATAATAGACCTACACGAGTAGTTTAACAACAGCTTGTAGATCTTTAAACATAACAAGTATTGTTATAACAATAGACCTACACGAGTAGTTTAACAACATCTTGCACATCTCTAAACATGACAAGTATTGTTATAACAATAGACCTACACGAGTAGTTTAACAACAGCTTGTAGATCTTTAAACATAACAAGTATTGTTATAACAATAGACCTACACGAGTAGTTTAACAACAGCTTGCACATCTCTAAACATGACAAGTATTGTTATAACAATAGACCTACACGAGTAGTTTAACAACAGCTTGTAGATCTTTAAACATAACAAGTATTGTTATAACAATAGACCTACACGAGTAGTTTAACAACAGCTTGCACATCTCTAAACATGACAAGTATTGTTATAACAATAGACCTACACGAGTAGTTTAACAACAGCTTGCACATCTCTAAACATGACAAGTATTGTTATAACAATAGACCTACACGAGTAGTTTAACAACAGCTTGTAGATCTTTAAACATAACAAGTATTGTTATAACAATAGACCTACACGAGTAGTTTAACAACAGCTTGCACATCTCTAAACATGACAAGTATTGTTATAACAATAGACCTACACCAGTAGTTTAACAACATCTCTAAACATAACAAGTATTGTTTTTACAATAGACCTACACGAGTAGTTTAACAACAGCTTGTAGATCTTTAAACATAACAAGTATTGTTATAACAATAGACCTACAAGATTAGTTTAAATACATTCCTTGAAACAAAATAGTTCCATGAAATGAAATCTTTTCTTTAGAGTCCAGTAAAAAGATTGAGAAAACATTGTAAAAATAGAGAGGTTTTGTCGTAATTACCTGATTAGGGATTGCTGACTGCTGATCACCTCTCTCAGGTGACATTGTTTCAAAGACAACAACATGTCTGTCATGAAACTGTAGGAAAAAATAGTTCGTAGCTAATCAGAGAATAATGTACAGTGTTAGAATGACTCAATACCATAAAATACTGTTTCACGTGTGCTTATACTTTTAATGAATTATACCAGTGAAGAGTTGGTTATGTTCAGGATCTTGGAGCAGGGTAGCTAAGTATGAGTTAGTGTCAATTCATGACCCTAGAGTTTGAAGTTTCTTCTTCGTAAAGTTTTCGAAAATGTCTTTCGACATAATAGACTCCAGTGTTGAATGCAAATAAGGGTATGAAGTAATGAAATTCTGTTAGACCTTAAGTTCGTATAAGCTGACAGGAAATGAATATATCGAAGTGATAAAACTGCGCCTTCCCTTTATTATCTTAAGTGAAATTTCCTAATCTGCTTTAACTCAGTAGCTTCTTTAAACCTTATAATCAGAGCTACTTATGCACAAAAAACGAAAGATTCAATTTTCAGGTTCCAATAGCTTATAACTTGTATTTAGTAGATGGTAGTAAACGTGGATAAAGGCAGTTAATTTTACACTATACAGCGGGTTCAGAACATTAAATATACAGTAATTCCAGCTTGTATATTCCCAGGAAAGTTGTCTTTATACAGTGAAGTCACTGTAGTAATATCCGCAGTAGTTTGAAAGAGATGCATGCTGTGAGTAGCGCCTTTTGTTTTGTCAAGCACTCTCCACGTGGTTTTCATGGTGACTTTTAACTTGAGGAAAAAGGATTAGAATTGTCACGTTTGGTACTCAGAGCGCACGTTATTTACACCAGAATAACTTGAAATAACGAACTACCTCAATGAGATATCTACACACAACAAATAACAACTTTAAAGAGGGAAAGACAGCTCCGTGATAAACTGTAGTAAAAACAAATATAAGTAAGAATTTATTTTCTCAGCAATAAATAGATATAGAGAAGGGGATATAGATAGATACACAGACTATTAGATAAACAGACTGGTAGATAGAGACGTTCATAGATAGATAAGCTTACTGGCATTTAGGACTTAGGTTTCAATACAACATCACGTGCATAATATATTTCGTACGCGCAATGTATTCTTGTAACACTTAGTTAAAGTATGTGTTAAACTTACCATTGTGTACCTGCACAAAGTAACTTAATTAGCAAGGGTTTGCACTATTAATGATGTGACCGCCTCTGTATATCACTTCTGAAAATTTCTAGTTGCAATAAACTATATTAATCTGTGTACTAGGTAAATTACAACTAAGATTTCTAAACCTAGAGCGGCTCGGCATAGCCAAATGGTTAGAAAGCTCAAATCCTAATCTAAGAGTCGCGGGTTCGAATCCCCTTAACACCAAACATGCTCGCCCCCTTTCAGCCGTAATAACGTTACAGTCAATCCCACTATTCGTTGGTAAAAAAGTAGCCGAAGAGTTGGCGGTGGGCTGTGATGACGAGCTGCATTTCCTCTAGTCTTCTAGCCGTCCCTAATTTAGCAGTGTAAGACCAGAGGAAATGCAGCTAATCATCACCACCCACCGCCAACTCTTGGGCTACTCTTTTGCCAACGAATAGTGGAAATGACCGTCGCTTTATAACGCCCCCACAGCTTAACGGGTGAGCATGTTTGGTGTGACGGGGATTCGAACCCGCGACCCTCCGATTCCGAGTCGAATGCCTTAACCACTTGGCCTTGCCGGGCCTCATCCGTTTAGTGATAATACGTTTTCATTCCACTGTTTTCACAAGAGAGTGAAGAATTTAAAATATTGAAACAAATTCTGAAAACAATCCAGAAATATCTTAGTTTCTATGTAACATTTATTTTTTAATATATATTGTCCTTACCTAGTTAAGGACGTTACTGTTAGGGTTTATTCATTGTTTTATTGGTTTGAATTTCACGCAAACCTACCATGAGGGCTATCATCTATGCTAGCTGTCCCTAATTTAGTAGTAGAAGACAAAAGGGAAGGCAGCTAGTCATCACCACCCACCGCCGACTTTTGGATTAGTTTTTTTTATCTACGAATAGCAGAATTGACCGTTATCTTATACCCTCCATACGGTTGAAATGACGAAGATGGTTGAGATGATAGACTACAGCTGTGTAAAAGCGCCCAGCGCCAGCTCTTGTTTGACTGAATAGTGGGATTACTACGTCACTACTATAACTCATATACTAACCCAAAGTGCAGAGGACGTTTTCGCGGCAAAGAGGTTCGAACCGTGAATATACAGAATTCATTCTTCTGACAAGCTAATTCTCTGATCATCGGCTCTTCTTTTGTTCCGCGTCGATTTAAAAAAAAAAATGAAACGAGCCTATTTCCTATCAACTTATAATAAAACGAATCAGATAGATAAATATAGATATTTTGTTTCGTTATTTCTACAGAGAGAAACACTTCCTTCGAACACAACGAATACTATGAAACGCACGAGTTGGTCCAGATAAACTGTCTCACGAGGAACCGAGTGCCACACGTAGTTTGTGTAAAACAATAAAAGCGAGTGTCTCCCACACATGCATAATGTATTGAATCTATAACTAAGCCTATAAAGTTACCATCAAGTACACTAACAGAATTATACTCGCAAACAGTAGCACATAAGAGCCGCCCCTGGGTCCGGCATGGCCAAGTGGTTAGGGTGCTTGACTGTCAGTGCGAGTGTTGCGGGTTCGAATCCCCGTCACACCAAACATGTTCTCTCTTTCAGCCGCAAGGGCGTTATAACGTAACGGTGAATTCCACTATTCGTTGGTAGAAAAGTAGCCCAAGAGTTGACGGTGGGTGATGACTCCCTCTAATCTTACACTGCTAAATTAGGGGCAGATAGCCCTCGTGTAGCTTTACGCGAAATTCGAAAACCAAAAAAAGCTCCCCCTTCCTTCAAAGATTGATAATTAATTATATTCATAATATTAGACTCATAAACAGTAGCACATAAGAGTATTTCAGTAGAGTGTATACCTCCGCCAGGTGGCGTTGATCATATTCGTCATTCAAAACATATGAAAATGTATGTTTGTTTGTCGTTTTCAACAGAAACAATCCCTTTTCGGCAGGACAATGAGGGACAACATTCCACATATATCCACAGAGTTTCATCAAAATCACATCACTTTTTACTGAATTTCAGGGCAAATATTATACGAAAAATTAATCCTCCTCAATTAAATAAACATTTGGGGTATTTTGTTACCTTGACCCCCATAAAAAACTAACCACTTCTATACAGGGTAATAATCCAAATATATATCAGCTTTCATCCAAATCCATTCAGCCATTTTAGACAAATCACACACACATATATATACAGGGGTAAAATATAGTACCAGTCCATATATCAGCTTTCATCCAAATCCATTCAGCCATTTTAGACAAATCACACACACATATATATACAGGGGTAAAATATAGTACCAGTCCATTTTCTGTAATGGAGATAAAGGTTCATTCTCAATCGGTGACCTCCAAAACTTGACCATCTCATTGATTCTTTGCTGTTTTTCAGAGAAAATGTCTGTAACTACCAGCATCTGAAGAATTTTAAATAGATATTGTTCATAAATTCGGAATTTATTTGAAACACATCAGTGTTCCTTGCAGAAGAAGTGTTATAACATGAAACAAGTAACTTATTTTGAAAAAAAAACTAAAAATGTTTAGAACAAGATTGATGGCCTGCCATGTATAGGTGGGTAAGACACTCGACTAAGGGTTGTGGGTTCGAATCCCCATGCACTAAACATGCTCGCCCTTTCAGTCACGGGGGCGTTATAATGTGACGGTCAATCCTACTATTCGTTGGTAAAAAAGTAGCCCAAGAGTTGGCGGTGGGTGGTGATGACTAGCTGCCTTCCCTCTAGTCTTACACTGCTAAATTAGGGACGGCTAGCGAAGATAGCCCTCGTGTAGCTTTGTGCGAAATTCAAAGAAACAAACATTTGGTCCTTTAGAAGAATGAACCAAATATTTAACTCCGTTTTTTTTTTATCGTTTTTCCACTGCAGGCTCTGGTTTCTTAACCCCTCTAATGTCTAATAGCAACATTCTACTTCAAAACTATGAAAGAAAACCTTGTTGTGTTTTTTTTAATTACTCGGGATCTACGTTTAAGCTCCAGCGAAAATGGGCGTTATTAGGGACCGTTTTAATTACCCTCTAATTAAAGTGTTAAATTTCTGGGTTTGATACCCGCAGTGTGTAAATCACAGGTAGCTCATTGTAGCTTTATATTGAACAACAAAGATAAATTGGATTGTTTTAACCACAAAGACGGTTCTATTTATAATGTTTCCCGTTCCAAGAGGGGCGTAACTGTGTTGTTTTATTCAAAGCTATACAATAGGCTATAGCGGTTCAAACCCGAAACCTTAGAGTTAGAAACCTTAAGATTTAACCCTAACCCACTGCTGTCGGGGGAGGGGTAGTAACCCATACTTAAATGGAACATTCAAAAGCTAAATGTTCCACACTTATACAGAGCTCATAAGTCAGCCGCCATAAAGTAACTGTTAAAAATCTTCAGTTTTCTGTAGTTTAACTAACTTCATCTATACAGTGAAAAGGAAACTACTACAGCATTTACTCTGATCGAGCTGTTTCATGTTTAAAACTTTCAATGTTTGTCAACTCTGTTTTTTTTTATTCCTAGACTTTAGTTTAAAACAAAACGTATAGCAAAGTGTTAAGTTTTTGTTTAGTATCGTTTAGTAACTACTAGATACTTAACATGTTAAATCTCTATTTAGTATTATCTAAAGAAAGTGTTAGATTTTTCAAAGTGCCAAACCTCTCTAATTTTACCCAAAGAAAGTTTGAAATATTTATAAGTGTTAAACCTTTGTGTGGTATCGTTATATGAAGAAAGAATCAGTGTTAACTTTCTGTTACCATTACGTAAAGAAACTAAATGATTTTTTTTCTTTAATTGATTTATAACGATATAGAACTTACTAATTTGTCAGAAACTCTCTATGATCTACCTTTATAAAGTTGCTTACCGAAAGGCTTTTCTTTCGAAGCTGGTTTTTGTTTCAGCCAGCTGGCGGTCATTACAGTCCAAAAACAGCAGAACCACCACGGGAGATGCATAACAACAAACATCAGATGTCAGCAGCTTAACGTAAACATAAGAATCCGCCCCCTTTGTTGTGGGGGCGACAGGAGACAGTCCAGTGAAATAAGAAGTTCTGATGTTGGACTCCTCACTTCTCAGAAGCCACAGGATAACTAACAAGATGATTTGAACAGGTATCCTATAAGCACGCGCGCGGCTCGCGCAGGAATCCGAGGAAGAGATGTTATTCGTGGTCCTTCGACTATTGATTCTAAACGCCCTCAGCTGAGAGATAGAACTATTAGATTTTGTAGGCAAAGTTGCAACAGTATTAGCTAAACCAATGAAACTCGTTCACGTTGTTTGTACACTGGTTTATTGAGATGTTTACTAACGTTTAACCAACGTCCAAGTTAATTGGTAAGATAGTAAGAGCTACAGATAACCCAGATAATGAAATTTGGTGAAACTAAAACAACAACAATAAAGGAAATCAAACCAGTAATCTTAACTACGTGTGATGAAACAGCAGTGTAGTAACTAGTGAACATCATGTTGAAACTTTAACAATAAAGGAAATCAAACCAGTAATCTTAACCACGTGTGGTGAAACAGAACAGTGTAGTAACTAGTGAACATCATGTTGAAACTTTAACAACAAAGAAAATCAAACCAGTAATCTTAACCACGTGTGGTGAAACAGCAGTGTAGTAACTAGTGAACATCATGTTGAAATGAGTAAAAACTCAACTCAGCCAAGATCATAAAAACGTGTCTTGAGATAACTTATCTTTATCAAACTGAGGATCAAATATTACAATAACTTGGGATAACTGATCATTATTAAACCGTGGATCACAAGTTGGAACAGTTTGGGGTAATATATTTTCACCAATCTTTGGATTGTTTATAATTTACTTAATTAAAGAAATAACCTCAGAGCCAGAGGTTCAGACATATCATTGACAGACACAGGATATTACTACTTATCAAACTGAGGTGTTTGACCATCTCTTTTAAAAGTTACATAAAACTGGGAGTCCAAAATCACAAGCATTTGAGTTAACGCAAGGAACTTTCTTCAGAAACAGGAATTGTTTTTCAACGTAAACAAATCTCAAACAAGCGAGTTTATCACGAGAAAAGCATCAGCTGTCAGAATAAGCTTCTGTTTCAACATGATAAAGTGTGTTCGGGGATCTACTGTTCTCAACTACTACACCACACACGCAGGGATTGGCCAGCTTGAAAACGGATAGCCAAACGCCTTGCAAATATGATGTAACGTTACAGTTCTCCGAGAATCTCCCCGCTGTGTTAGGAAGGTCGTTTTTTTTAATATTGGGATTAAATACTCGTAAAGCGATGACAACGAATATTAAGTTACTGTGCAGGTTTTAAAATCGTACAAAACCTTTCTAAACCGACAGACCAAGCGGCACAAAGAAAACAAACGCTCGCGCTTCATAATATTACTGACAGAGCTCAATGCATGTAACAATAAACATTCTAAGGTTTTATCTCAAAGTTTGCATATAACGACACGTGTCATGTATATAATAGGATTAGTTCGAGAATACTTACTGAATATCATCTGAGCGTTTTTATATATGAATGTGTTCGTGGAATTTCGATAAAGTGTTTTTATCTAGAAACAACAATACTGTTAATAACGTGAGGCCTAACAACAGAATATATTGTGTCTTCGTATCGACATGATTTGTACCAATATGTAAAGTGTTTACTTGTTAGCACGTTTAGGTTTATAAACTGTTATTACGATTTAGGTGCTTTCAACGTATAAATGTCATCTTCTGGGACCCCTATGTTAAATGGACAAGCATGAGGTTAGGCATAGCTATCCGTTATTTAGCACAAATGACCAAAGAGAACAAAACAATTGAATAATGGTCGCCTCCTACATGAATGTTACTAAAAGAAAGCGAGATTAGCTGTCACACTTGTAACATTTCCTTGGTTGAAAGCACTGACTGTGTTCAATGGTATACTTTGGTTCGAACCGTGGGTCTCCGATCTATAACCTAAAATTCTAACGACTAGGCTGTGCCTGCTTCTAAAATGTGTAATGAATATTTTAATTTGTTTTTCCACATAAAAGTTCAATGGATTTCACAAAATATAATATGAAAAGCAGCTTTATATTATTTGATTCAGACTCGTTAAGGAAAAGGAATATCCGACTATAACGCATCTTTCACCGTTTTACCTTTTTTTCTTTTTCGCGTCGCTAAAACTGTGTGGAGGTATCGGAACACCCCCCAAATTTACACGATTAAAACCAATTAAAAGATTCACTCTTCAATGTTCAGTTTCATTCAAATACGAATACGGTATCAGCTGTCAGGCCCACGTGTCGTATCGACTCGGGCGAAGCAAGTCTGTGTAGAAATTGACATAGACAGAAATTACTTTCTTACGCTGAAGTGAGTCTCGCGACTGTCACGAGCAGTTAGCTCAGACGTGATTGGACATTTATAAAATAAGAAAAACTAGAGAGTTTCCAAGTAATCTAAATATATATTTAATGAAACGGAAACATTATTTATTCTCCTATAGAATGATAAAGATCAAAGTCATGACATAAACAAAACTAAGACATTTAGAATCTCCAATTTTCCTTTTACATTTTTTCGTTGAAGTAACACCAATTAAAAACAGTTTTACAAAACATTGTGAGAATTCATACTGTTGTCGTTCTGTAAACAATCACAAATAATATAAGTCTTCACTTCCCGAATAAATTATTGTATTTTTCCATCTCGTTTCCCGGTAACTTTATCGACTTTCAACTATAAAATCCGAGGTTCAATCTCCCGAAGTGGACATGAGAAATAGCTCAATGTGATTTTGTACTAACAATATAAAACAACAACAACAACAAATTCCTTATGCATACATAAATTATCTTTGAAAAAGTGCATGGTGTGTATTAATAAATATGGGCCCCGGTATGGCCAGGTGGGTTAAGGCGTTCGATTCGTAATCTGAGGGTTCGAATCTCCGTCGCACCCAACATGCTCGTCCTTTCAGCCGTGGGGGGCGTTATATGTGACGGTCAATTCCACTATTCGTTGGTAAAAGAGTATCCCAAGAGTTGGCGGTTGGTGGTGAAGACTAGCTGCCTTTCCTCTAGTCTTACACTACAAAATTAGGGACAGTTAGCGCAGATAGCCCTCGTGTAGCTTTGCGCAACATTCAAAACAAACAAAGTAATTAATAAATACTTTATGCATCCCTCGGGACTCAGCAGTAAGCCTGAACGCTTATAACGATCAAAAATAGTTTTCGATACAGAAAATCTATCGTATAGCTTTGCGTTCACTGATAAACAATACTCGTATTAGACAGTAACCTCGTGATTAAATTACTTCACGTTTTGTAAAGGACTGCAGTAAGTGGTGTTCTACGATTAATATATTTTTTACATATATACTTTACATAGATGATCAATATTGTTTGGCATTTCGTAGGTGTCGAAAACTGAGAGGTTAGGAAAGGTGTATAATAGTCTTTTTAGGAACAAAATGTTCGTAACTAAGATAAAAAAAGATGTGGATTACCTTCGTGAACCACCTTGAGATACCAGAACCTTCCAGAAAGGGACTTGCAATAAGTTGTACCCTGGCCGTGATAAGCAAAGTGTGCAAACATGTAATGGACAAGAATATACGAACAAAAGGTCAGTAGCTATAGCCGTCAATGTCCTCCAGGCAACAATACACAATATAATCAAGAAAAATCTCTGTATAGAAAAGCGACACAAATATGAAATGTGGTTAGGGCGTTCGACTCGCAATCTGCTAGTCGTGAGAATAAACAAACATGTTCGATAGGGTCGTTAGAATATGACAGTTAATCCCACTATTCGTTGAAAACAAATAACTCAAAACCTGGCAAAGGGTGGTGTTGACCAGCTGCTTTCCTTTCAGCCCATCACTTCGAAATCATGGACGACTAGACAAATAGCCTTCGGACGGCTGTGAACGAAAACCAACAACAAACAAAGAAGCGACGCAAGTCACATTTATACAAGTTGCTTCCACAAGATATCTGTGCGACTGTCGCATATTTTAAATAGTTGGGTGTGTGTGTGTGTGGTTTTTTTGTTATAGCAAAGCCACATGAGTCTATCTGCTGAGCCCACCGAGGGGAATCGAACCCCTGATTTTAGCTGTACTAGCGGGGGGCGTTAAGTAGCTGGAGATTGAAACAGGTATTCATGGTATTAAATACGAAGACATACCAGTCAAGTCGTCCGATGCAGCACCTGTGAGTTTCTGTGCAATGGAAGTTACACCACAAGTCTGATGTCAAGATACACACCCCTCATATAGAACACGAGCCTGACGTGGCAACACTGACTACAGCGATGTGGTGCAAAAGAAAGCATAAACATTTTCATTGTTCAGAGATTTTTGAGAGAACATTTTAAACATTTGTGAAATCAGAAAAAATCAAAACATTTCGATTCTTCAGAGAACATTTGATGATTTATCAAGTCACCCGCTGGTACAGCTGTAAGTATATGGATTTACAACGAATCATGGGTTCGATATTCCTCGGTGGACTCACCAAACAGCCTGATGTGGCTTTGTTATAAGAAAACACACATACATGATTTAGCAAAAGATTGTTGGCTCTTTAAGGGAAATTTTGAAAAAAAATTAACCCATTAGAAAAAGAAACATTTTGGTCGATAGGATCATTAATTTTGATGATATAAAAATACAAAAGTTCGGAACAGTCTAGAAATGAAAGTGTTCTTTAGTAATACCAAAATCAGTATACAGAATTCACCAAAAAGAAGTTTACTACATAGTAAAGAAAGGTGATTGCAAACAAACATATGTGAATGAAACAGTTAATGAAGAGATAAACTGCTGTACACGGACAATTTATCTGTTCATCTTTAACATTGTTTACTGTTTCTTATCTTGGAGAGAAACGCTTAAAGCGTTAAAGGAAATGTTTACAACCACAACAGCTGGTGGGTGTCCAACTGCTTGTATTCTACAAACTGTTTCACATCAGTAAACTGACTATTTAATCTAAGTAGCTACTTGGTAAGTACCAATTAACGAACAATTTTAATAGCCACTTGGTCGGTAGGTTCGAATTAATGAAGTGACAAAAATAGATGAAAATCATAAACAAGTATATACATGAATAGAATGAATGAATAATAAGTGAAAGAAAAAAAGAAGGGATAACAAAATAGATCAAAAGAAAGATAGCTTGACAGGTAAGTACATAGAAATGTAGACAGTTCAAGACCGAGAAAGATAAACTACAGGTTTGAGTGATGATCTATATAAATATATATATAAGAGAAAGAACTGTCAAATCAATAAAACACCACTTCAAAAATGTTAATGAACCTCAGTAACAGGAGCATATGATGAACACATGTTACAGGAAGGTGAAAGAGAAGACAGAGAGGAAAACAACAGGAAGATAGTGTGTTAAAGTTGAGATGATCTGTATCCTTCATCTGCTTCTATTGATATCCTGGTTGGACCAATGTTCAGAGGACATTGTAAAGACAGGGGTTCATGACATAAAAAGAGGCACTTTTCAAGCATCGTAAGGTAACCCTTTGGGGGCATTGTTTGTTTGTTTGTTTTTTAATTTCGCGCAAAGCTTCACGAGGGCTATCTGCGCTAGCCGTCCCTAACTTTGCAGTGTAAGACTAGAGGGAAGGCAGCTAGTCGTCAATTGTGAAATTGACCGTCACATTATAACGCCCTCACAGCTGAAAGTACAAGCATGTTTGATGCGACGGGGATTCGAACCCACGACCCTATGATTGTGAGTCGAACGCCTTAATCCACCTGGCCATGCCGGGGCCCCTTTGGGAGCAACGGGATTAGTTTGTTTGTGTTTTAATTTCGCGCTAAATTAGGAACGGCTCGAGCATGGCGGCCTTCAGTATAAGAGTAATAAGAAATAAAATTCATTCCAATCATAAAACAAAATGAAAAACACCAAGCAAACAATTACACTATGTAACACAAATTTTGTTCCTGGATAGTGTCTGTTATTTCTTTATTGCTTATGTTGTAAAAGTACAGAAAATGACCATTATTCCCTTCAAACTTTGATTTTGTGACCTGGATAATGAAATTTAGAAATTAACCTATTTTGTATGTAAAAACGGGGCCCGGCATGGCCAGGTGGGTTAAGGCGTTCGACTCGTAATCTGGGGGTCGCGGGTTCGAATCCCCTCTACACCAAACATGCTCGCTCTTTCAGCCGTCGGGGTGTTATAAAGTGACAGTGAATCCCACTATTCGTTGGTAAAAAAGTAGCCCAAAAGTTGGCGGTGGGTGGTGATGACTAGCCGCCTTCTCTCTAGTCTTACACTGCTAACTTAGGGACGGCTAGCGCAGATAGCCCACGTGTAGCTTTGCGCAAAATTCAAAAACAAACAAACAAATGAAAAAAAACACACCAACGGTTCTTTCTCTTGATGACATGGCCTACCCACGATTCCAAAATGCAGTGATGTTTTTTGTTGTTTTTATTAGGCTAATGGGACCCCAACCTTAAACTATCTGCTCGCCACATGAGTGAAAGACACACAATTATGAGAAAATCAATTCAATTATGAGTAGTTGAATGAATGTTAATTCCCCATAAACAGGGCAAAGTAACGAAAGTAATGAATCGTGTTCTTATCTGGTTTCTGAGGTGTTATCATATCTCTCTAGACACCGAACAACAGAAACTAATGATGATGAACAGTCTTACGAACAATAACGAGACACATTTTATAGCAAAAGTGTGCGGTTCAAAAGAGGTTAGAATAGCTTACACTTTAATTCCACAAATATTATTTATGTTTTAGAAGAACGCTGAGGCGTAGTATATACCATAAAAAAAGGATATTAGATACTATACAGGTACATACGCATATCGCTCTAATATGGCTCTTTGGGGTGATTAATCAGGTTTAATTTTTGTTTCCAGAAAAATGTGAGACTTTCTTGTCCATAATCCTATAAAGACGAAGAAATTTTCTGGTTCACAAAAATAAATTATATAGGCGTAAATAGAGCCCCTAACCCGTAAAAGGTTATGAACGCTCTTTTACATTTCACAGTATCCTTGTTCTTACCCACCCACACACAAACACACACTTTGGCTGGGATTCGATGATATACCCCTGGTGTTCTCAATGATAGAAATTATTCAGATAATCCATCGAGTAGAATCTTTATATTATTATTATTACTATCATTGTACTCGATTATCTGTTTGTTTGAAGTTAATAACAATGAGCTGGCTATGTGTACTCTACCCACCACGGGTATCGAAACGCGATTTCTAGCGTTGTACATCCGCAGACGTAACGCTGTGCCTCTGGTAGGCTGTATTTCATAGACTGTTTTCATTCTCAAATAAAAGTAATTTTGTACTTACACTAATTATTTTAGGGTTTCCTTTCCATAAAAATGTTATTCCTAAGTTTTTAAAGACCACGGGGTATTCGTTTGTTGTTGTTGTTTTAACGCAAAGCTACTCAATGGACTAGTGAAGCTTTGCTCACGAAAGAAATCGAACCCCAAATTTTAGCGTCACAAGCTATTAGATTTACTCTTCATGGCGAAAAACCCATTTGAAATAAAAATGTATCTCAAAACGGTTGGTATGGGTGTTAACACTTTTACTCATATATAGTTAGTACCAATACCAGCCGTTTGGAGATACATTTTTAGGTTTACTGGTAAGCTAACAAAGAGGAAGAAAAGTCTGGATTGTGTTGAACTTCCCGCTCAGTTGTCCCGAATTTAGCAGCGATAAACAGAGGGGATACAGCTAGTTACCACAGTAACATTATGAAGTACCCTCGATTGGAAGGTCGAATACGTTCAGTACCGGGGATTCAGTAAAACACGACAGAAACGACGTTTTTGTTGTTATCGTTGCTGTGTTTTTTAACCAATAGAAAGCAGTGTTTTTGTTACTGTCGTTGCTGTGTTTTAACCAATAAAAGCAGTGTTTTTGTTCCTGTCGTTGCTGTGTTTTTAACCAATAGAAAGCAGTGTTTTGTTGCTATCGTTGCTGTGTTTGTAACCAATAATAAGCAGTGTTTTGTTGTTGTCGTTGCTGTGTTTTTAACCAATAGAAAGCAGTGTTTTTGTTGCTGTCGTTGCTGTATTTTTTAACCAATAGAAAGCAGTGTTTTGTTGCTATCGTTGCTGTGTTTGTAACCAATAGTAAGCAGTGTTTTGTTGTTGTCGTTGCTGTGCTTTTAACCAATAGAAAGCAGTGTTTTGTTACTGTCGTTGCTGTGTTTTTAACCAATAGAAAGCAGTGTTTTGTTGCTATCGTTGCTGTATTTTTAACCAATAGAAAGCAGTGTTTTGTTGCTATCGTTGCTGTGTTTGTAACCAATAATAAGCAGTGTTTTTGTTGTTGTCGTTGCTGTGTTTTTAACCAATAGAAAGCAGTGTTTTTGTTGCTGTCGTTGCTGTATTTTTTAACCAATAGAAAGCAGTGTTTTTGTTGCTATCGTTGCTGTGTTTGTAACCAATAGTAAGCAGTGTTTTTGTTGTTGTCGTTGCTGTGCTTTTAACCAATAGAAAGCAGTGTTTTGTTACTGTCGTTGCTGTGTTTTTAACCAATAGAAAGCAGTGTTTTTGTTGCTATCGTTGCTGTATTTTTTAACCAATAGAAAGCAGTGTTTTTGTTGCTATCGTTGCTGTATTTTTTAACCAATAGAAAGCAGTGTTTTTGTTGCTATCGTTGCTGTGTTTGTAACCAATAATAAGCAGTGTTTTTGTTGTTGTCGTTGCTGTGTTTTTAACCAATAGAAAGCAGTGTTTTTGTTGCTGTCGTTGCTGTATTTTTTAACCAATAGAAAGCAGTGTTTTTGTTGCTATCGTTGCTGTGTTTGTAACCAATAGTAAGCAGTGTTTTTGTTGTTGTCGTTGCTGTGCTTTTAACCAATAGAAAGCAGTGTTTTGTTACTGTCGTTGCTGTGTTTTTAACCAATAGAAAGCAGTGTTTTTGTTGCTATCGTTGCTGTATTTTTTAACCAATAGAAAGCAGTGTTTTTGTTGCTATCGTTGCTGTGTTTGTAACCAATAATAAGCAGTGTTTTTGTTGTTGTCGTTGCTGTGCTTTTAACCAATAGAAAGCAGTGTTTTGTTGCTGTCGTTGCTGTATTTATTAACCAATAGAAAGCAGTGTTTTTGTTGTTGTCGTTGCTGTGTTTGTAACCAATAGAAAGCAGTGTTTTTTACTGTCGTTGCTGTGTTTTTAACCAATAGAAAGCAGTGTTTTGTTGTTGTCGTTGCTGTGTTTTTAACCAATAGAAAGCAGTGTTTTTGTTGCTGTCGTTGCTGTATTTTTTAACCAATAGAAAGCAGTGTTTTGTTGTTGTCGTTGCTGTGTTTTTAACCAATAGAAAGCAGTGTTTTTGTTACTGTCGTTGCTGTGTTTTAACCAACAGAAAGCAGTGTTTTGTTACTGTCGTTGCTGTGTTTTTTAACCAATAGAAAGCAGTTTTTTGTTACTGTCGTTGCTGCGTTTTTAACCAATAGAAAGCAGAGTTTTTCACCATCCAACTTCATCAACAATTTATACATTCATTGTCGTATTTAGATGATCATAATCGTTCACGAATGAAAACTTATAAAGATAAATCCAGATGTTTCATTAGATTTGTATTGGAGATATAAAAAAACCCACTAGAACGTTATCTGTGTTAGTCGTCGCTTGTACACCAGCCAACAACAACCGCCGCCAACCCTGGTCTGACCGAATAGTTGGATTTCACCATTATTGTTATAAAGAATCGAAAATCCAAATACCTTAACGTGTTCATTATTTATTAATTGGTTTTGCGACAACAGAGCGCTGGTGTCAGACCCACATTCCTTTAAACTAATTACTAGGCCTCCCTCTTCTATGTGGCCCGGCATGGCTAAGCGTGTTAAGGCATTCGACTCGTAATGCGAGGGACGCGGGTTCGAATCCCGGTCGCACCAAACATGCTCGCTCTTTCACCCGTGAGGGCGTTATAATGTGACTGTCAATCCCACTATTCGTTAGTACGAGAATAGCCCAAGAGTTGGCGGTGGGTGGTGATGACTAGCTGCCTTCCCTCTTGTCTTACACTGCTAAATTAGGGACGGCTAGCACAGACAGCCCTCGAGTAGCTTTGCGTCAAAACAAACAAACCCTTTTCTTTGTTGGTTAAACAATAAAAATGTTTATAATAATAATGTTAGAAGCATTGCTAAGCCTAATAGTGTTGATTTTTTCATTAATGTTTGTAAGATACGAAGTAAGTTCATTTCTAATAATATTACTAAAGCCATTAAGCCTTGTTAGAAAATAAGCTTGTGAACGTCATATTATTGTTATTATTATCCTTTAGAATTGCAATTAATTTCCTTATTTACTGTCTTGTTATAAAGATGTCACGTCATGATTTAGAATAAAAACAGAATTTCATAAGTTCACTAGCGATATGAATCTCTTATGAATTTTGTTTTAAGAAAGACACGCTACAAAACCGAGTTTATTAAAAATCACTGTCAAAATGTTATGATGTTACGGTTTCGACTCATCGGATCAAACCGAATAGAAAATTTCATAATTCTTCAACTTATTGAAACCACGGCCTCACTCTCTCTTTATGGTAAAAGGTTTCAAATTCCTCAAATATTATTTTAGGTCTTTAAAATAACGGTATTAGTTGAAAGACGTGACTGTGTGTTGATCGCGAGAAGTCCGGGTTTACTTGTATATATATACATATAATGTCCTCTTAAAGAAGTATTCGTCGTAGAGATCGAACCTCAAATTTAAGTTGTGAGCTCTGACGCTTAAACCACCAAAGGATAAACTGAACGTTTTGCGAGTGCTGAAGTTGTTTATATATTTTTAAGCCGATAGGCGGGAATCGAACCCCAAATCTTAACATAATTATTTCTCAAGTTTACCCTGGGGCGTGGTCGGTGAGGAAGATGGTGAATATAGATATTTTTTGTTGTTGTTTAGTATCAGCATAGAAAACTCCCATTGACTTAAGACATAAAGGGAATGTCTAATAATTTCATTTTGGTGACAAGTGTTTCAACGTTTTCATTAACGTCACCAAATAATGGCCACGAATATGATTGATGTCCATATAATTATTAACGGTTTGTATGTTTGAACACAGTATTGTTTTTATCACTTCACAGGAAATGTTAGTGGGAAGTGTGACGTCAGTTCCGTTTTAATTGTACTCGACAAAGCTATTTTTACCAATTAATTCATATACACATAACACGCATATTGGTTTAACTTTGATGTGTTTTGGTTTGGCTTAAAACATTATGGATATAATATAATTAATCAAAGGTTGGGATTTCCTGTTTCCAATGCAGTCCTTCCTCATGGGGTCCGGCACGGCCAGATAGGTTAAGACGTTCGACTCGTAATCTGAGGGTCGCGGGTTCGAATCCTCGTCGCACCAAAAAATGCTCGCCCTTTCAGTCGTGTGGGCGTTATAATGTGACGGTGAATCCCACTACTCGTTGGTAAAAGAGTAGCCCAAGAACTGGCGATGGATGGTGATGACTAGCTGCCTTCACTTTAGTCTTACACTGCTAAATTAGGAACAGCTAGCGCAGATAGCCCTCGTGTAGCTTTGCGCAAAATTCAAAGAAAAATAAACAAACCTTCCTCATGATTTTGTTTATTTAATTAGTTTCATTTGGATATAATTGTTTAATTTCACTAAAAACATGCAGCGTATTTTGTTTATGGCTTAAAATATATAGTTGTAATATATATATTATATATCAGCTATGTATTGTAACAATTATTTACTGAAAACATTAAAATAAGCCTATAAAAACATTTTTACCAGATGTTCACGTCCATGAAAGAGACCACTTGAGTTCACGTGTTACTGTTTCTAATTTTGAGGTACTAACCAGAAACAAGACAGATATTCAGTAGCACCCGCCATCACAAGTGAGTGACTGGGTTAAATGTCCCTTTTATGACGTTCTCACTGTTGAAAGTGTGAGACGTGATCTACGACATCGTGGTAGAAACCCTGGACTTTTAAATTTACATCCTCATAAATTAACAAATATTGACTTTGTCCTGCCATGAAATGAGTTAAAAAAAACTTGGTTAGAAGGTTTAGAATATCAAATCTTATTAACAGTGCTTCTTGACTTTGGAGAATGACTCGCAGTGACCAGAGCACAGATAGCTTTGTGCATAATAACAAAAAACCAGTTTCAAGATAGAACTTAACTTTTATTAATTTCCTGGTTTGTGTATCACCTAAGCTTAAGTACATAATAACAAAAGAAACCAGTTTCAAGATAGAACCTAACTTTTATCAATTTCCTGGTTTGTGTATCACCGAAGCTTAAGTACATAATAACAAAAGAAACCAGTTTCAAGATAGAACCTAACTTTTATCAATTTCCTGGTTTGTGTATTACCTAAGCTTAAGTACATAATAACAAAAGAAACCAGTTTCAAGATAGAACCTAACTTTTATCAATTTCCTGGTTTGTGTATTACCTAAGCTTAAGTACATAATAACAAAAGAAACCAGTTTCAAGATAGAACCTAACTTTTATCAATTTCCTGGTTTGTGTATTACCTAAGCTTAAGTACATAATAACAAAAGAAACCAGTTTCAAGATAGAACCTAACTTTTATCAATTTCCTGGTTTGTGTATTACCTAAGCTTAAGTACATAATAACAAAAGAAACCAGTTTCAAGATAGAATCTAACTTTTATCAATTTCCTGGTTTGTGTATTACCTAAGCTTAAGTACATAATAACAAAAGAAACCAGTTTCAAGATAGAACCTAACTTTTATCAATTTCCTGGTTTGTGTATCACCGAAGCTTAAGTACATAATAACAAAAAAAAAACAGTTTCAAGATAGAACCTAACTTTTATCAATTTTCTGGTTTGTGTATCACCGAAGCTTAAGTACATAATAACAAAAGAAACAAGTTTCAAGATAGAACCTAACTTTTATCAATTTCCTGGTTTGTGTATTACCTGAGCTTAAGTACATAATAACAAAAGAAACCAGTTTCAAGATAGAACCTAACTTTTATCAATTTCCTGGTTTGTGTATTACCTAAGCTTAAGTACATAATAACAAAAGAAACCAGTTTCAAGATAGAACCTAACTTTTATCAATTTCCTGGTTTGTGTATTACCTAAGCTTAAGTACATAATAACAAAAGAAACCAGTTTCAAGATAGAACCTAACTTTTATCAATTTCCTGGTTTGTGTATTACCTAAGCTTAAGTACATAATAACAAAATAAACCAGTTTCAAGATAGAACCTAACTTTTATCAATTTCCTGGTTTGTGTATTACCTAAGCTTAAGTACATAATAACAAAAGAAACCAGTTTCAAGATAGAACCTAACTTTTATCAATTTCCTGGTTTGTGTATTACCTAAGCTTAAGTACATAATAACAAAAGAAACCAGTTTCAAGATAGAACCTAACTTTTATCAATTTCCTGGTTTGTGTATTACCTAAGCTTAAGTACATAATAACAAAAGAAACCAGTTTCAAGATAGAACCTAACTTTTATCAATTTCCTGGTTTGTGTATTACCTAAGCTTAAGTACATAATAACAAAAGAAACCAGTTTCAAGATAGAACCTAACTTTTATCAATTTCCTGGTTTGTGTATTACCTAAGCTTAAGTACATAATAACAAAAGAAACCAGTTTCAAGATAGAACCTAACTTTTATCAATTTCCTGGTTTGTGTATTACCTAAGCTTAAGTACATAATAACAAAAGAAACCAGTTTCAAGATAGAACCTAACTTTTATCAATTTCCTGGTTTGTGTATTACCTAAGCTTAAGTACATAATAACAAAAGAAACCAGTTTCAAGATAGAACCTAACTTTTATCAATTTCCTGGTTTGTGTATCACCGAAGCTTAAGTACATAATAACAAAAAAAAACAGTTTCAAGATAGAACCTAACTTTTATCAATTTTCTGGTTTGTGTATCACCGAAGCTTAAGTACATAATAACAAAAGAAACAAGTTTCAAGATAGAACCTAACTTTTATCAATTTCCTGGTTTGTGTATTACCTGAGCTTAAGTACATAATAACAAAAGAAACCAGTTTCAAGATAGAACCTAACTTTTATCAATTTCCTGGTTTGTGTATTACCTAAGCTTAAGTACATAATAACAAAAGAAACCAGTTTCAAGATAGAACCTAACTTTTATCAATTTCCTGGTTTGTGTATTACCTAAGCTTAAGTACATAATAACAAAAGAAACCAGTTTCAAGATAGAACCTAACTTTTATCAATTTCCTGGTTTGTGTATTACCTAAGCTTAAGTACATAATAACAAAAGAAACCAGTTTCAAGATAGAACCTAACTTTTATCAATTTCCTGGTTTGTGTATTACCTAAGCTTAAGTACATAATAACAAAATAAACCAGTTTCAAGATAGAACCTAACTTTTATCAATTTCCTGGTTTGTGTATTACCTAAGCTTAAGTACATAATAACAAAAGAAACCAGTTTCAAGATAGAACCTAACTTTTATCAATTTCCTGGTTTGTGTATTACCTAAGCTTAAGTACATAATAACAAAAGAAACCAGTTTCAAGATAGAACCTAACTTTTATCAATTTCCTGGTTTGTGTATTACCTAAGCTTAAGTACATAATAACAAAAGAAACCAGTTTCAAGATAGAACCTAACTTTTATCAATTTCCTGGTTTGTGTATTACCTAAGCTTAAGTACATAATAACAAAAGAAACCAGTTTCAAGATAGAACCTAACTTTTATCAATTTCCTGGTTTGTGTATTACCTAAGCTTAAGTACATAATAACAAAAGAAACCAGTTTCAAGATAGAACCTAACTTTTATCAATTTCCTGGTTTGTGTATTACCTAAGCTTAAGTACATAATAACAAAAGAAACCAGTTTCAAGATAGAACCTAACTGTTATCAATTTCTTGGTTTGTGTATTACCTAAGCTTAAGTACATAATAACAAAAGAAACCAGTTTCAAGATAGAACCTAACTGTTATCAATTTCCTGGTTTGTGTATCACCGAAGCTTAAGTACATAATAACAAAAGAAACCAGTTTCAAGATAGAACCTAACTTTTATCAATTTCCTGGTTTGTGTATTACCTAAGCTTAAGTACATAATAACAAAAGAAACCAGTTTCAAGATAGAACCTAACTTTTATCAATTTCCTGGTTTGTGTATTACCTAAGCTTAATTACATAATAACAAAAGAAACCAGTTTCAAGATAGAACCTAACTGTTATCAATTTCCTGGTTTGTGTATCACCGAAGCTTAAGTACATAATAACAAAAGAAACCAGTTTCAAGATAGAACCTAACTTTTATCAATTTCCTGGTTTGTGTATCACCGAAGCTTAAGTACATAATAACAAAAGAAACCAGTTTCAAGATAGAACCTAACTGTTATCAATTTCCTGGTTTGTGTATCACCGAAGCTTAAGTACATAATAACAAAAGAAACCAGTTTCAAGATAGAACCTAACTTTTATCAATTTCCTGGTTTGTGTATTACCTAAGCTTAAGTACATAATAACAAAAGAAACCAGTTTCAAGATAGAACCTAACTTTTATCAATTTCCTGGTTTGTGTATTACCTAAGCTTAATTACATAATAACAAAAGAAACCAGTTTCAAGATAGAACCTAACTGTTATCAATTTCCTGGTTTGTGTATCACCGAAGCTTAAGTACATAATAACAAAAGAAACCAGTTTCAAGATAGAACCTAACTTTTATCAATTTCCTGGTTTGTGTATCACCGAAGCTTAAGTACATAATAACAAAAGAAACCAGTTTCAAGATAGAACCTAACTGTTATCAATTTCTTGGTTTGTGTATTACCTAAGCTTAAGTACATAATAACAAAAGAAACCAGTTTCAAGACAGAACCTAACTTTTATTAATTTCCTGGTTTGTGTATTACCAAAGTTTAAAACCTAGAAATAAAATATAAAGAAATTACGTTTTAACACGTCGTATTCGTTCATTATTTCAATTTCATTATATTTGCACTAAGTTCCTGTAAAGGAGACGAGAAACAAAGGTGAAAAATTACACTTCTAACGGTGTCAAGTATCTTATTTTTCATCTTTTTTTTTTCTTTTCTTATTCTAGCCTGGGAGAGCAGTCACTTTCTCACAACTGTCCGCAAGCAGTAAGGAGTGATATAGATGTGGGGCATGGTGGGATTGAGCACCCACATCTCGCTCTCCCAATTTCTAACTTTCTTATGTGAAACTAGCGAATTGGAGGTTAAGACTGATAAACAGTGTATTCCCACTGCAATATGGGTCCTACTTCTCAGTCACCTCTAAAACCTAGGATACATTTTATAATTCCACTTTATAGCCTGTACCCTAGGATCTGTTTAAAAATATGCAGTGTATTTGTTTGATTTTAATGTCTTTTGTTTATGGCTTAAAAACAATAATGGTTATAATAAATACATACACACGTATACACACACACACACATCTTTTATTTGTATGTTCATATGGTTTCATACGATTTTGACAAAACCTTGTCTGAACGTTGTACACTACTTACATGCAACAGTTTCTTACATAACCTATTCGAGCCGTCTCAAAACTTTATTTCATAACAAATTGTTACCTACCTTATGACTGCTTATCCCTTGAAAGTTATAAATTAACACCCGTTTACAAAAATGGGATATATTAATGTGGATTCACACCTCCATCAGACCTTAAGTTTTAAAAATGTTCAATGCACATTGAAAGGTAGAAAAGTCATTTGTGAACAAAACACGTGTGACACTTAACCTCTCTCACATCTGGTAACCTTCACGGTCACGAGTTCAATTACTAATTAATTACTCATTTTCCATAATTATCAGACGCTAATTATCAACTTCTTTGTATCCTACAAATTCTGACCTTTCTATCCACTGCTGTTTCCAGAAAAACCCTAAAGAGGGCAGTGTGTTCTGGTACGAGTGAACCTTTGAAGACGGAAGAAAATAAGTAACCGATATCTGTAATTTCAATAAATTAGTGATAACTAGTACATAATCAAGTGATTTAAATTAGGTATAGACAGTGACATCCATGTACGTTCAGTCACAACGATCTTGTCGTAAGTAGTGTACTATCACTGAAAATATTATAAGACCATATATATTAATGTTCATTCTCTTAACCCTTGTCATAAGTGTATTAACGTGGTTGTATAGATTACAAAGGCCTGCGATGGTTTTATTGTATTGAACGTTTTACGTGTTCTACAGTAGTTACTGTACGTTGAATCAGAAAATGGCATTGAATTTCCTCTACCACGTACAGACTTTACAGAAAACGACATATGTATATTTTACCTGACCGAATCGTTTTCATTATAATTGCATCACATTCTGTTATGTGTCAAATGTTGACAACCACTGGCTATAGATTTCTCTAGACCAATCGCGACGTGAGAGTCTTATCGATCGTTCTAGAACCTAAACATAATAATAAATGTTTATTGTGGTAAACGGAATAATAATTTGTTCTAAATAAGAGTTTTGTTTTCTTCACAATTTGTGAAAAATTCTAACGTGATAGAAAAAAAATATATTTCTTATATTTACGTAACTGAATTATATAAAATCCGTTATTAAAACCAGAACAATTTTTATGAAGTTTAAATTCGCTGGCCTGTATTATTAACTAAAAAGCAAAAACTTCTTACTATAATACTTGTTTGGCTAAACCAAGGCCACACAGTAGACTATGAAAATCGCGTCCCGAATATTAGCGCTACAAATTCTTAAACGTCTCATAATAAAACAGCAAGTAAACCTTGAAAAGCTTCTATTTTCTAATAATATCAAATATACGTAAGGGATTTCATCGTACCTAATTTTCATAAAATTTCCATCATATGATCTCCTGTTGTCATGAATGACAATATTAAGGTTTATAGGCCTAGCATGCGCAATAAATATCACACTATACCGAAAACTTATTTTCTTCCACATTCATTTTTATTAGTACAATACGAAAATCAATATAATTTTGTTTTCATATCACCCGTTACTGCTCAGAATAGCTTTCATTCACGGGTAGATCAACTGGTTTCCTTCCTTCGCAACAAAATCTACTAAACTATTATATTTACCGTAAGTGCTGTTCAACAATGTTAGATTTGTAGTTGCCTCGTATTGTTAATTAGTAACCTAAGAAGTTGTTGCTTGGCAACGTACCAATTGATTTTCAATACCGCCTACAACACTGCAAGCTCTCGACAATTCACACTAACTTTGTATACTATCCACGCTATTTTGTTTGGCCTAATTTGTTGAACTTGGCGCAAAACTCAAACGTAAAATATTGCGTTATCTAACCCTAATTTTGAATTCCAATAACAGAGGCAGCTAGTCAACATCGACCCATTCCAATTATTTATTTACTTTTTTTTTCAGGTATAATAATGGGATTTCTTAACGCCAGAAAAAGACATCGAGCACCCTAACTTCGAATTAGCAATGGCGACAACTTAATGTTTTCAAGGCTTTGATGTGTACCCGTCTATATAAAGTTGTATATTTTACAAAGCGAACTTTACGATGAACCGACTCACCATGAGTCCGCTTGTGATACGTCAAAGTGACTTCTGAAGAAAAGATTGAAGTTTCCTTCGCTCAGACCATAAATACGTTTAATAATACATCATGCTTTACAACTGTCAAATGTTTTTCAACGGCAGAATCTGGTTCCATTCCAATATTTTTTTCCCGTTTCTCGTAAATCACTAAAAAAACAAAACCAAAACCAAAACGTTGTTGCTTTTTTGGCCAGTCGAGTTCTTTGTTATTGCTAAACTTCGTGACTCGTCACACTCCCTGGCAATGCACTTGTTCGACAGTATTCCCGGGTCAAACTTCGTGATTCATCACACCTACATCATAAAGGGCTGTGGCCTTGCACGTGCTCTGTAGTATTCTCGAAAGAAGAGAGTTTGACAAGCGACGAGGTTTTCTATTATGATTCACAAAAATCTTAGTTTGTTATATAAAATCAAATTCATATTAACCCTAATGTGGAATAAAAAATAAGGAGAGATTCCTAGTGGCTGAGTTACAAGTGTGAAATATCATAACGTTAAAAACCGAGTTTCGATACCCGTGATGGGCAAAGTACAGATAATCAACTGTATGGTTTTGTACTTAACAACAGAAGAAACAGAAGAGAAAGAAAATTTGTTCAGAATTGTTTAGTAATTTTCGTAACAAGTACAAATAAGAAAACAGAAAGAAACATGACAAATAACAATAATAATCTGTCCGTACTCTTGAGTTGATTCAACTAACGTTTGCATTTGCGGTTTCTCATTACAGTACTTGAACAAAGTCTGACGTAATGAACGAGCAAATGTTGGTAAAACGTGGACAGACTTTGAAAATATGTCACGTGCCTTTCAAAACTGCATAATAAATCGTAAGGGCACGATAGCACTGTGCAGTTATTTCGTTGTCATCTTACAACGTTGCATAAGCTTTACGAAATAATATATATATATATATATCATACGAGACGAACTTCCCATTAGCACAACGTTGTGTCTACTAAAAACCATGGTGGGCAGAGTACGGATAACCCATTGTGTAGATTTTGAGCTTAACCCCATATAAACAAAGATATCACACGGCTGTATAGAGTAAGAAATGTTTGTTTGTTTACTTTCGCGTAAAGCTACACGCGGGCTATCCGCGCTAGCCGTCCCTAATTTTGCAGTGTAAGATTAGAGGGAAGGCAGTTAGTCATCACCACCCAGCGCCAACTCTGGGGCTACTCTTTTACCAACGAATAGTGGAATTGACCATCACGTTATAATGTCCCAACGGCTGAAAGGGGCGAGCATGTTTGGTGTTAAGGGGATTCGAACCATATCTTTACAAGAAGAGCACCTTAACCACGTGGCCATGCTGGGCCAATAATGAATACGACTACATTGAATAGACAGTTACGGTCCCGTCCCCTATTGGTTATACATAAAAATATAACCGTGCTTTCCGAATTAACTTTCTTTTTTCTATTCATATCAACTATAATAACATTCAGTTCTATTTCCTTATTTTCTGTTCCTAATAATTGTTTCTTATGCACGCGGTCTTTTTAAAATAACTTTGACTTCTAATAATTTAAAATATAAAAAAAAACATTCGGTTTTATACGTAAAGCTTGTGTGTACTGCACAAAATCAGATTATTAATCAACACTAGAAACTGGTACTAGCTACACAGCCATTCCCAACAACAACAGTTGTTGAATATTCGCAAAGGCTATGTGTACTGGCCGTACGTAATTTTGAACTAATAGAGAAGCAATGACAACTAGTCGGTAGAACCCACCGCCAACTCTTAGACTACTCAAAGCAAATAGCAAGATTCCACTGGTACAGAGGTATGTTTGCGGACTTAAAACGCTAGAAACCGGGTTTCGATACCCGTTATGAGCAGCTCATTGCGTTGCTTTGTTCTTGACTTCAAAACAAACATTCGCACAACCCAATCACACGTCCAGAACGCGGACGACTTTAATTTTTCGCAAAAACAAGTCCCGAACCGTGATATATATATATACGTGTGTGTGTAACCAAAGGAACACAATAGAACTTGTGAAACCGTAGAAACTTTAATAACAAATAAGGATAATTAAAATTAATAAACAAGAGGAAAAGAGGGACTTTCAATGTAAAGTAAAACATTACAACGTTTTGTTACATACATATATCAGAATAATTCACTGTGTCTCTCTAAGTATAAAGACAATAGAAGGTTATTATGTACACGTGTCTGTATATAAGTACCTTCTATTGTCTTCATAATTAGCTCCAGTTAAATACCCGTTACGTATGGTGTATAGATAATCCTTTGTGTAGTTTTGTCCTTAATAACATACAATAAAATGTTGTGCATTTCGTTTACAGTGTTTGTGACTTTCCTAAGCCTATATCTGTTAATTGTACGGATCTAATCGTGTGAATAAATAGGAAGAAAAGTTGTTTTTTTCAAGCGCTACAAATTTAGTACTTAGTACATAAAACGACGTTTGGTGTCGCTTTAAAACGAAATAACTTCTGTTTCCGATAAAAAAAAATCAAAGTTTCAGTAACTGGAAGTTTCCTTTATTTATCCAGTAAAATCTGATATTTAGAAAAGTTTAAACTTTTATCTATCTGTAATTATCAAGCTCGTGTTACGTAAACACGCGCCATCTATGTGAGAGTTTTTACATAGAAGATTAATTTATTGTTGTTGTTTTTTCGAGACTTCTCTAGCAAATTAGCACTATGTAAAAGGACGTGTCTTTTATTGTTATTATTCACGTCGTTTTCTTAGTTAGCTCATGCGCACTAGAAACGAATTGAGGTTAGCACAGTAGTTTGGTTGTTAACGAGAAACGTAAAAAAAAAGTTTAAATTGACTTATTTTAAATCAAATTTTCATCAAATCAAGGATCTAGAAAAATCGGATACTTTGTAACGCAGAATTTCATTGGTTCGTTAGGTACAAATTAAATATAAAAGCATCTCTCATTTGATACTCTATCAACCAGTCGGTAACTGACTAAAGTACTCCTGAAAAAAAACACCAAAAAAACAACAGTCGCTTCGTATGTCACCGTCAGAGGTCGCTGTCTCACACTGACTCACCAGGAGTCTGTTTGTGAAGTGATACAAATGGTTTGGATTAAGAATAGCTTTGGTTATTGATATTGTAGGAGATTATTGATTCTACGCAGCCTCAGGCTCCGAGAAAAAACGCGGTAAGCCATGTGTAAGTAACACCTAGTTAAATATCCACCCACCAGGAGGACAATAAAAATGCGTCTTTTCATTCAAAATAAAATGTTTTAAAGTCGGTAAGGAAAGATGATTTTGTGTATTGAACGGTGCTTGTCAATAAAACTATTATATGTACATAAAGTCGATCGTGTTTGAGTCTTTATTAAGCTTGGATCCTGTATCAGAGGGTTTCATGTTCGAGGTATGTTCTCTGAACTAACTGTTCACGTTCATCATTTCTAAACTACATATTTCGTTTCAAACAAAACATACCTCGTGTTACTGTAGTGTAAACTCTTGTAAATTTTTTAACTGTTGCTGAGAGATAAAAATAGTGAGAGGTTTACGACTACGTCGCTCAACTTCATTAAAAGTTGGACAAAGAGGTTCACAAAGGGTTTACCAATCAGGTTTACAACATGTTTGTTTAATCAATCAACGAACTGTGAGTGTTTATACTGCATCAATCATTTAGTTAGGAGTAACTAAAGGGACCCGGCATGGCCAGGTGGGTTAAGGAGTTCGACTAGTAATCTGAGGGTCACGGATTCGAATCACCGTCGTACCAAAACATGCTCGCCCTTTCAGCCGTAGGGGCGTTATAATGTTACGGTAAATCCTACTATTCGTTGGTAAAAGAGTAGCCCAAGAGATGGCGGTGAGTGGTGATGACTAGCTGCCTTCCCTCTAGTCTTACACTGCTAAATTAGGGACGGCTATCGCAGATAGCCCTCGTGTAGCTTTGCGCGAATTTCCAAAAAAGAACAAACAAACATAAAGAAAAGTACACAAATATTTCTATTCTTCTATGTTTTTATAGATGGTAAAGAAACATAATGGTAAGATGACACAGGGGAAGATATAACAGAACAAAGAAATGGGCCTAATACGTCATGCACCCCACTAACGAACTAGCCAAGCTGACACAGAGCAAGGCCATCAGAGCTATCGGAAGTAAATCTTGTATCGTTCTTTATTACTCGCTTGTAGAACTACCTCTGTTCTGAAGGAAAGCGAGTCGGAAATACAAAATAATAAGAAAACAGTAAGCAGAACGTTGTTTGATAGATACGCTAAAAAAGTGTTGTGAGATGACGTCGGAACTAGACTAAAAGTTAAATAATACAGCAACATAATACAACTCCTCTTACTTTATAGATAGTTGTCGTATTATATAAGTTGTTTACGCGGGAATTATGTACATATTGTATCATAGCGTTTGTGGAATACAACCTTATGTGTAAAGCGTAACTTGTGGAATACAATATGGTTATGGATAGAAGAGTCCGAGGTTCGAGACGTGATGTTACTGAACACGCGACGTTTACAATGCTTTTATTAACAAAAATAACAATCAGTCTCCTTATTAAGTTCAAATATCTGAACAAAGCCAATGTGGCGGCGGGTGTTGTTAGTTGTCAGCCTTCCCTCTGTTAAGTAGTTCATAATAAAAGGACATCTACACGAAGATCCTTGGGGCCTCACACTTACTATTCAGGTTCATAAATTATACTTCCAATTTTCATGCCTCTATTTCTTATAATACCGAATAATTATAGATAATAATTACGTCACACCGTATACTAAAGAACCTAAGCCCGGCATAATCTGAGGATCGCGGGTTCGCATCCCGGTCGCACTCAAACATTCTCGCCGTGGGGGCGTTATAATGTGACGGTCAATCCCACTATTCGTTGGGAAAAGAGTAGCCCAAGAGTTGGCGGTGGGTAGTGATGACTAGCTGCCTTCCCTCTAGTCTTACACTGCTACATTAGGGACGGATAACGCAGATAGCCGTCGTGTAGCTTTGCGCAAAATTCCATACAAACAATCGTTTCGTACATAGGGGTAAAATGTTTATCTTTTCCTAATTCATTGAAAATATCTAGTTCATTATATCGATTATATTTTATGACAAACCTAAGAGGAAAAATGAGGGGAAAGCATACATTTATATTTAATAATGAATAGAAACCGACTTTAAATATGAATGTATTCTCAAGACGCCTAGTATTAGTATTAACACTGTTCTCTGCTTTATCAGCCGTCTTTAGAATACATTCATACTACAGTTCCTGGGCTGCGGATTCGAAGTTCCAAGATTTTACTTGCTCTAAAAGTGTTATAATCACGACAGTCAGCGCCGCTATTTAATTAAAAGTAGTAGTGTAAACGAAGTGTATAGCTTAATGGTTCCCCCCTCTTCCTATAAGATCCAAAGTTCTAAGATGGGAAGACTTATCCCTGTTGTCAATCAGAAAGAAAACACCATAATAAATTATATTTCTCATCACTTACAACATGTCCAAAGACATACAAAATGAAAGCATTCGTGATGCTCCATTGTTGTTCAGATTTATCATAAGAAAAGAACGCTACACAAAATAGAAATACATGGGCGTGGTATAGATAAGCCTACTGTTAGTGTTGTTAAATTGATCCTTCAGACAGGTTATGAGTATTCAATTGATTTCTTGCACTCACGCACTCTCTCGTTTAAATCGTAAATTCACGAGAATGCTTTAAAAATGTCAAAAGACACACGAGCTTTGGATGTACGAGCACGCAATGTTTTGTGTTTTTCCTGTATGATGTTAACTTCATTTTCTTTAAAATGTTTCAGTTTTGCTCTGTGAGCAAATACTCAAAGAAGTTTTTATTTGTATTTAAACTGTTAGTGATGCTTAAAATTAGCCTACTTTTAATACAGCGTTTTTCAACATTTATCGAGTTTAGTTTCAAATTGGCTTCGTAAAAAGTGTTAAGCCTTGAAAATAAACCTGGGTGATAATGAAGTAATAAGTAGATAACAGTGAAATTACAAATGGTTAAAGGCGAAATGTTAATAGGTTAACCTGTTTTAGAGAAAATCCACATTGTGGAATCTGCCGCCAAAAATTGAACTCAGCAAAAAAATGGCAAATCATTAACCAATGAAAGAAGCGACTGTTAACAACGTAACAACTCGTGATTAAACAATAAAATCACAGACGACTAAAACGAAATAAATTTTTCTGACCAATAATATATAAATACACTTCTACTGTTTTCCAAGTGAACACATATCGTTTAAAACTGTTCTCGAAATAATTTGAGAAATTAGTTCTTATCTGTTTACAGTCCAGTGTTCTTAAATTGCGCGAAGTTTTCAGAGGACGTTCATGTTTCCACATAACCAGGTGGTTAAGGCGTTTAATTCGTAATCCGAGGGTCCCGAGTTCGAATCCCCTTCACGCAACACATGCTCGCCCTTTCAGTCGTGGGGACGTTATAACGTGATAGTCAATCCCACTATTCGTTGGTAAAAGAGTAGTTCAAGAGTCGGCGTTGGGTGGTGATGACTAGCTGCCTTCCCTCTGGTCTTACACTGCTAAATTCGGGATGGCTAGCACAGATAGCCTTCGTATAGCTATGCGCGAAATTCAAGAAACAAACTGTAATATATATACAATAACAGTAACAGAGAGATGGTAAAATGCAATCATACGGAACCACATTACGCTTCATCACAAATTCTAGCTTTAAGGGCTATCTATATTATTTTTCTCTCAGATTGCGTTAACGTTCCACTAACACCATGTACGCTATTGTAGTAACGCTTCGAACAGAGCTGAAATTTTTCTTTGGTGGTTATTTCGCAAGGGTAATGAAAACCGTTTTCCTAAAACGCGAAGCTCACGCTTGATCGATTACGTTCTGCCAGTGAACCAACAGAACAATAAACATGTAAACAATGTATCAGATTACTTTAGACAGGCCTGTCGTGAGCTCGTGGGTAAGACGATCAACCCAAAGGTTCGAATTTCAAATATGCTCGATCTTTCAGCTATGGAGGTGTTATAATGTAAAAGTCGATCTCACTTTTCGTTGGTAAACAATTTGCAGTGGGGGTGTATTATTTGACTAGCTCTTTTCCCTCTGGCTTGTTACTTCAAATTTAGGGACAGTTGCTGTTGTTGCTTTTAAGCACGACACTGCACAATGAGCTCTTCCCACCACGGGTATCGAAACTCTATTTTCAGCTACTGACTTAACCACTGAGGTACTAAAGTAAAACTACGAGCGGTTAGCGCAAAATAATTCTTGAAAAGTTCTGTACGAAATTAAACATTAGTGATGTTTGTTTGTTTGTTTTGAACTTCGCGCAAAGCTACTCAAGGGCAATCTGCGCTAGCCGTCCCTAATTTAGCAGTGTAAGACTAAAGGGAAGGCAATTACTCATCACCACCCACCGCCAACTCTTGGGCTACTCTTTTATCAACAAATAGTGGAATTGAACGTAACATTATAACGCCCCCACGGCTGAAAGGGTGAGCATGTTTGGTGCGACGGGGATTCGAACCCGCGACCCTCGCATTACGAGTCGAACGTCTTAACCCACCTGACCATGCCGGGCCTTCAACACTCGTGACCCAAACAAACAAGTTTGTGTCATAAACTGTCATAAACGAGAAGGCGAAAAGAAAACGCTCAAGTGAGAAAAAACAAGACGCTCATTATCAGCACATAAACCAGGAATTGAGACGAGTAAAATTATGTGAAACACACCTGTGATATAAAGGTCAGAGACAGCGGTTCTCGTACTGGACAGAGGACAGTTTTACTGGCCGATACCAAATAAAAATAAATTTTCTTTTCCGCCCAAGCTCACGATTAAGAAACAAAAACCATTAATTTCATTAAGTTTTTCACTTAACATTACTCTTTTCCTTCATATCGACCGCCAAATATGTTGTTAAGCCTGAAGTTACATAATGAGCTCAGTTCGTCACGGGTATCTAAACCCGGTTTCTAGCGTTTCAGGTCCGCAAACGTACTGTTGCGCCACTAGTGGCACCACCAAATTATATATCTTACATTTTGTAACCACCTTTCACTGTTAAAAGAAACCTTATGGCGTATTTAAAACCAAAAATCGACAAATTGAGAAATTTAAAGACTGGTAATTAGAGTTTCGCGAGAAACGTTAACAGATTTGAGGATACGTTAGACAACGTATTACACACCGTGTTAGTGTATCTGTCGTGCACGCGTTCGGAGAAGTGGATTAAATATGAACCTTGGGTAAAATTACTTAAAACAGACTGGATTTCAGTGAAATGGTGACAGTGATACTCGGTGTGGGAAGGTGTAGGCTACGGTTAACTTAATTAGTGCACGAGGAATGTGCACAACAAAGAACTTAGGATAACAGTGCGCATGCGTGAACTACAGATTGTTAAGAGTAAATCCCTAAATCGTGTTAGTCCGTGCTATAGCTCTTAATAATGAGATTCCAAACATCACAATGTCTTCTTGCATCTGGCAATGTCAAATCACATAAAATAGCTTATTTTAACATGAACAGAGAAACAGCTGGTCTTCTTAAACCATAATTTCTATAGTTATCGATATGCTTATTTGTAAAAGAAGCCTATGTACCCTCGTGTCTGGCTTATTTCCTGTACAGGTTAGGATATGTGTGGCATAATACATTGTTTTCTTTTCTCTTTACATCATCCAAGCGGTAAGCTCGAGAACTTATGACGAGAGTTAGTGAATCTATATCAGCGGTTGGAAGGGCCCGGCATGGCCATGTGGGTTAAGGCGTTCGACTTGTAATTTGAGGGTCGAGGATTCGAATCCCCGTTGCGCCAAACATGCTCGCCCTTTCAGCAGTGGGGACGTTATAATGTAACGGTCAATCCCACTATTCGTTGGTAAAAGAGTAGCCCAAGAGTTTGCGGTGGGTGGTAATGATCAGCTGCCTTCCCTCTAGTCTTACATTGCCAAATTACGGTCGGCTAGAGCAGATAGCCTTCGGGTGGCTTTGCGCGAAATTCAAAACAAATAAACTCACCGACTGGCACAGAATAAGTCATGACGAAGCAAGAAAGAATTACACTGTTCTTGTAAGACAGCAGATAAAACTATTAACATCAACTATCAAATGAAATATTTGTGTTTAAAGTAAGGCTACTAAATCTATCTACTGCTATCACAGAGTAAAATAGCAGCACCCCACTGTGTCAGTCTTACAACACATTAAGGTTGGCGAGGATTATTTTGTGGCATGTATGAATTCGAACCCAAGCTCCACCAAAGGACCAACCTCTACCTGTTGTTTTTTTTTTAAAGAGAAATGTACGTATTTTTGTCATTAGTTGTTACAAACACAAATTTATTCACTTATTACAGGAATTACTTATTGTATTACGAATTTCTTTGCAAAGGTATAATTTAAAATACAATCTTTAGCGCGTAAATACATCTGTAAAATAAATATGTGAACAGATTCTCTCACAACATATGATCAAAAATAGTTTAGGTGTTATAATATTATTCACACGTTTAAAGTAACTCGCATTACTATACAACGAAGTTACAAACTAAAAGAAAACTCACAAATGTTTTATAACAATAAATCCTATCGCTTGATATTACTTTGTTTTCGAAATTTCGCGTAAAGCTACACGAGAGCTATCTGCGTTAACCCTCTCTAATTTAGCAGTGTAAGACTAGAGGGGAGGCACCTAGTCATCACCACCCATCGCCAACTCTTGGGCTACTCTTTTACCAATAGTGGGATTGACCGTCACATTATTGCGCCCCCACGGCTGAAAGGGTGAGCAAGTTTGGTGCGACGGGGATTCGAACCCGCGACCCTCAGATTACAAGTCAAACGCTTTAACGCACCTTACCATGCCGGGCCTGATATTAGTTAGTTTCGTGATATTGGTATTTCATTGGAAATTTTAAAGTAAAATTTTATAGTGTATTTCTTTTTAAATTAGCAATGAAGGCAGTTCATGTTTTTCGAATCTCAGAGTTTGAGGATTTGTTTTAGAGCAAAGCTACAATTGAAAACCTGATTTTAACACCTAAGTCTGTAAGTTCACTACTGTAGTATAGAGAAACAGTTTTTAAGAATAATTTTGCAATCAATTAGTCTTAACCCACTAGACATTTTGTTGTTGTTGTTGTTGCTGTTGTCCATCCAAATGGGAATATTCAGTACTTAAAGCTACAAAAATAAACTGTTTAGCGAGATACGTGCCGAAAACCGATTTTCATGTATGGCAGCTTTTTGAGGCTTAATGAACTTTCCAATAATCTTTGTTATGTTCGAATAAAGAATCGGGGCTGGTAACACATAGCGGGTTTAATAGTATACTACGCTGAATTCATTTGAATTTCTCATAAATATGTAGAATAATAAATACCAAGTCTAAGTTTCAATAAATGGTTTAACGAATGATATCAATACCTTGACCTTGACTTCAGCATATAAACTCTGGTAGGTTTGCGACACCTGGTGGACGGTCAGATTTTGTAGAAGAAACAGAATGTAAATACACAATGCCATAAAATCTAAAATAAAACTTACATCAACAATCAAAGAACAACAACATAAACACAGTTTCAGATCCACAATTACAGAAGGACACCAGAAAGTACAGCTGTAGATCCACGATTACAGAAGTACACTAGAAAGTACAGTTTCGGATCCACAATTACAGAACAACACTAAATTTATATGAATACAAATTTCTACATTTCTACGTGTCTTCTCCAGTCCAACGAACTTAATCTAATTTAAGAGGACCAGCTCATTAGCCACAATGTTTTTTCTTATGATAAATACGACTTTTTTAGACTAATTTAATCAACTTTAAGTTTTCTTCTACACATATCTGAATATTATTTTCACTTTTTTTTAGTAGTCTGCAACTGACAGTAACACTGAATATATTTCAACTGTCCGCTCTCTACAGTTTACGTAGGCGTCAGGTTTCAACCTACGTGCAGATGCTATTGATAAATGTAGTAATTTGTCCACGTCGTTTAATAAAACTTTCTCATCAGAAACAACAACACAGAAAACTTTCAGAATTATACAGTTTAAAGTTTCTCAACGTTACTAGTAAACTAACCTAAAATAAGTTCCATAAACTCAGCCTGCTACCAAGAATAAGGTTCAACGGATTTATATGAAGTTCATTAGTAGTGTGGTAAGAAACCAAATAAACGAACTTCCAAGTTTCTTCGGATCAAAACGTAAGTGAATATTAAACACTTAAAACGCGAAAACATCTAATCAAAATTAGTCAGAATTGATGAAGTCAGAGGCGGGGTTGTCGAGTCAAAATGAAAGACATCGACTCAAAGTTAAGAATAACAAGTCAGCGTTAAGGTCTTCGAGTCAGAGCCAATGAAATCGAAACAGAGTTGAGGACGAGTCTGAACTTAGGAATCGAGTCAGCGCTAATAATATTGAGTAAAATTCAAGAATACAGAGGCAGAATTGTTAAAAGTATAAAATAAGGTTTGTATTTCTAACATCAAACAATACGAGTGTGAGAATCAGAAATAAGAACTGTACAAAACAACATTTTCAAAGGATGTTCGAAACCTGGCTTACCTTAAACAGTTTGACAGTGTTAACATTCAGTGTAAGTCTTCTTCCTATTGTGTTTGACAGTGTTAACATTCAGTGTCAGTCTTCTTCCTATTGTGTTTGACAGTGTAAAAGTTCAGTGTCAGTCTTCTTCCTATTGTGTTTGACAGTGTAAACGTTCAGTGTCAGTCTTCTTCCTATTGTGTTTGACAGTGTAAACGTTCAGTGTCAGTCTTCTTCCTATTGTGTTTGATAATGTAAACGTTCAGTGTCAGTCTTCTTCCTATTGTGTTTGACAGTGTAAACGTTCAGTGTCAGTCTTCTTCCTATTGTGTTTGATAATGTAAACGTTCAGTGTCAGTCTTCTTCCTATTGTGTTTGATAGTGTAAACGTTCAGTGTTAGTCTTCTTCCTATTGTGTTTGATATTGTAAACGTTCAGTGTCAGTCTTCTTCCTATTGTGTTTGATAGTGTAAACGTTCAGTGTCAGCCTTCTTCCTATTATGTTTGACAGTGTAAAAGTTCAGTGTCAGTCTTCTTCCTATTGTGTTTGACAGTGTAAAAGTTCAGTGTCAGTCTTTTTCCTATTGTGTTTGATAGTGTAAATGTTCAGGGTTCTGTTTTAATTTCCACATTGTTATATCAGTTATAAACTTTGTTACGTTAGTTAAAATCAAATACATTTGACACCCGTATATAAAACCACTTAAGATTTCATGTGGTAGGTTTCAGTCAAGCAACTTCCTATATACTGTGAATTGTTATGTGATTGGTGTTTTGTAAAATATTTATATATAGTCGTCTTGCACTCCGGTGTTTGTAACTGATTGGTTTATCATTAAACATACGAAACAAGTACGATCAGCCTCGACTAGTTTTACTGAAGTAATTTATTGAATCTTACATAGTTGAAATACAAGAAAAATAAATGTATCTCATCTATTTATTTCACTTAAATCAACATAAATATATATATATATTCTGGAATACAGACCCATATATACTTAAATACTAAAGTATCGATTACTAAAATTTTTTTCTGTACATAAAAAAGACTTTTTTTTGTTTTGCTGACTAGATGGAAACACCACTTCGACATCTTCTTGGAACGAGGCTACAAACAAAATGTTGGAAGTTCCAAGATAAAAACAGAGATTGTCAATAGCTCCATAATCTCGTTAACAGACGCTGTATGATCTCTCCACAGTCATTAGTGGTTTATTATGGAAGAAGGATATTAAATATTTCTCATAAGGTTTATATGGCACGAGCAGCAACACGTCATAACGAGCTCGTTCTCCCATTTGTCGACAAATAATTTATGTAGAAACTTTAACGAGCCTGAGCTATTTGTAAAAAATGCTTAGGTTAACACGCGAGTTTAACTACAGGTACGTGTTTTGAAGTTAGTAAATGTAAAATTGTGAAAATACAAGTTGTTTCAGGCGGCTATAGTTACCAAGTTTTCTCCTGTTTTACCCCTCAAGTTAACAATGTTTCGCACTCTGATTACTGTCGGTTGGGTTCGTATGTTGTATCAGACCTAACAGCTTTATAGTCGTTTCTGTTACACCAGTCAGAGCACAGAACTGGCCAAAATAACACGATAAAGTAAGTGATTTTTCACGTGAAACAATAAATAATGGAACTAATTTTAATATTGGCACTACTTTCTTTGTTCCGCGTGTCCTACTGGAATCTCATAATTATAAAAGAGGTGGAATATTGAGTGATTAATTTATTACCTCAAAATATGGGTAAAAATAAACCGAAGGGGTCTAGTGGTAAATCGGCTGGATAAATCCGCTTTTATTTACGCTCTTCGTGCGGGAAATTTGTGTTCATACTCCGTGGAAAATGACTAGTCGATAACTAGAAAAAGTAGTCCGTAAAACACATTTCATACGTACCAATCTTGCCATAAAATCGACTGCTACGTTATAAATAATAATAATAAATGATTGTTTTACTCTTAGTAGCGTACTATTTCACTGTATTTTTAACTACGTTCGACTTATTTTTCTAAACTGTTGGTTATTACTATAATTAATAAGAAAACTTAGAAATAAGGTTTGTTTGGCACCAAGACACTTTCTTCTTTCGCCTCACTCGATGTATTCGTTCTCTCTATCACAGCTTCTGATCTTCTCATTTGTTCGTTTTGTTCTCAAATCCACACCAATTTTTTGTATATCGGATTACAATATTTCATGACCATAAAAAATTACTACACCTTAGAAAGGCAGCCACTGATTTCTTTCAACCTCAGCCTTGTCCCTAAATTCATAACACCCACAGCTCTAACGTACGATTTTACTACAGCGGGACACAAACCATATATATTCATATAACCCTAAACACTGTGTTACACCTTACCCCATAAAAATAAGAGAAAGTCGAACTGTAATATAGTTTTGACGAAAGCCAATATTGTCGTTGATTATTCTCAGTAATATAATGTTTGCATCTATAAAAGTGAAAACAAAACTTTACAAATTTGCACTTCTATCAGCGAACCCATTTAAAACACCAAAAACAGAAAGGTTCCGCTATGCACTTATTTTCAACGAACCTTCATCACATCAGTAAAAGAACAAAGGTTTTTGTTTTGTTTTTATTCGAACTGCGTGTAGTTTCTCGTATTTCAATCGTACCTAGAGATGTCGTTTTTCTGTAACGATGTTATAGTTTTCCTAATAAGATAAAGTCCTTTTGTATATCCGTTTACGAAAGTGGCGTTTTTGTCTTGTCCAGTGCAATTTTATCTTGAAAGTTAAATATTGCATATCCTTTAGTGAAATATAAATGTAGAACCAAGCGTTTCAGGAGAACGAGCAATACAGAATCTCCGAGTAAATATTCAGTCGCCTAGGTTGTTGTGTTCGAGTCTGGTGAAGTATTAGATAAACGTGGCTTCACAGAAGCGGCGTTTTATGTTGTTGTTTTTTTTTGTTAAACTGATTCTAAGTTTCAAGAAACATAAAATTTAAATTGTTGTTATATGCTGGTTTGTATATTCCTGTAAGCTATCATTTATCTTTGAGACATTTAGATCTATCGCAACAATAATAAAGTATACATTTTTATTTATCGAGAAAATATTATATTATGTAGCTCCGGGACGGTTAGCGCAGATAGCCCTCGTGTGGCTTTGCGCGAAATTAATAAACAAAGAAACTTAACAGAATGAATTTAAATTATAAAGTATTTTTAAAAAATTCTAGAACGGACAAGAAACAGTTGCTACCGGTTAACAGCTTCGTATTCTTGTAATTACTACCTTGATATTTACATAGCTAATCACCAGTGGCGTAGCTAGGGGGCAAGAGGGTACATCCGTCCCCGGGCGCAGCATCGGAAGTGGGGGGGGGGCGCCAAACTGATGTTACATAATTAGGAATTATGGCTTACATTTTGTCACGGTGGGGCGCGAAAACTCCGCTAATCACTACAACTGTTGTTGTTGTTTAGTTTGTTTCTTTGCTTATTAAATCTTATCAAACGAACACTGATTATAAAATGACAATTTCTAAATGTCAAAACAAAGAGTAATTTATATATTTCCAACAAAAAATGTTTTAGTATGGAAACGGCCTCAGTCTAGCGCTAATAGAGTAAAACTTCTAACATATCCAACTGGTACGTAATCTGGTAACTGTTTGTTACACCACGCCTTCTCGTTCGAAATAACATTCTATAGAAGTCAGCCAGTCCCTCGCTGATACAGCGGTAAGTCTACGGATGTACAACGCTAAAAACAGGGGTTCGATCCCCCTAGGTGGACTCAGCAGACAGCCCGGTGTGTGGCTTTGCTATAAGAAAACACCCACACACACACGAGTCAGTCAACCAGTAAAAAATAAATTCGTACAAAACCTATAAGAACTTATGAGTGAACATACAGAAGAACGAATAATAATAAGTCAAGAACATTACATTTGCCATATTCAGTGCTGTCGAGGCCTTTCGCACAATATCAGGATTCTTCAAGTCGGCTTTGATAAATTATGTAATCCCTATCGCGTAAAGGAGCAGTTCTAGTTTATTTATCCTGGTACAAAACAATAATTTTGTTTCTTTGCTCACACTGTAGAGCGTGGCCCAGGGTTTAGAGTGCCGAACTGTAAACACGAGGTTAACCTATTCGCATCCCGTAACTGACATGAAACAATATCGCGCCCCGCACTTTTGGGTTCGAGATGCGCTACAAGATTAACGACCATATGCCACTAATCGGTGGGTTGTTTTGACTAGATACCTTCTAAAAAATAGGGTTGGCTCGTGAAAGTCAATTAAGTGAAAGTTTCCTAAAACAACATTTACCACTCACGTGCATGTATACCTTTATAATTTACATAAACAACAATCTAAGAGTATATCAACTGATGCAACACTTAATAAATTGTTTGTTTTTTAAGTTAAGCACAAATCTACACAATAGGCTAAATATGCGTTGCCATCATCGGTATAGAAACCCGGTTTCTAGCGTTGTAAGCCCACACACATTCAGTTGTGCCACGGAGGGAGGGTATAAATATTACACTCTGGTACTCGTAAATCTTTATTCGATTGTTCTTAAACACAACGCTACACAATGGGCTATCTGTATTGTGGCCACCACAGTTATCGAAACCAGATTTTTAACGTTGTGAATTTTCAGACTTACAACTGAACCATTGGTGGAGGTTAACCCTTAACTGATCATTCAAAAAACAACCAGCTTCAGATCTTGAAGTCACGACGTTACGACCGTGGTAAGAAACTTTGAGTGACCAAGGAATACGTGAATTGTAAACTTACCAAAATGTTTTTCTTTGGTAGCTGGATTCTGTCGGACATACGCCACGTCGGTAAGAGAGCACGGCAGATATATAAAGGAAACGAAAATCCATGAAATCATTAATTCCGAAACTACAAAGGAAGTTAAAAACCTATCAGACAAGCTCGAGGGCTAAATATGGGTGTCGCCCACTACGACCTCTGAACACGTGCAACTCTTGCCTGAACAGACACGTTGGTGGGATGATGTAGCTTCCACCTTCACTCGATATCGTACAACTAACAAGTCTGCAGATGAGGACTCCACATTTCTAGTCTTAAATACCGCGGTGCTATCGATCCACGTCACTTTTTAACACAGTTAAGAAGGACAGATGGCGCTATATGAAACCGAAAACGTTACATTCCAGTCCGTATTGATCTCCACGTGCGTTTTCTTTGTTCCTTTTTTTTTTCCATCGTCTTCTTGAACATAACAACTGCTTGGATGACAGAACTGTCGTTCTTCGAATAAAGCCCGCTGATTTCGAAATCGGATGGAATGAAATTCTGGGTCACCTCGGATGAACATCAATAACACACCCCCACAACCTATATCATCTGTCTGCGTACTTCCGAGGATTTATTTTATTGTTACAGCAGCCATCTAGTGGCTACGCAACAAGATAACAGAATTTTAAAGCGGGATTCGATTCGTGCGATGGACACAGATCGTTAAAGAGAAAACCAAAACAAAACAAAACCATAGTCAGCAGAACGGATTAATACTTTCAAGTCATAACTCACAAATGTTGAAATTAAAACTTGGTTTGGTTTTTCGAATTTCGCGCAAAGCTACACGAGGGCTATCTGCACTAGCGGTCCTTAATTTAGCAGTGTAAAACTAGAGGAAAGGTAGCTAGTCACTGCCAACTGTTGGGCTGCTCTTTTACCAACGACCAGTGGGATTGACCGTCACATTATAATGCCCCCTCGGCTGAAAGGGCGAGCATGTTTTGTGCGACTGGGATTCGAACCCGCCACTTTCAGATTATGAGTCGAACGCCTTAATCCACATGGCCATGTCGAGCCAAATTAAAACTTATAATATCCACCTATCTGTACTACTGTTCAAAATAAGTGACGAATCCAAGAGGGCACGTGTCTCCCCAATTTTAAACCTGTAGTCAATTCCATCTTCTTATATGATGTAGAAACTTGTATTTAATTATCAAAAATATATATATATCAGTTTTAATTTTGAATTTAAAGGTTATAGTTAAAATAAGATGCCCCCTTTCTAAACAAAAAAATTAAAATACGTTGACGGTTACCATAGCAAATAAAGTGACCCTCCAGAGCAATTCAAACATTTTCACAGCTAACATAGCAAATAAGGTGCCCTAAAAAATGTTCACCGCTTATGGAGCATTTAGTAAAATATAGGCAAGAAATACAGACCAATTTCAATGGAAGAAAAACGTACTACACGAAACTAACAACGTTAAAGGTCAAAGAACAAGCATCGATTTATAAGTAATGATGTAGTTTACTTTGGGTGAGGTCACTACATGAAGAAGACAGACCAATTCTCTGGTTGAGAAAAGTTCCCCTTAATAAAGATCCTCATTCATTATACCTATCAATCTTTTTTGTCAATTTGCTGTTTCATATTATCAGAACATGCTTCCGTACACAAGTTAAACAAACATGTTTTATTTGTTTCTAGTTCTGAGATACACAGTGAATTAATCTGTGCTCAGTCCACCCATCGGAAAACCGACAGATGCGAAACCAAAACCATATACTAAGACAGTTCTTTGACAATTTATAAAATATGATGTTAATATTATCAGTTTGCTAATTAGGAAGTTTTAATAAATGTTGAGGGATGTTTGATTTTGGCTATATTAATAAGAGTACTGTTTACTACTAGAGTAAACAAGTGTTGTTTCTAGCGTATTTCAGGTAGTGTACACCTACAACTGTCACTTTAATGGACTACTCCGAACCGTCTTTGAACTTCGATCTGAAGAAGGTATTAGTATGAAGGCAGAACCTAGAAACTAATAGAATCAGTCTATTTTAACACTGTATCTCGTCCAGTAAAACTGTTTGACACAAAGAGCCTACCTATTATTTTACATGTAGCTAATATAACACAAATTGAAGAGAAAAGGATAATAGGAGAGTGGAGTTACCAGCTCGTTTGTCCAGTCAGTTTTAATACTTTGTAGAGCATGGTGTGTGTGGTGACTCATAACGAATAGATTAGGTCAAATCGAAATGTAGGCAAATTTAGAATTATATCATTTCTCTGTATTATTAAAATATCAAATAAGTTATTCTCGAAGTAAGTTTGTTTTTGGAAGAAAGCTTCTCTGTGCCCACTATGTGTTTTGCATTATGAATTTTCAGAATTGCCGCTGAGTGGTTGAGCAGGGGTTTGCACCTTAAGTAACCGCTATTTATTGGCCTTCTGAAACCACGTGATCTTGTATTTATATAAGATTCAATCGATTTTAAATTATTGTGAAAAAATCTAACAAAAAATTAAATGGAATGGCTCAAGGCAGGTAAACAAAAATTTACCGAGACGAGTGCAGCCTCGAGTTATCTTACACGACTGCTGAAATGGTTGTTTGTTTTTAAACCCAAAAACGTTTTATGAGATTTGTTCAACTTGTCCCCCTTCTGAGTTAATAGGTGGTAAGTTTAAGAGCTTACAATGGTAAAATATGGTGTTCGATTCCATGCGGTTGGCAGAAGACAGTGCAGCTTTGTACTAAGAACCCAAAACAAACCTGTCGACTCAAGATGTTTATGTTAGTCCTGAATCACAATAAAAACTAACGATGGTTTTGATTATTTTAAATTTCGTGCAAAGCTACAAGAGGGCTATCTGTTCTAGTCATCTTTAACTTAGCAGCGTTAGCGTGGATGTAAGACAGCTAGTCAACACCACTTACCGCCAACTCTTGAGCTACTCTTATGCCAACGAATACTAAGAGTGACCGAAACATTATAACGCCCCCACGGCTGAAAAAGTGAGCATGTTTGATGTGACATGGACTCGAACCCGCAACCCTCAAATTAACAGCTGAACACCCTAATCAGTTGGCCTCTGCTGAAAGGAAGGTTCTAGGTTCGAGACGTAATACACTTCTGAATACGCTCTACACTGTTAATGGCCGTGATAGTTACTTCCTCTAGTAGGTTAATTATAACCGCTTAAAAGTGGCACGTATAGCTGGCTGACTGCCCACTTTCTGTTCAGTATGTCTAAAATGAGGGACATTTGACGATAAACTAACCTAACCGCTTAACACATATGTTGTATAAGGTGTCGACTAAGGGTTGAATATATCAAAACATTGTTGGTAACTATTAAGGTCACCATAATTTACTATTACATCCAATCAAATAGTTTAAAACAAAACATTTTCATTGAAGCAAAACGTTCATTCCGTTTAACTGGGCAGAGAGTAGCCTTGTGGTTAGCTACTGGACTGTGGATACGACTGTCCATGGGTTGTGCAATAAAACTGACGGTCAAATACTACTAATAGATTAGAAAGATCCTGGGGTTGTCTTTGGTCACTGTTGACTGACTGTCTATCAGTTCAAAAGTAAGGACGGTTAGCTCAGCCAGCACTTATGTATCATTGCGCGAATGTCCAAAATAAACTAATTTAATCGGATATTAGAAAATGTGATTACATCTAGTCGGATATTTAAAAATACTTCATTAAGCAATGTTATTCTAAGAGACTAAAGTCGTGTTTCTTCAACAGACAGTGAGTAACAAACTAAACAGATTGTATTAACACTTGTACTTATAACGAGAAAATCACATGGTCTGTGTATTGTGTCGTATGCATGTAAAACAAGTGTTGAGCATGGCTTAGTTAGTGCTTAAAGTTTCATAATGTGGGTCGAACAATCCAGGAATCGAGACGTGACATCCCAGGACACTCTTGTCACTTTATGACGCTTTACGCCTAAAAGTGCTAAGATTCATATATAGTCGTCCTTAATCTTCTAATAACGATTAGGGGTATCTGTCCTGGGGTTTCACGTGCAAATGGTACTGAAAAAAAATCAAATTAACACTATAAAATTAAACAGTATTTCAACCATCGATTTCGCACATTATGAATACACGTTGGAAAAATATTTTCTTTGAATCGCTTACTTAGATAGGCATATATTTCACAAAAATACGGTTTTTGTGAAATATATTAAGTTGCTTTTAAAATAACGGCGGATATTTAGACTTTATCTCAAGAAGTAATACAGTTTATTAGTCAAAGTAGGTACCTGAGAACTCTATACACATCTGCCAACGAGTAACAATCCTTTGTTCCAACACGTTAGAATCCTGGAACTTAAAGAATCCTTGAAGGTAGTCTCTGCCGCTTCTTGGTTAGGGAAGTGTTTTCATATCAAAAAGTTGTCCAAATGTTTGAAAATATGATTGTCTGTAAATGAAAGATGTGTTGAGTAAAGTGGATGAAGCGATAGCTCATAATCCAGTTCATAAAGCTTCTGGCGGGTCGTTTGTGCAACGTGTGGTCCAGTATCGTCATGAAGCAAGATTGGTCCCTTACTGTTGACAACTGCTAGCACTTTTTCACACAACTCCCTATACATTTCTTACACTTGTTGACACTACACTTCTGCAGTAATGGTCTTGTCCTGTTCAGAACAACTGTACACTTCTGCAGTAATGGTCTTGTCCTGTTCAGGACAACTGTACACTTGTTGACACTACACTTCTGCAGTAGTGGTCTTGTCCTGTTCATGAAAACCGTACTGGACGATGTCTTTTGCAAACCACCATACTGTGACCATAATCTTCTTTTGATGGAATCGTGGCTTTTGGAAGTGTTCAGGCGATTCATCACCGTCAATCCAATGTGCAGATCGCTTTCTGTTATCACAAAGTATCCAATTTTCATCGCAAGTGCTTGCTTTGTATTGCGAATTGCCTGAATTTGAATTCAAGCAGAAAAACAAGTCTTAAATGCACTTTTGTCATCTTGACAAAAGGGTACTTGAATATTGTTGATAAAAATTGTAAACAAATGAGTAACTGATGAATAGATGATTGTTTGTTGGTTTTTTTTATTTCGCGTAAAACTACACGAAGATTGTCTGTGCTAGGTGCTAGCCGTCCCTAATTTAGCAGTGTAAGACTAGAGGGAAGGCAGCTAGTCATCACTACCCACCGTCAACTCTTGGGCTACTCTTTTACCAACGAATAGTGGGTTTGACCGTAATATTATTACGCCCCCACTGCTGAAAGGGCGAGCATGTTTGGTGCGACCGGGATTCGAACCCGCGATCCTTGGATTACGAGTCGCGCGCCTTAACCACCTGGCCATGTCGGGCCTATAAATAGATGACACATTCAAGTTTCTATAATATGGAAGTCATGACATAGAACAATCTCTCTTTGTTTGAACGTGCATGTTAATTTACTGGAGTAAAATCCACCATTGTTTCTCGAACAACCTAATATTTTCATAGGTTATAAAAAGGAACGTTATCTGTGTAACAATGTTCAGTTTATTTACATTGTCGCCCTGAGTTACAGAATTGAAACCTTTGTCTGATTATTAAACAACAAAAGTACATTTGTTACCTGTAGGTTACAATAGGGAATAGTTTTATAATGTCTTTTGTTGTTCATCATGACCTGATATATACATATATATACATTGCCTTTCAAAACACATCATAATCTGCTACGCCTGCAGGATACAGCGTGCGTTAGTTCGTAAGTTTTTAAAAGCCAATAAACTCCATCGAAGCGAGAATCGTCACAAGTTTCTAAACCAGTCCATCAAACACAAAAGAAACCTCGATTCTAACTCTTGTTCAAAATCTTTTCAAACTCATCCGTTTTGGACTTTTTCTTTTCACGGGTGTTTCCTTTTTTATCGACTTTCCATTTCACCCCCTTCTTGTACATTACTAGTGTACTTACCGAAGTAATATACATGTAAATTACATTCAAACATCAAACTTTAAAAACAAGATGTCGTTTTCTAATACATTGACAAATTGAGAACAGCAGTAAAACGTGCGTTATAGATAAAAAAATGGTCGGTTTTACATAAATATCTATGTAAGATGTCCTACAATAACAACGTTTATAATACTTTTAGTGACACAAACTTGTTTGACCTTATTATTCATTTGTATTCTATTAAACGAAAACATTTTTTAGCTGAGTATTGTACAATTTTATTTTTATTCTATCTATGTCTAGATATTCCAAAAAGGCTTAACATGATTAATTTACGTCTGTTTCCAATTTTACAACTTTTTTTTTCTTTTTCGGGCTAAAACAATATAAACTTATTGTAATTCCACGAACACCCGGATGAACCACAGGGAAGAGTGTGTGTGTGTGTGGCTAGTCTCAAAATAGTTGTTATATTAAAACAAATGTGTTATATCCAGAGAATTAATGATTAGCATTAGTAAACACAGAGGTCCCATGAAGATGTAAGAATAACCATTGTTTCACATTAAACTAATTATCGGAAGTTTTGTCACTTAAAACACACGTGTACAACTCGGCCAACTTGTCTTCCAACTGGTATATAATAGTAGATAAGTTCGGCCCACAAGTCACAAGGTTATATCTATTAGACTTGAATTTTCTTATATAATAGATATTAGTGTTGTATGTTAGTCTCACTTGTAGATATTAATATAATAGTGTTAAACCTAGTTACCAAGGTTTTATAGACACGGTCAAGCAAATGTAGCCACCAGAACTGAGTCTGTAACAAAATTCATTGTTTGGATTCAGGTTACAGCATCGTTAAGAAAGTTGTGAACGAAACACATACTTTTAACTTGAAAGCTTTAAACTTTCCACTTACAACTAAAAATATTCAAACCAAGTTACAATACAGTTAACTAATAACCGCCTATTAAATAAATAAAAAAGCTATATTCAACAGGACAAGACTCCTGGAGTAGATTTCGTAAACTCGCATTTGTCACGAAGTTTCTCTTATTACATTGTCAACACCAGGTTTATTCAGTTGTGGCAAGAAATTCAACAATTTTTAGCTCAACTTTTTTCATAGCTATCATGTTCTCACTTTAATTATCTCAAAACATATATCAGATAATTAATAATTATTACACTGACCGCTATTATAATTTTACCTCCCGTTAGCTAAAACTTTCAGTTTATTTCCAACTAAAGAAAAAGGAAAACAATATGTCTACCATACAGTAGTTGTCAAAATCAGTGCCGACGAAGCCTTTTGCCTAATACCAGATCTCATCAATGTGACTAGGATACGACTGAAACAGTGTTGGTTGATAAACTATTCCTTTGAATAAACAGTAACTATTATATGCGTGTATTTTGCTTTGGAAAAACGTTAGATGCGATTAATTTTCTGTGGCACCATATTAACTACGTAATACCAACATGTAGTTCTGATATATCCCGTTTCACCGCTATTTCATGTCGGATGTTATTGTCACGTAACTTGTTAATTTGCGTGTTCGAAATATTTTGTTGTTTTTTTATTTTGTTTTACTCATTAATCTGCAACATGGCGAACATGCTAGAGAAGACATGATAAATTGGTCTGATGCTAAAATAATAGGACATGAGCCACATATGAGAAAACTATAGATAAAGGAAGTCTTCTCTATCTATTTCACTCATATAACACTCAACCAACTTGACATAGAGGTTACAGGTATCTGGATAACCTACTTTAAAACTTAAATATAGTTATCTGATTCAGGTTCTAATGTAAAAGACATCAGTTAAGTAAACACTGCACTATACTTCCATCACAAAGGACCACGACTGAATTACAGTCCATATCAATACAGAAATAGTCCTTTTAAAGAAGTGTAACTATAAGTTTTCAGACTCGTAACAGATCTTTCCGATATCCATATAAATGTATTAAATGTGATGTTATATCGATTTAAAAAAAAAAAAGTAAACAGAGTTTAGTTCCTCCTGGATGGTATAAATTCTCTGGAGTATTAGAGAAAGGTTATGTTTTTGAATTTCGCGCAAGGCTACTCGAGGGCTATCTGCGCTAGCCGTCCCTAATTTAACAGTGTAAGACTAGAGGGAAGGCTACTCATCACCACCCACCGCCAACTCTTGGGCTGCTATTTTACCAACGAATAGTGGGATTTACCATAACTTTATAGCGCCACAACGGCTGAAAGAGCAGGTTTAGTGCGACGTGGATTCGAACCCGCAACCCTCAGATTACTCTACGAACGCCCTAACCACCTGGCCTCGACATGTTTTAATTATAGCACATTAAATCCTGTATTTATTTAGCCATACTTACTATGGAATCATTTTTCTTTCAATTTTTTTTTTCTAAGTGAGTAAACGACGCTGATTGGAACTTAATTTTAGTGTATTTTTAGAAGAAAAGACAGAACAATGAATGTTGAATATGTTTATTGTAATATAATTATGTTTTAAATTAAATGAAAAATTGTATACAATAAATATTTTCAACATAAAAATACTTATTTCTTATAATGAGCAAAGAAAATTTGTGCATCATTCTGTTCGGGGATTTACTTTTTATTAATTGTTCAAAGTTATTAAAGTTATGTGTTTGGAAGTTACACTGTTGAACGATTTTGAGTTTACTTAGCTCATGTATGGTATGATAGTTTAGACACTAGCGTTTATCTACGGTTCGTTTCATATAGTGTCTGTAATATATGATGTGGCCCCATAGGGAACTTTATTCAAGGTTGATGTTGCAAGACATTTATGTGAAGAACTTATATCACGAGTGGTTCTTAAACTTGGTACAGTAGCTAGAGTTTATTTGAAAAATTACTCATTAACATCATTAATGGTTTCTTTGAGAGTATCAACAATATAGAGCGCGGTCCTGAAAGGGAGCTTTCTTCAGTACTAATGTTGTCAAACTTTGTGTCAAGAATTCATATCAGAATTGTTTCTTGACCGAAGGAAAATACTTATTAACACCATTAATTTAGAGAGCAATCCTGAAATGGAAATGTTTAAAGAACCATGTAACTTCTGACTGCTAGTTAGTTAGTTTAAGGAACCATGTAGTTTCTGACTGTTAGTTAGTTAGTTTAAGGAACTATGCAGCTTCTGACTGTTAGTTAATTAGTTTAAGGAACCATGTAACTTCTGACTGTCAGTTAGTTTAAGGAACCATGTAATTTCTGACTGTTAGTTAGTTTAAGGAACCATGTAACTTCTGACTGTTAGTTAGTTTAAGGAACCATGTAACTTTTGACTGTTAGTTAGTTAGTTTAAGGAACCATGTAGCTTCTGACTGTCAGTTAGTTAGTTTAAGGAACCATGTAGCTTTTGACTGTTAGTTAGTTTAAGGAACCATGTAGCTTCTGACTGTCAGTTAGTTAGTTTAAGGAACCATGTAGCTTCTGACTGTCAGTTAGTTAGTTTAAGGAAGCATGCAGCTTCTGACTGTTAGTTGGTTGTTCTGACGCTAACTGATGTTTTCATTTAAACTTCTTAACACTATCTATTCTTGATTTTGTCTTATTACACACAGCTGCAACTTCCATTGTCACAAGTTTTCGTAAAAGATGGTCAGATGAGTCTAGGATCACCAGACTTTGCTAATTTTTCACGATTGTTTTCCAAGACAAATCAGTTTGACGATACGTTTAGTGGAGTGCATCTGAATGTTTGTAAAAATAGGGTTGATATGATTCCAGTTTCTTCAACCATTGAAATGTTCGTTATTCTAAAGTATGGCTGGAAACTTGTAACCTTTTGGGTTGTAAGCCTTTATTTCAAATTCTTGTTTGATACATTGCTAATGGTGACCAGAGATATATTTACCATTTTGGCGTGATAAGGATTCGATTCCGCGACCCTCAGATTGCAAATCGAGCGCCCTAACCACCTGGCCATGCCAGGCCAGTCAGAAATGGAACCTAATGAGCAGTTTCGAGACCTCTATCCAGATATAGGTGTCCTTAGATTTCAGCTACTGATTAGAGGAACACAACTAGCCAGCGGTATCCGCCGCCACGAGGACTTTGTTGAGCTCTTTGTATTAATAGCGAAATTACGTGTCACTTTTATAAAAATCCCACAATTAAAATGTCAGAGTGAGCTCGGTGGTGTTAGGCCTCAAAATCTGGATATTACGGACACTCAACTTTCTAAATTTAAATTGTGCGATGAAATGAACAAGACAAATACATACGTATATATATATAGCAGCCCAACAAAGGTACTATATATTTTCTTCCTAACTTTAACGGAAAACAGAGGTGAAAAATGGACAAAATCTTACACAACAAACCTACTTCGTGTTCAGTGTTATGACTACAACAAATCTCTTATGTAAAACACGTATTGAACCAAGCAGGTTTATGTCCCAATTCGTCCATCCTGAATCCTTTTAATCCTTACTCAATATTTTGATGGGCTTATACCACTCCACAACTGCAGTTGTAACAAACGTTTTCAAAGCCTCGCTCAGCTCACTGGATAATAATTCATAATTACTATCCATCTGATACTTTATCCCTCCCCCTTTATAAACAGTGTGACACACACAGTTAATGGATCACTGGCACCCTTTTGTGAAAGCATGCAATATTAATGAAAACTGACACAAGCCCATTAAGCATACCTTCCGGTTAATTTACATTGGATAAGAATTGTCATTTTACAAGTAGGAAAATACAGTAGCTTGTCTTCTAACGAGAGAGTATATATTAATCATCTTTCACGCAATAAATGTGATACGTTTCTCAAACCTTCTCACATAAAGCGTCACACAAATGTAAAGAAACAAAGGTTTCAAATTTGACTGACAGAAGATATGGATCTCAAACCGTTATATTATTTTCTTCCTGTATAAGCTTAACAGAGATTTATAAAACAAACAGTATTTGTTTCGGATATTTGAGCAAAACTACCCTGGGGTTATTTCGATGTTTTCTTTGTATAAATGCTCCAGTTTCACATGCAGTTTATTATGTTCAACTAATTTTCATATAGTTAGTACCACGTTGCACGTGTAATTTGTTATGTTGACTTAACACTTGTATATATAGTATCATACAGCTTATTCTTATATGTATTTCAATGTCGAATACATCAAACGATACCAACTTGTGATATATACTTCAGATAGAAATAGCCGGAACACGTTGCTTTGTCTGCATTAAAAACCTCACCCACACCATTCCACCACCTCTAACATTCTGCACTTTCACAACTTTGTTATAAGTGGCAATTGCTTTGTATGATTTTATCTATATTCTAGTTCTACTATACACAAAGAAAATAATGAAAGGTGCTTCACTTGTTCATACCACATTCTTATCGTAACTCATTGCTGGTGGTTTGTACCTTAAGCACCATTAAAGCCTTGCATTTTTGTTTGCATCTGACAGAAGAGCATTTTTGGATTTTTTTATAGTGCCAAATAAAAGTCTAACATTTGTTGCACGCTATAAAAATGTCTAATAACACTTTCTCATATGTTGGTTTCTCAGTTTTACCTTGCGGAAACGTATTCCTATTCGATTGACAATTTTGATACCTATTAAGTTAAATATTCTTGAAAAGGTAAAGGTAAAAGTCCTAAGCGATGATACTCCTCTAAGCTGATATTTATTACCACAGATCTATGACAGTCTGACACTTCCGTGTTCTAACTTCGTCTTGCAGCCTAACATTAGACACACATCATTAATGCAGTGTGACACTTCCTTGTTCTAACTTCTTGTCTTGCAGCCTAACATGAGACACACATCAGTAAGGCAGTGAGACAGTTCCTTGTTCTAACTTCTTGTCTTGCAGCCTGACATGAGACACACATCATTAAGGCAGTGTGACAGTTCTTTATTCTAACTTCATGTCTTGCAGCCTGACATGAGACACACATCATTAAAGCAGTGTGACAGTTCCTTGTTCTAACTTCTTGTCTTGCAGCCTAACATGAGACACACATCATTAAGGCAGTGTGACAGTTCCTTGTTCTAATTTCATGTCTTACAGCCTGCCATGAGACACACATCATTAAGGCAGTGTGACAGTTCTTTATTCTAACTTCATGTCTTGCAGCCTGACATGAGACACACATCATTAAGGCAGTGTGACAGTTCCTTGTTCTAACTTCTTGTCTTGCAGCCTGACATGAGACACACATCATTAAGGCAGTGTGACAGTTCCTTGTTCTAACTTCATGTCTTGCAGCCTGCACATGAGACACACATCATTAAGGCAGTGTGACAGTTCTTTGTTCTAACTTCATGTCTTGCAGCCTGACATGAGACACACATCATTAAGGCAGTGTGACAGTTCCTTGTTCTAACTTCTTGTCTTGCAGCCTAACATGAGACACACATCATTAAGGCAGTGTGACAGTTCCTTGTTCTAACTTCTTGTCTTGCAGCCTGACATGAGACACACATCATTAAGGCAGTGTGACAGTTCCTTGTTCTAACTTCTTGTCTTGCAGCCTCACATGAGACACACATCATTAAGGCAGTGTGACAGTTCCTTGTTCTAACTTCTTGTCTTGCAGCCTGACATGAGACACACATCATTAAGGCAGTGTGACAGTTGCTTGTTCTAACTTCATGTCTTGCAGCCTGACATGAGACACACATCATTAAGGCAGTGTGACAGTTCCTTGTTCTAACTTCTTGTCTTGCAGCCTAACATGAGACACACATCATTAAGGCAGTGTGACAGTTCCTTGTTCTAACTTCTTGTCTTGCAGCCTAACATGAGACACACATCATTAAGGCAGTGTGACAGTTCCTTGTTCTAACTTCTTGTCTTGCAGCCTAACATGAGACACACATCATTAAGGCAGTGTGACAGTTCTTTGTTCTAACTTCATGTCTTGCAGCCTAACATGAGAAACATCATTAAGACAGTGTGACAGTTCCGTGTTCTAACTTCTTGTCTTGCAGCCTAACATGAGACACACATCATTAAGGCAGTGTGACAGTTCCTTGTTCTAACTTCTTGTCTTGCAGCCTAACATGAGACACACATCATTAAGGCAGTGTGACAGTTCCTTGTTCTAACTTCTTGTCTTGTAGCCTAACATGAGACACATCATTAAGGCAGTGTGACAGTTCCTTGTTCAAACTTCATGTCTTGCAGCCTCACATGAGACACACATCATTAAGGCAGTGTGACAGTTCCTTGTTCTAACTTCTTGTCTTGCAGCCTAACATGAGACACACATCATTAAGGCAGTGTGACAGTTCCTTGTTCTAACTTCATGTCTTGCAGCCTGACATGAGACACACATCATTAAGGCAGTGTGACAGTTCCTTGTTCTAACTTCTTGTCTTGCAGCCTCACATGAGACACACATCATTAAGGCAGTGTGACAGTTCTTTGTTCTAACTTCATGTCTTGCAGCCTCACATGAGACACACATCATTAAGGCAGTGTGACAGTTCCTTGTTCTAACTTCTTGTCTTGCAGCCTGACATGAGACACACATCATTAAGGCAGTGTGACAGTTCTTTGTTCTAACTTCATGTCTTGCAGCCTCACATGAGACACACATCATTAAGGCAGTGTGACAGTTCCTTGTTCTAACTTCTTGTCTTGCAGCCTGACATGAGACACACATCATTAAGGCAGTGTGACAGTTCCTTGTTCTAACTTCTTGTCTTGCAGCCTGACATGAGACACACATCATTAAGGCAGTGTGACAGTTGCTTGTTCTAACTTCATGTCTTGCAGCCTGACATGAGACACACATCATTAAGGCAGTGTGACAGTTCCTTGTTCTAACTTCATGTCTTGCAGCCTGACATGAGACACACATCATTAAGGCAGTGTGACAGTTCCTTGTTCTAACTTCATGTCTTGCAGCCTGACATGAGACACACATCATTAAGGCAGTGTGACAGTTCCTTGTTCTAACTTCTTGTCTTGCAGCCTCACATGAGACACACATCATTAAGGCAGTGTGACAGTTCTTTGTTCTAACTTCATGTCTTGCAGCCTCACATGAGACACACATCATTAAGGCAGTGTGACAGTTCCTTGTTCTAACTTCTTGTCTTGCAGCCTCACATGAGACACACATCATTAAGGCAGTGTGACAGTTCCTTGTTCTAACTTCTTGTCTTGCAGCCTCACATGAGACACACATCATTAAGGCAGTGTGACAGTTCCTTGTTCTAACTTCTTGTCTTGCAGCCTCACATGAGACACACATCATTAAGGCAGTGTGACAGTTCCTTGTTCTAACTTCTTGTCTTGCAGCCTGACATGAGACACACATCATTAAGGCAGTGTGACAGTTGCTTGTTCTAACTTCTTGTCTTGCAGCCTGACATGAGACACACATCATTAAGGCAGTGTGACAGTTCCTTGTTCTAACTTCATGTCTTGCAGCCTGACATGAGACACACATCATTAAGGCAGTGTGACAGTTCCTTGTTCTAACTTCTTGTCTTGCAGCCTGACATGAGACACACATCATTAAGGCAGTGTGACAGTTCCTTGTTCTAACTTCTTGTCTTGCAGCCTCACATGAGACACACATCATTATGGCAGTGTCACAGTCAGTTCTTTGTTCTAACTTCATGTCTTGCAGCCTAACATGAGACATATCATTAAGGCAGTGTGACAGTTCCTTGTTCTAATTTCTTGTCTTGCAGCATAACATAAGACACACATCATTAAGGCAGTGTGATAGTTCCTTGTTCTAACTTCTTGTCTTGCAGCCTGACATGAGACACACATCATTAAAGCAGTGTTACAGTCGCTTGTTCTAACTTCATGTCTTGCAGCCTGACATGAGACACACATCATTAAGGCAGTGTGACAGTTCCTTGTTCTAACTTCTTGTCTTGCAGCCTGACATGAGACACACATCATTAAGGCAGTGTGACAGTTGCTTGTTCTAACTTCATGTCTTGCAGCCTGACATGAGACACACATCATTAAGGCAGTGTGACAGTTCCTTGTTCTAACTTCTTGTCTTGCAGCCTGACATGAGACACACATCATTAAGGCAGTGTGACAGTTCCTTGTTCTAACTTCATGTCTTGCAGCCTAACATGAGACACACATCATTAAGGCAGTGTGACAGTTCCTTGTTCTAACTTCTTGTCTTGCAGCCTCACATGAGACACACATCATTAAGGCAGTGTGACAGTTCTTTGTTCTAACTTCATGTCTTGCAGCCTCACATGAGACACACATCATTAAGGCAGTGTGACAGTTCCTTGTTCTAACTTCTTGTCTTGCAGCCTGACATGAGACACACATCATTAAGGCAGTGTGACAGTTGCTTGTTCTAACTTCATGTCTTGCAGCCTGACATGAGACACACATCATTAAGGCAGTGTGACAGTTGCTTGTTCTAACTTCATGTCTTGCAGCCTGACATGAGACACACATCATTAAGGCAGTGTGACAGTTCCTTGTTCTAACTTCTTGTCTTGCAGCCTGACATGAGACACACATCATTAAGGCAGTGTGACAGTTCCTTGTTCTAACTTCTTGTCTTGCAGCCTCACATGAGACACACATCATTAAGGCAGTGTGACAGTTCTTTGTTCTAACTTCATGTCTTGCAGCCTAACATGAGACATATCATTAAGGCAGTGTGACAGTTCCTTGTTCTAATTTCTTGTCTTGCAGCATAACATAAGACACACATCATTAAGGCAGTGTGATAGTTCCTTGTTCTAACTTCTTGTCTTGCAGCCTGACATGAGACACACATCATTAAAGCAGTGTTACAGTCGCTTGTTCTAACTTCATGTCTTGCAGCCTGACATGAGACACACATCATTAAGGCAGTGTGACAGTTCCTTGTTCTAATTTCTTGTCTTGCAGTCTGACATGAGACACACATCATTAAGGCAGTGTGACAGTTGCTTGTTCTAACTTCATGTCTTGCAGCCTGACATGAGACACACATCATTAAGGCAGTGTGACAGTTCTTTGTTCTAACTTCATGTCTTGCAGCCTCACATGAGACACACATCATTGAGGCAGTGTGATAGTTCCTTGTTCTAACTTCTTGTCTTGCAGCCTGACATGAGACACACATCATTAAGGCAGTGTGACAGTTCCTTGTTCTAACTTCTTGTCTTGCAGCCTGACATGAGACACACATCATTAAGGCAGTGTGACAGTTCCTTGTTCTAACTTCTTGTCTTGCAGCCTCACATGAAACACACATCATTAAGTCAGTGTGACAGTTCTTTGTTCTAACTTCATGTCTTGCAGTCTCACATGAGACACACATCATTGAGGCAGTGTGACAGTTCCTTGTTCTAACTTCATGTCTTGCAGCCTCACATGAGACACACATCATTAAGGCAGTGTGACAGTTCCTTGTTCTAACTTCTTGTCTTGCAGAATAACATATGACACACATCATTAAGGCAGTGTGATAGTTCCTTGTTCTAACTTCTTGTCTTGCAGCCTGACATGAGACACACATCATTAAGGCAGTGTGACAGTTGCTTGTTCTAACTTCATGTCTTGCAGCTTGACATGAGACACACATCATTAAAGCAGTGAATTAGTTCCTTGTTGTAACTTCTTGTCTTGCAGCGTAACATCAGACACACATCATTAAGGCAGTGTGATAGTTCCTTGTTCTAACTTCTTGTCTTGCAGTCTGACATGAGACACACATCATTAAGGCAGTGTGACAGTTGGTTGTTCTAACTTCATGTCTTGCAGCCTGACATGAGACACACATCATTAAGGCAGTGTGACAGTTCTTTGTTCTAACTTCATGTCTTGCAGCCTCACATGAGACACACATCATTAAGGCAGTGTGACAGTTCCTTGTTCTAACTTCTTGTCTTGCAGCCTAACATGAGACACACATCATTAAGGCAGTGTGACAGTTCCTTGTTCTAACTTCATGTCTTGCAGCCTCACATGAGACACACATCATTAAGGCAGTGTGACAGTTCCTTGTTCTAACTTCTTGTCTTGCAGCCTAACATGAGACACACATCATTAAGGCAGTGTGACAGTTCCTTGTTCTAACTTCATGTCTTGCAGCCTGACATGAGACACACATCATTAAGGCAGTGTGACAGTTCCTTGTTCTAACTTCTTGTCTTGCAGCCTGACATGAGACACACATCATTAAGGCAGTGTGACAGTTCCTTGTTCTAACTTCTTGTCTTGCAGCCTAACATGAGACACACATCATTAAGGCAGTGTGACAGTTCCTTGTTCTAACTTCTTGTCTTGCAGCCTGACATGAGACACACATCATTAAGGCAGTGTGACAGTTCCTTGTTCTAACTTCATGTCTTGCAGCCTGACATGAGACACACATCATTAAGGCAGTGTGACAGTTCCTTGTTCTAACTTCTTGTCTTGCAGCCTGACATGAGACACACATCATTAAGGCAGTGTGACAGTTCCTTGTTCTAACTTCATGTCTTGCAGCCTCACATGAGACACACATCATTAAGGCAGTGTGACAGTTCCTTGTTCTAACTTCTTGTCTTGCAGCCTAACATGAGACACACATCATTAAGGCAGTGTGACAGTTCCTTGTTCTAACTTCTTGTCTTGCAGCCTGACATGAGACACACATCATTAAGGCAGTGTGACAGTTCCTTGTTCTAACTTCATGTCTTGCAGCCTGACATGAGACACACATCATTAAGGCAGTGTGACAGTTCCTTGTTCTAACTTCATGTCTTGCAGCCTGACATGAGACACACATCATTAAGGCAGTGTGACAGTTCCTTGTTCTAACTTCTTGTCTTGCAGCCTGACATGAGACACACATCATTAAGGCAGTGTGACAGTTCCTTGTTCTAACTTCATGTCTTGCAGCCTGACATGAGACACACATCATTAAGGCAGTGTGACAGTTCCTTGTTCTAACTTCTTGTCTTGCAGCCTAACATGAGACACACATCATTAAGGCAGTGTGACAGTTCCTTGTTCTAACTTCTTGTCTTGCAGCCTAACATGAGACACACATCATTAAGGCAGTGTGACAGTTCCTTGTTCTAACTTCTTGTCTTGCAGCCTGACATGAGACACACATCATTAAGGCAGTGTGACAGTTCCTTGTTCTAACTTCTTGTCTTGCAGCCTGACATGAGACACACATCATTAAGGCAGTGTGACAGTTCCTTGTTCTAACTTCATGTCTTGCAGCCTGACATGAGACACACATCATTAAGGCAGTGTGACAGTTCCTTGTTCTAACTTCTTGTCTTGCAGCCTGACATGAGACACACATCATTAAGGCAGTGTGACAGTTCCTTGTTCTAACTTCTTGTCTTGCAGCCTAACATGAGACACACATCATTAAGGCAGTGTGACAGTTCCTTGTTCTAACTTCTTGTCTTGCAGCCTGACATGAGACACACATCATTAAGGCAGTGTGACAGTTCCTTGTTCTAACTTCTTGTCTTGCAGCCTAACATGAGACACACATCATTAAGGCAGTGTGACAGTTCCTTGTTCTAACTTCTTGTCTTGCAGCCTGACATGAGACACACATCATTAAGGCAGTGTGACAGTTCCTTGTTCTAACTTCTTGTCTTGCAGCCTGACATGAGACACACATCATTAAGGCAGTGTGACAGTTCCTTGTTCTAACTTCTTGTCTTGCAGCCTCACATGAGACACACATCATTAAGGCAGTGTGACAGTTCCTTGTTCTAACTTCTTGTCTTGCAGCCTGACATGAGACACACATCATTAAGGCAGTGTGACAGTTCCTTGTTCTAACTTCATGTCTTGCAGCCTGAGACACACATCATTAAGGCAGTGTGACAGTTCCTTGTTCTAACTTCTTGTCTTGCAGCATCATTAAGGCAGTGTGACAGTTCCTTGTTCTAACTTCTTGTCTTGCAGCCTGACATGAGACACACATCATTAAGGCAGTGTGACAGTTCCTTGTTCTAACTTCTTGTCTTGCAGCCTGACATGAGACACACATCATTAAGGCAGTGTGACAGTTCAACTTCATGTCTTGCAGCCTGACATGAGACACACATCATTAAGGCAGTGTGACAGTTCCTTGTTCTAACTTCATGTCTTGCAGCCTAACATGACAGTTCCTTGTTCTAACTTCCTTGTCTTGCAGCCTAACATGAGACACACATCATTAAGGCAGTGTGACAGTTCCTTGTTCTAACTTCTTGTCTTGCAGCCTGACATGAGACACACATCATTAAGGCAGTGTGACAGTTCCTTGTTCTAACTTCTTGTCTTGCAGCCTGACATGAGACACACATCATTAAGGCAGTGTGACAGTTCCTTGTTCTAACTTCATGTCTTGCAGCCTGACATGAGACACACATCATTAAGGCAGTGTGACAGTTCCTTGTTCTAACTTCTTGTCTTGCAGCCTCACATGAGACACACATCATTAAGGCAGTGTGACAGTTCCTTGTTCTAACTTCTTGTCTTGCAGCCTGACATGAGACACACATCATTAAGGCAGTGTGACAGTTCCTTGTTCTAACTTCTTGTCTTGCAGCCTGACATGAGACACACATCATTAAGGCAGTGTGACAGTTCCTTGTTCTAACTTCTTGTCTTGCAGCCTGACATGAGACACACATCATTAAGGCAGTGTGACAGTTCCTTGTTCTAACTTCATGTCTTGCAGCCTGACATGAGACACACATCATTAAGGCAGTGTGACAGTTCCTTGTTCTAACTTCTTGTCTTGCAGCCTAACATGAGACACACATCATTAAGGCAGTGTGACAGTTCCTTGTTCTAACTTCTTGTCTTGCAGCCTGACATGAGACACACATCATTAAGGCAGTGTGACAGTTCCTTGTTCTAACTTCTTGTCTTGCAGCCTGACATGAGACACACATCATTAAGGCAGTGTGACAGTTCCTTGTTCTAACTTCTTGTCTTGCAGCCTGACATGAGACACACATCATTAAGGCAGTGTGACAGTTCCTTGTTCTAACTTCTTGTCTTGCAGCCTGACATGAGACACACATCATTAAGGCAGTGTGACAGTTCCTTGTTCTAACTTCTTGTCTTGCAGCCTGACATGAGACACACATCATTAAGGCAGTGTGACAGTTCCTTGTTCTAACTTCTTGTCTTGCAGCCTGACATGAGACACACATCATTAAGGCAGTGTGACAGTTCCTTGTTCTAACTTCTTGTCTTGCAGCCTGACATGAGACACACATCATTAAGGCAGTGTGACAGTTCCTTGTTCTAACTTCTTGTCTTGCAGCCTCACATGAGACACACATCATTAAGGCAGTGTGACAGTTCCTTGTTCTAACTTCATGTCTTGCAGCCTGACATGAGACACACATCATTAAGGCAGTGTGACAGTTCCTTGTTCTAACTTCTTGTCTTGTCTTGAGACACACATCATTAAGGCAGTGTGACACACAACTCATTAAGGCAGTCATTAAGGCAGTGTGACAGTTCCTTGTTCTAACTTCTTGTCTTGCAGCCTAACATGAGACACACATCATTAAGGCAGTGTGACAGTTCCTTGTTCTAACTTCTTGTCTTGCAGCCTGACATGAGACACACATCATTAAGGCAGTGTGACAGTTCCTTGTTCTAACTTCATGTCTTGCAGCCTGACATGAGACACACATCATTAAGGCAGTGTGACAGTTCCTTGTTCTAACTTCTTGTCTTGCAGCCTAACATGAGACACACATCATTAAGGCAGTGTGACAGTTCCTTGTTCTAACTTCTTGTCTTGCAGCCTAACATGAGACACACATCATTAAGGCAGTGTGACAGTTCCTTGTTCTAACTTCTTGTCTTGCAGCCTGACATGAGACACACATCATTAAGGCAGTGTGACAGTTCCTTGTTCTAACTTCTTGTCTTGCAGCCTGACATGAGACACACATCATTAAGGCAGTGTGACAGTTCCTTGTTCTAACTTCATGTCTTGCAGCCTGTTCTACATGAGACACACATCATTAAGGCAGTGTGACAGTTCCTTGTTCTAACTTCTTGTCTTGCAGCCTGACATGAGACACACATCATTAAGGCAGTGTGACAGTTCCTTGTTCTAACTTCTTGTCTTGCAGCCTGACATGAGACACACATCATTAAGGCAGTGTGACAGTTCCTTGTTCTAACTTCTTGTCTTGCAGCCTGACATGAGACACACATCATTAAGGCAGTGTGACAGTTCCTTGTTCTAACTTCTTGTCTTGCAGCCTGACATGAGACACACATCATTAAGGCAGTGTGACAGTTCCTTGTTCTAACTTCATGTCTTGCAGCCTGACATGAGACACACATCATTAAGGCAGTGTGACAGTTCCTTGTTCTAACTTCTTGTCTTGCAGCCTAACATGAGACACACATCATTAAGGCAGTGTGACAGTTCCTTGTTCTAACTTCTTGTCTTGCAGCCTGACATGAGACACACATCATTAAGGCAGTGTGACAGTTCCTTGTTCTAACTTCTTGTCTTGCAGCCTGACATGAGACACACATCATTAAGGCAGTGTGACAGTTCCTTGTTCTAACTTCTTGTCTTGCAGCCTGACATGAGACACACATCATTAAGGCAGTGTGACAGTTCCTTGTTCTAACTTCTTGTCTTGCAGCCTGACATGAGACACACATCATTAAGGCAGTGTGACAGTTCCTTGTTCTAACTTCTTGTCTTGCAGCCTGACATGAGACACACATCATTAAGGCAGTGTGACAGTTCCTTGTTCTAACTTCTTGTCTTGCAGCCTGACATGAGACACACATCATTAAGGCAGTGTGACAGTTCCTTGTTCTAACTTCTTGTCTTGCAGCCTGACATGAGACACACATCATTAAGGCAGTGTGACAGTTCCTTGTTCTAACTTCTTGTCTTGCAGCCTGACATGAGACACACATCATTAAGGCAGTGTGACAGTTCCTTGTTCTAACTTCTTGTCTTGCAGCCTGACATGAGACACACATCATTAAGGCAGTGTGACAGTTCCTTGTTCTAACTTCTTGTCTTGCAGCCTGACATGAGACACACATCATTAAGGCAGTGTGACAGTTCCTTGTTCTAACTTCTTGTCTTGCAGCCTGACATGAGACACACATCATTAAGGCAGTGTGACAGTTCAGTGTGACTTGTTCTAACTTCTTGTCTTGCAGCCTGACATGAGACACACATCATTAAGGCAGTGTGACAGTTCCTTGTTCTAACTTCTTGTCTTGCAGCCTGACATGAGACACACATCATTAAGGCAGTGTGACAGTTCCTTGTTCTAACTTCATGTCTTGCAGCCTGACATGAGACACACATCATTAAGGCAGTGTGACAGTTCCTTGTTCTAACTTCTTGTCTTGCAGCCTGACATGAGACACACATCATTAAGGCAGTGTGACAGTTCCTTGTTCTAACTTCTTGTCTTGCAGCCTGACATGAGACACACATCATTAAGGCAGTGTGACAGTTCCTTGTTCTAACTTCATGTCTTGCAGCCTGACATGAGACACACATCATTAAGGCAGTGTGACAGTTCCTTGTTCTAACTTCTTGTCTTGCAGCCTGACATGAGACACACATCATTAAGGCAGTGTGACAGTTCCTTGTTCTAACTTCTTGTCTTGCAGCCTGACATGAGACACACATCATTAAGGCAGTGTGACAGTTCCTTGTTCTAACTTCTTGTCTTGCAGCCTGACATGAGACACACATCATTAAGGCAGTGTGACAGTTCCTTGTTCTAACTTCTTGTCTTGCAGCCTGACATGAGACACACATCATTAAGGCAGTGTGACAGTTCCTTGTTCTAACTTCTTGTCTTGCAGCCTGACATGAGACACACATCATTAAGGCAGTGTGACAGTTCCTTGTTCTAACTTCTTGTCTTGCAGCCTGACATGAGACACACATCATTAAGGCAGTGTGACAGTTCCTTGTTCTAACTTCTTGTCTTGCAGCCTGACATGAGACACACATCATTAAGGCAGTGTGACAGTTCCTTGTTCTAACTTCTGTGTCTTGCAGCCTTGTTCTACATGAGACACACATCATTAAGGCAGTGTGACAGTTCCTTGTTCTAACTTCTTGTCTTGCAGCCTGACATGAGACACACATCATTAAGGCAGTGTGACAGTTCCTTGTTCTAACTTCTTGTCTTGCAGCCTGACATGAGACACACATCATTAAGGCAGTGTGACAGTGACTTCTTGTCTTGCAGTTCCTTTAAGTTCTAACTTCTTGTCTTGCAGCCTGACATGAGACACACATCATTAAGGCAGTGTGACAGTTCCTTGTTCTAACTTCTTGTCTTGCAGCCTGACATGAGACACACATCATTAAGGCAGTGTGACAGTTCCTTGTTCTAACTTCATGTCTTGCAGCCTGACATGAGACACACATCATTAAGGCAGTGTCAGTTCCTTGTTCTAACTTCTTGTCTTGCAGCCTGACATGAGACACACATCATTAAGGCAGTGTGACAGTTCCTTGTTCTAACTTCTTGTCTTGCAGCCTGACATGAGACACACATCATTAAGGCAGTGTGACAGTTCCTTGTTCTAACTTCTTGTCTTGCAGCCTGACATGAGACACACATCATTAAGGCAGTGTGACAGTTCCTTGTTCTAACTTCTTGTCTTGCAGCCTGACATGAGACACACATCATTAAGGCAGTGTGACAGTTCCTTGTTCTAACTTCTTGTCTTGCAGCCTGACATGAGACACACATCATTAAGGCAGTGTGACAGTTCCTTGTTCTAACTTCTTGTCTTGCAGCCTGACATGAGACACACATCATTAAGGCAGTGTGACAGTTCCTTGTTCTAACTTCTTGTCTTGCAGCCTGACATGAGACACACATCATTAAGGCAGTGTGACAGTTCCTTGTTCTAACTTCATGTCTTGCAGCCTGACATGAGACACACATCATTAAGGCAGTGTGACAGTTCCTTGTTCTAACTTCTTGTCTTGCAGCCTGACATGAGACACACATCATTAAGGCAGTGTGACAGTTCCTTGTTCTAACTTCTTGTCTTGCAGCCTGACATGAGACACACATCATTAAGGCAGTGTGACAGTTCCTTGTTCTAACTTCTTGTCTTGCAGCCTGACATGAGACACACATCATTAAGGCAGTGTGACAGTTCCTTGTTCTAACTTCTTGTCTTGCAGCCTGACATGAGACACACATCATTAAGGCAGTGTGACAGTTCCTTGTTCTAACTTCTTGTCTTGCAGCCTGACATGAGACACATGAGACACACATCATTAAGGCAGTGTGACAGTTCCTTGTTCTAACTTCATGTCTTGCAGCCTGACATGAGACACACATCATTAAGGCAGTGTGACAGTTCCTTGTTCTAACTTCTTGTCTTGCAGCCTGACATGAGACACACATCATTAAGGCAGTGTGACAGTTCCTTGTTCTAACTTCTTGTCTTGCAGCCTGACATGAGACACACATCATTAAGGCAGTGTGACAGTTCCTTGTTCTAACTTCTTGTCTTGCAGCCTGACATGAGACACACATCATTAAGGCAGTGTGACAGTTCCTTGTTCTAACTTCTTGTCTTGCAGCCTGACATGAGACACACATCATTAAGGCAGTGTGACAGTTCCTTGTTCTAACTTCTTGTCTTGCAGCAGTTCTTGTTCTAACTTCATGTCTTGCAGCATGAGACACACATCATTAAGGCAGTGTGACAGTTCCTTGTTCTAACTTCTTGTCTTGCAGCCTGACATGAGACACACATCATTAAGGCAGTGTGACAGTTCCTTGTTCTAACTTCTTGTCTTGCAGCCTGACATGAGACACACATCATTAAGGCAGTGTGACAGTTCCTTGTTCTAACTTCTTGTCTTGCAGCCTGACATGAGACACACATCATTAAGGCAGTGTGACAGTTCCTTGTTCTAACTTCTTGTCTTGCAGCCTGACATGAGACACACATCATTAAGGCAGTGTGACAGTTCCTTGTTCTAACTTCTTGTCTTGCAGCCTGACATGAGACACACATCATTAAGGCAGTGTGACAGTTCCTTGTTCTAACTTCTTGTCTTGCAGCCTGACATGAGACACACATCATTAAGGCAGTGTGACAGTTCCTTGTTCTAACTTCTTGTCTTGCAGCCTGACATGAGACACACATCATTAAGGCAGTGTGACAGTTCCTTGTTCTAACTTCTTGTCTTGCAGCCTGACATGAGACACACATCATTAAGGCAGTGTGACAGTTCCTTGTTCTAACTTCTTGTCTTGCAGCCTAACATGAGACACACATCATTAAGGCAGTGTGACAGTTCCTTGTTCTAACTTCTTGTCTTGCAGCCTGACATGAGACACACATCATTAAGGCAGTGTGACAGTTCCTTGTTCTAACTTCTTGTCTTGCAGCCTGACATGAGACACACATCATTAAGGCAGTGTGACAGTTCCTTGTTCTAACTTCTTGTCTTGCAGCCTGACATGAGACACACATCATTAAGGCAGTGTGACAGTTCCTTGTTCTAACTTCTTGTCTTGCAGCCTGACATGAGACACACATCATTAAGGCAGTGTGACAGTTCCTTGTTCTAACTTCTTGTCTTGCAGCCTGACATGAGACACACATCATTAAGGCAGTGTGACAGTTCCTTGTTCTAACTTCTTGTCTTGCAGCCTGACATGAGACACACATCATTAAGGCAGTGTGACAGTTCCTTGTTCTAACTTCTTGTCTTGCAGCCTGACATGAGACACACATCATTAAGGCAGTGTGACAGTTCCTTGTTCTAACTTCATGTCTTGCAGCCTGACATGAGACACACATCATTAAGGCAGTGTGACAGTTCCTTGTTCTAACTTCTTGTCTTGCAGCCTAACATGAGACACACATCATTAAGGCAGTGTGACAGTTCCTTGTTCTAACTTCTTGTCTTGCAGCCTGACATGAGACACACATCATTAAGGCAGTGTGACAGTTCCTTGTTCTAACTTCTTGTCTTGCAGCCTGACATGAGACACACATCATTAAGGCAGTGTGACAGTTCCTTGTTCTAACTTCTTGTCTTGCAGCCTGACATGAGACACACATCATTAAGGCAGTGTGACAGTTCCTTGTTCTAACTTCTTGTCTTGCAGCCTGACATGAGACACACATCATTAAGGCAGTGTGACAGTTCCTTGTTCTAACTTCTTGTCTTGCAGCCTGACATGAGACACACATCATTAAGGCAGTGTGACAGTTCCTTGTTCTAACTTCTTGTCTTGCAGCCTGACATGAGACACACATCATTAAGGCAGTGTGACAGTTCCTTGTTCTAACTTCTTGTCTTGCAGCCTGACATGAGACACACATCATTAAGGCAGTGTGACAGTTCCTTGTTCTAACTTCTTGTCTTGCAGCCTGACATGAGACACACATCATTAAGGCAGTGTGACAGTTCCTTGTTCTAACTTCATGTCTTGCAGCCTGACATGAGACACACATCATTAAGGCAGTGTGACAGTTCCTTGTTCTAACTTCTTGTCTTGCAGCCTGACATGAGACACACATCATTAAGGCAGTGTGACAGTTCCTTGTTCTAACTTCATGTCTTGCAGCCTGACATGAGACACACATCATTAAGGCAGTGTGACAGTTCCTTGTTCTAACTTCTTGTCTTGCAGCCTAACATGAGACACACATCATTAAGGCAGTGTGACAGTTCCTTGTTCTAACTTCTTGTCTTGCAGCCTGACATGAGACACACATCATTAAGGCAGTGTGACAGTTCCTTGTTCTAACTTCTTGTCTTGCAGCCTGACATGAGACACACATCATTAAGGCAGTGTGACTAGTTCTTGTCTTGCAGCCTCTAACACACATCATGTCTGTGCAGTTCCTTGTTCTATGAGACATGAGACACATCATTAAGGCAGTGTGACAGTTCCTTGTTCTAACTTCTTGTCTTGCAGCCTGACATGAGACACACATCATTAAGGCAGTGTGACAGTTCCTTGTTCTAACTTCTTGTCTTGCAGCCTGACATGAGACACACATCATTAAGGCAGTGTGACAGTTCCTTGTTCTAACTTCTTGTCTTGCAGCCTGACATGAGACACACATCATTAAGGCAGTGTGACAGTTCCTTGTTCTAACTTCTTGTCTTGCAGCCTGACATGAGACACACATCATTAAGGCAGTGTGACAGTTCCTTGTTCTAACTTCTTGTCTTGCAGCCTGACATGAGACACACATCATTAAGGCAGTGTGACAGTTCCTTGTTCTAACTTCTTGTCTTGCAGCCTGACATGAGACACACATCATTAAGGCAGTGTGACAGTTCCTTGTTCTAACTTCTTGTCTTGCAGCCTCATGTCTTGCAGCCTGACATGAGACACACATCATTAAGGCAGTGTGACAGTTCCTTGTTCTAACTTCTTGTCTTGCAGCCTAACATGAGACACACATCATTAAGGCAGTGTGACAGTTCCTTGTTCTAACTTCTTGTCTTGCAGCCTGACATGAGACACACATCATTAAGGCAGTGTGACAGTTCCTTGTTCTAACTTCATGTCTTGCAGCCTAACATGAGACACACATCATTAAGGCAGTGTGACAGTTCCTTGTTCTAACTTCTTGTCTTGCAGCCTGACATGAGACACACATCATTAAGGCAGTGTTACAGTTCCTTGTTCTAACTTCTTGTCTTGCAGCCTGACATGAGACACACATCATTAAGGCAGACAGTTCCTTGTTCTAACTTCTTGTCTTGCAGCCTGACATGAGACACACATTATTAAGGCAGTGTGACAGTTCCTTGTTCTAACTTCTTGTCTTGCAGCCTGACATGAGACACACATCATTAAGGCAGTGTGACAGTTCCTTGTTCTAACTTCATGTCTTGCAGCCTGACATGAGACACACATCATTAAGGCAGTGTGACAGTTCCTTGTTCTAACTTCTGTCTTGCAGCCTCCATGAGACACACATCATTAAGGCAGTGTGACAGTTCTTGTTCTAACTTCTTGTCTTGCAGCCTGACATGAGACATCATTAAGGCAGTGTGACAGTTCCTTGTTCTAACTTCTTGTCTTGCAGCCTGACATGAGACACACATCATTAAGGCAGTGTGACAGTTCCTTGTTCTAACTTCTTGTCTTGCAGCCTGACATGAGACACACATCATTAAGGCAGTGTGACAGTTCCTTGTTCTAACTTCTTGTCTTGCAGCCTGACATGAGACACACATCATTAAGGCAGTGTGACAGTTCCTTGTTCTAACTTCTTGTCTTGCAGCCTGACATGAGACACACATCATTAAGGCAGTGTGACAGTTCCTTGTTCTAACTTCTTGTCTTGCAGCCTGACATGAGACACACATCATTAAGGCAGTGTGACAGTTCCTTGTTCTAACTTCTTGTCTTGCAGCCTGACATGAGACACACATCATTAAGGCAGTGTGACAGTTCCTTGTTCTAACTTCTTGTCTTGCAGCCTGACATGAGACACACATCATTAAGGCAGTGTGACAGTTCCTTGTTCTAACTTCTTGTCTTGCAGCCTGACATGAGACACACATCATTAAGGCAGTGTGACAGTTCCTTGTTCTAACTTCTTGTCTTGCAGCCTGACATGAGACACACATCATTAAGGCAGTGTGACAGTTCCTTGTTCTAACTTCTTGTCTTGCAGCCTGACATGAGACACACATCATTAAGGCAGTGTGACAGTTCCTTGTTCTAACTTCATTGTCTTGCAGCCTTGTTCTAACATGAGACACACATCATTAAGGCAGTGTGACAGTTCCTTGTTCTAACTTCTTGTCTTGCAGCCTGACATGAGACACACATCATTAAGGCAGTGTGACAGTTCCTTGTTCTAACTTCTTGTTGTTCAACATGACATGAGACACACATCATTAAGGCAGTGTGACTTGCAGCCTTGCACATGAGACACACATCATTAAGGCAGTGTGACAGTTCCTTGTTCTAACTTCATGTCTTGCAGCCTGACATGAGACACACATCATTAAGGCAGTGTGACAGTTCCTTGTTCTAACTTCTTGTCTTGCAGCCTGACATGAGACACACATCATTAAGGCAGTGTGACAGTTCCTTGTTCTAACTTCTTGTCTTGCAGCCTGACATGAGACACACATCATTAAGGCAGTGTGACAGTTCCTTGTTCTAACTTCTTGTCTTGCAGCCTGACATGAGACACACATCATTAAGGCAGTGTGACAGTTCCTTGTTCTAACTTCTTGTCTTGCAGCCTGCATGAGACACACATCATTAAGGCAGTGTGACAGTTCCTTGTTCTAACTTCATGTCTTGCAGCCTGACATGAGACACACATCATTAAGGCAGTGTGACAGTTCCTTGTTCTAACTTCTTGTCTTGCAGCCTGACATGAGACACACATCATTAAGGCAGTGTGACAGTTCCTTGTTCTAACTTCTTGTCTTGCAGCCTGACATGAGACACACATCATTAAGGCAGTGTGACAGTTCCTTGTTCTAACTTCTTGTCTTGCAGCCTGACATGAGACACACATCATTAAGGCAGTGTGACAGTTCCTTGTTCTAACTTCTTGTCTTGCAGCCTGACATGAGACACACATCATTAAGGCAGTGTGACAGTTCCTTGTTCTAACTTCTTGTCTTGCAGCCTGACATGAGACACACATCATTAAGGCAGTGTGACAGTTCCTTGTTCTAACTTCTTGTCTTGCAGCCTGACATGAGACACACATCATTAAGGCAGTGTGACAGTTCCTTGTTCTAACTTCTTGTCTTGCAGCCTGACATGAGACACACATCATTAAGGCAGTGTGACAGTTCCTTGTTCTAACTTCTTGTCTTGCAGCCTGACATGAGACACACATCATTAAGGCAGTGTGACAGTTCCTTGTTCTAACTTCTTGTCTTGCAGCCTGACATGAGACACACATCATTAAGGCAGTGTGACAGTTCCTTGTTCTAACTTCTTGTCTTGCAGCCTGACATGAGACACACATCATTAAGGCAGTGTGACAGTTCCTTGTTCTAACTTCTTGTCTTGCAGCCTGACATGAGACACACATCATTAAGGCAGTGTGACAGTTCCTTGTTCTAACTTCTTGTCTTGCAGCCTGACATGAGACACACATCATTAAGGCAGTGTGACAGTTCCTTGTTCTAACTTCTTGTCTTGCAGCCTGACATGAGACACACATCATTAAGGCAGTGTGACAGTTCCTTGTTCTAACTTCTTGTCTTGCAGCCTGACATGAGACACACATCATTAAGGCAGTGTGACAGTTCCTTGTTCTAACTTCTTGTCTTGCAGCCTGACATGAGACACACATCATTAAGGCAGTGTGACAGTTCCTTGTTCTAACTTCTTGTCTTGCAGCCTGACATGAGACACACATCATTAAGGCAGTGTGACAGTTCCTTGTTCTAACTTCTTGTCTTGCAGCCTGACATGAGACACACATCATTAAGGCAGTGTGACAGTTCCTTGTTCTAACTTCTTGTCTTGCAGCCTGACATGAGACACATTAAGGCAGTGTGACAGTTCAACTTCTTGTCTTGCAGCCTGACATGGACACACATCATTAAGGCAGTGTGACAGTTCCTTGTTCTAACTTCATGTCTTGCAGCCTGACATGAGACACACATCATTAAGGCAGTGTGACAGTTCCTTGTTCTAACTTCTTGTCTTGCAGCCTGACATGAGACACACATCATTAAGGCAGTGTGACAGTTCCTTGTTCTAACTTCTTGTCTTGCAGCCTGACATGAGACACACATCATTAAGGCAGTGTGACAGTTCTTGTTCTAACTTCTTGTCTTGCAGCCTGACATGACACACATCATTAAGGCAGTGTGACAGTTCCTTGTTCTAACTTCATGTCTTGCAGCCTGACATGAGACACACATCATTAAGGCAGTGTGACAGTTCCTTGTTCTAACTTCTTGTCTTGCAGCCTGACATGAGACACACATCATTAAGGCAGTGTGACAGTTCCTTGTTCTAACTTCTTGTCTTGCAGCCTGACATGAGACACACATCATTAAGGCAGTGTGACAGTTCCTTGTTCTAACTTCTTGTCTTGCAGCCTCACATGAGACACACATCATTAAGGCAGTGTGACAGTTCCTTGTTCTAACTTCTTGTCTTGCAGCCTGACATGAGACACACATCATTAAGGCAGTGTGACAGTTCCTTGTTCTAACTTCATGTCTTGCAGCCTTGTTCATGAGACACACATCATTAAGGCAGTGTGACAGTTCCTTGTTCTAACTTCTTGTCTTGCAGCCTAACATGAGACACACATCATTAAGGCAGTGTGACACACATCATTAAGGCAGTTTCCTTGTTCTAACTTCTTGTCTTGCAGCCTGACATGAGACACACATCATTAAGGCAGTGTGACAGTTCCTTGTTCTAACTTCATGTCTTGCAGCCTGACATGAGACACACATCATTAAGGCAGTGTGACAGTTCCTTGTTCTAACTTCTTGTCTTGCAGCCTGACATGAGACACACATCATTAAGGCAGTGTGACAGTTCCTTGTTCTAACTTCTTGTCTTGCAGCCTGACATGAGACACACATCATTAAGGCAGTGTGACAGTTCCTTGTTCTAACTTCTTGTCTTGCAGCCTGACATGAGACACACATCATTAAGGCAGTGTGACAGTTCCTTGTTCTAACTTCTTGTCTTGCAGCCTGACATGAGACACACATCATTAAGGCAGTGTGACAGTTCCTTGTTCTAACTTCTTGTCTTGCAGCCTGACATGAGACACACATCATTAAGGCAGTGTGACAGTTCCTTGTTCTAACTTCATGTCTTGCAGCCTGACATGAGACACACATCATTAAGGCAGTGTGACAGTTCCTTGTTCTAACTTCTTGTCTTGCAGCCTAACATGAGACACACATCATTAAGGCAGTGTGACAGTTCCTTGTTCTAACTTCTTGTCTTGCAGCCTGACATGAGACACACATCATTAAGGCAGTGTGACAGTTCCTTGTTCTAACTTCATGTCTTGCAGCCTGACATGAGACACACATCATTAAGGCAGTGTGACAGTTCCTTGTTCTAACTTCTTGTCTTGCAGCCTGACATGAGACACACATCATTAAGGCAGTGTGACAGTTCCTTGTTCTAACTTCTTGTCTTGCAGCCTGACATGAGACACACATCATTAAGGCAGTGTGACAGTTCCTTGTTCTAACTTCTTGTCTTGCAGCCTGACATGAGACACACATCATTAAGGCAGTGTGACAGTTCCTTGTTCTAACTTCTTGTCTTGCAGCCTTGTTCTAACTTCTAACTGTCTTGCAGCCTGACATGAGACACACATCATTAAGGCAGTGTGACAGTTCCTTGTTCTAACTTCTTGTCTTGCAGCCTAACATGAGACACACATCATTAAGGCAGTGTGACAGTTCCTTGTTCTAACTTCTTGTCTTGCAGCCTGACATGAGACACACATCATTAAGGCAGTGTGACAGTTCCTTGTTCTAACTTCTTGTCTTGCAGCCTGACATGAGACACACATCATTAAGGCAGTGTGACAGTTCCTTGTTCTAACTTCATGTCTTGCAGCCTGACATGAGACACACATCATTAAGGCAGTGTGACAGTTCCTTGTTCTAACTTCTTGTCTTGCAGCCTCATTAAGGCACATGAGACACACATCATTAAGGCAGTGTGACAGTTCCTTGTTCTAACTTCTTGTCTTGCAGCCTGACATGAGACACACATCATTAAGGCAGTGTGACAGTTCCTTGTTCTAACTTCTTGTCTTGCAGCCTGACATGAGACACACATCATTAAGGCAGTGTGACAGTTCCTTGTTCTAACTTCATGTCTTGCAGCCTGACATGAGACACACATCATTAAGGCAGTGTGACAGTTCCTTGTTCTAACTTCTTGTCTTGCAGCCTGACATGAGACACACATCATTAAGGCAGTGTGACAGTTCCTTGTTCTAACTTCATGTCTTGCAGCCTGACATGAGACACACATCATTAAGGCAGTGTGACAGTTCCTTGTTCTAACTTCATGTCTTGCAGCCTGACATGAGACACACATCATTAAGGCAGTGTGACAGTTCCTTGTTCTAACTTCTTGTCTTGCAGCCTGACATGAGACACACATCATTAAGGCAGTGTGACAGTTCCTTGTTCTAACTTCTTGTCTTGCAGCCTGACATGAGACACACATCATTAAGGCAGTGTGACAGTTCCTTGTTCTAACTTCTTGTCTTGCAGCCTGACATGAGACACACATCATTAAGGCAGTGTGACAGTTCCTTGTTCTAACTTCTTGTCTTGCAGCCTGACATGAGACACACATCATTAAGGCAGTGTGACAGTTCCTTGTTCTAACTTCTTGTCTTGCAGCCTGACATGAGACACACATCATTAAGGCAGTGTGACAGTTCCTTGTTCTAACTTCTTGTCTTGCAGCCTGACATGAGACACACATCATTAAGGCAGTGTGACAGTTCCTTGTTCTAACTTCTTGTCTTGCAGCCTGACATGAGACACACATCATCATTAAGGCAGTGTGACAGTTCCTTGTTCTAACTTCTTGTCTTGCAGCCTGACATGAGACACACATCATTAAGGCAGTGTGACAGTTCCTTGTTCTAACTTCTTGTCTTGCAGCCTGACATGAGACACACATCATTAAGGCAGTGTGACAGTTCCTTGTTCTAACTTCTTGTCTTGCAGCCTGACATGAGACACACATCATTAAGGCAGTGTGACAGTTCCTTGTTCTAACTTCTTGTCTTGCAGCCTGACATGAGACACACATCATTAAGGCAGTGTGACAGTTCCTTGTTCTAACTTCTTGTCTTGCAGCCTGACATGAGACACACATCATTAAGGCAGTGTGACAGTTCCTTGTTCTAACTTCATGTCTTGCAGCCAGCACACATCACATGTGACAGTTCCTTGTTCTAACTTCTTGTCTTGCAGACACACATCAGTTCCTTGTTCTAACTTCTTGTCTTGCAGCCTAACATGAGACACACATCATTAAGGCAGTGTGACAGTTCCTTGTTCTAACTTCTTGTCTTGCAGCCTGACATGAGACACACATCATTAAGGCAGTGTGACAGTTCCTTGTTCTAACTTCTTGTCTTGCAGCCTGACATGAGACACACATCATTAAGGCAGTGTGACAGTTCCTTGTTCTAACTTCTTGTCTTGCAGCCTGACATGAGACACACATCATTAAGGCAGTGTGACAGTTCCTTGTTCTAACTTCTTGTCTTGCAGCCTGACATGAGACACACATCATTAAGGCAGTGTGACAGTTCCTTGTTCTAACTTCTTGTCTTGCAGCCTGACATGAGACACACATCATTAAGGCAGTGTGACAGTTCCTTGTTCTAACTTCTTGTCTTGCAGCCTGACATGAGACACACATCATTAAGGCAGTGTGACAGTTCCTTGTTCTAACTTCATGTCTTGCAGCCTGACATGAGACACACATCATTAAGGCAGTGTGACAGTTCCTTGTTCTAACTTCATGTCTTGCAGCCTGACATGAGACACACATCATTAAGGCAGTGTGACAGTTCCTTGTTCTAACTTCTTGTCTTGCAGCCTAACATGAGACACACATCATTAAGGCAGTGTGACAGTTCCTTGTTCTAACTTCTTGTCTTGCAGCCTGACATGAGACACACATCATTAAGGCAGTGTGACAGTTCCTTGTTCTAACTTCTTGTCTTGCAGCCTAACATGAGACACACATCATTAAGGCAGTGTGACAGTTCCTTGTTCTAACTTCTTGTCTTGCAGCCTGACATGAGACACACATCATTAAGGCAGTGTGACAGTTCCTTGTTCTAACTTCTTGTCTTGCAGCCTGACATGAGACACACATCATTAAGGCAGTGTGACAGTTCCTTGTTCTAACTTCTTGTCTTGCAGCCTAACATGAGACACACATCATTAAGGCAGTGTGACAGTTCCTTGTTCTAACTTCTTGTCTTGCAGCCTGACATGAGACACACATCATTAAGGCAGTGTGACAGTTCCTTGTTCTAACTTCTTGTCTTGCAGCCTGACATGAGACACACATCATTAAGGCAGTGTGACAGTTCCTTGTTCTAACTTCATGTCTTGCAGCCTGACATGAGACACACATCATTAAGGCAGTGTGACAGTTCCTTGTTCTAACTTCTTGTCTTGCAGCCTGACATGAGACACACATCATTAAGGCAGTGTGACAGTTCCTTGTTCTAACTTCATGTCTTGCAGCCTCACATGAGACACACATCATTAAGGCAGTGTGACAGTTCCTTGTTCTAACTTCTTGTCTTGCAGCCTAACATGAGACACACATCATTAAGGCAGTGTGACAGTTCCTTGTTCTAACTTCTTGTCTTGCAGCCTGACATGAGACACACATCATTAAGGCAGTGTGACAGTTCCTTGTTCTAACTTCTTGTCTTGCAGCCTGACATGAGACACACATCATTAAGGCAGTGTGACAGTTCCTTGTTCTAACTTCTTGTCTTGCAGCCTGACATGAGACACACATCATTAAGGCAGTGTGACAGTTCCTTGTTCTAACTTCATGTCTTGCAGCCTGACATGAGACACACATCATTAAGGCAGTGTGACAGTTCCTTGTTCTAACTTCTTGTCTTGCAGCCTAACATGAGACACACATCATTAAGGCAGTGTGACAGTTCCTTGTTCTAACTTCTTGTCTTGCAGCCTGACATGAGACACACATCATTAAGGCAGTGTGACAGTTCCTTGTTCTAACTTCATGTCTTGCAGCCTGACATGAGACACACATCATTAAGGCAGTGTGACAGTTCCTTGTTCTAACTTCTTGTCTTGCAGCCTAACATGAGACACACATCATTAAGGCAGTGTGACAGTTCCTTGTTCTAACTTCTTGTCTTGCAGCCTGACATGAGACACACATCATTAAGGCAGTGTGACAGTTCCTTGTTCTAACTTCATGTCTTGCAGCCTGACATGAGACACACATCATTAAGGCAGTGTGACAGTTCTTTGTTCTAACTTCATGTCTTGCAGCCTCACATGAGACACACATCATTGAGGCAGTGTGACAGTTCCTTGTTCTAACTTCTTGTCTTGCAGCCTAACATGAGACACACATCATTAAGGCAGTGTGACAGTTCCTTGTTCTAACTTCTTGTCTTGCAGCCTAACATGAGACACACATCATTAAGGCAGTGTGACAGTTCCTTGTTCTAACTTCTTGTCTTGCAGCCTGACATGAGACACACATCATTAAGGCAGTGTGACAGTTCCTTGTTCTAACTTCTTGTCTTGCAGCCTGACATGAGACACACATCATTAAGGCAGTGTGACAGTTCCTTGTTCTAACTTCTTGTCTTGCAGCCTGACATGAGACACACATCATTAAGGCAGTGTGACAGTTCCTTGTTCTAACTTCTTGTCTTGCAGCCTGACATGAGACACACATCATTAAGGCAGTGTGACAGTTCCTTGTTCTAACTTCATGTCTTGCAGCCTGACATGAGACACACATCATTAAGGCAGTGTGACAGTTCCTTGTTCTAACTTCTTGTCTTGCAGCCTAACATGAGACACACATCATTAAGGCAGTGTGACAGTTCCTTGTTCTAACTTCTTGTCTTGCAGCCTGACATGAGACACACATCATTAAGGCAGTGTGACAGTTCCTTGTTCTAACTTCTTGTCTTGCAGCCTGACATGAGACACACATCATTAAGGCAGTGTGACAGTTCCTTGTTCTAACTTCTTGTCTTGCAGCCTGACATGAGACACACATCATTAAGGCAGTGTGACAGTTCCTTGTTCTAACTTCTTGTCTTGCAGCCTGACATGAGACACACATCATTAAGGCAGTGTGACAGTTCCTTGTTCTAACTTCATGTCTTGCAGCCTGACATGAGACACACATCATTAAGGCAGTGTGACAGTTCCTTGTTCTAACTTCTTGTCTTGCAGCCTGACATGACACACATCATTAAGGCATGTGACAGTTCCTTGTTCTAACTTCTTGTCTTGCAGCCTATTAAGGCAGTGTGACAGTTCCTTGTTCTAACTTCTTGTCTTGCAGCCTGACATGAGACACACATCATTAAGGCAGTGTGACAGTTCCTTGTTCTAACTTCATGTCTTGCAGCCTGACATGAGACACACATCATTAAGGCAGTGTGACAGTTCCTTGTTCTAACTTCTTGTCTTGCAGCCTGACATGAGACACACATCATTAAGGCAGTGTGACAGTTCCTTGTTCTAACTTCTTGTCTTGCAGCCTGACATGAGACACACATCATTAAGGCAGTGTGACAGTTCCTTGTTCTAACTTCTTGTCTTGCAGCCTGACATGAGACACACATCATTAAGGCAGTGTGACAGTTCCTTGTTCTAACTTCTTGTCTTGCAGCCTGACATGAGACACACATCATTAAGGCAGTGTGACAGTTCCTTGTTCTAACTTCTTGTCTTGCAGCCTGACATGAGACACACATCATTAAGGCAGTGTGACAGTTCCTTGTTCTAACTTCTTGTCTTGCAGCCTGACATGAGACACACATCATTAAGGCAGTGTGACAGTTCCTTGTTCTAACTTCTTGTCTTGCAGCCTGACATGAGACACACATCATTAAGGCAGTGTGACAGTTCCTTGTTCTAACTTCATGTCTTGCAGCCTGACATGAGACACACATCATTAAGGCAGTGTGACAGTTCCTTGTTCTAACTTCTTGTCTTGCAGCCTAACATGAGACACACATCATTAAGGCAGTGTGACAGTTCCTTGTTCTAACTTCTTGTCTTGCAGCCTGACATGAGACACACATCATTAAGGCAGTGTGACAGTTCCTTGTTCTAACTTCTTGTCTTGCAGCCTGACATGAGACACACATCATTAAGGCAGTGTGACAGTTCCTTGTTCTAACTTCTTGTCTTGCAGCCTGACATGAGACACACATCATTAAGGCAGTGTGACAGTTCCTTGTTCTAACTTCATGTCTTGCAGCCTGACATGAGACACACATCATTAAGGCAGTGTGACAGTTCCTTGTTCTAACTTCTTGTCTTGCAGCCTGAACATGAGACACACATCATTAAGGCAGTGTGACAGTTCCTTGTTCTAACTTCTTGTCTTGCAGCCTGACATGAGACACACATCATTAAGGCAGTGTGACAGTTCCTTGTTCTAACTTCTTGTCTTGCAGCCTGACATGAGACACACATCATTAAGGCAGTGTGACAGTTCCTTGTTCTTTCTTGTCTTGCAGCCTAACTTCAGTGTGTCTTGTCTTGCAGCCTGACATGAGACACACATCATTAAGGCAGTGTGACAGTTCCTTGTTCTAACTTCTTGTCTTGCAGCCTGACATGAGACACACATCATTAAGGCAGTGTGACAGTTCCTTGTTCTAACTTCTTGTCTTGCAGCCTGACATGAGACACACATCATTAAGGCAGTGTGACAGTTCCTTGTTCTAACTTCTTGTCTTGCAGCCTGACATGAGACACACATCATTAAGGCAGTGTGACAGTTCCTTGTTCTAACTTCATGTCTTGCAGCCTGACATGAGACACACATCATTAAGGCAGTGTGACAGTTCCTTGTTCTAACTTCTTGTCTTGCAGCCTGACATGAGACACACATCATTAAGGCAGTGTGACAGTTCCTTGTTCTAACTTCTTGTCTTGCAGCCTGACATGAGACACACATCATTAAGGCAGTGTGACAGTTCCTTGTTCTAACTTCTTGTCTTGCAGCCTGACATGAGACACACATCATTAAGGCAGTGTGACAGTTCCTTGTTCTAACTTCTTGTCTTGCAGCCTGACATGAGACACACATCATTAAGGCAGTGTGACAGTTCCTTGTTCTAACTTCTTGTCTTGCAGCCTAACATGAGACACACATCATTAAGGCAGTGTGACAGTTCCTTGTTCTAACTTCTTGTCTTGCAGCCTGACATGAGACACACATCATTAAGGCAGTGTGACAGTTCCTTGTTCTAACTTCTTGTCTTGCAGCCTGACATGAGACACACATCATTAAGGCAGTGTGACAGTTCCTTGTTCTAACTTCTTGTCTTGCAGCCTGACATGAGACACACATCATTAAGGCAGTGTGACAGTTCCTTGTTCTAACTTCTTGTCTTGCAGCCTGACATGAGACACACATCATTAAGGCAGTGTGACAGTTCCTTGTTCTAACTTCTTGTCTTGCAGCCTGACATGAGACACACATCATTAAGGCAGTGTGACAGTTCCTTGTTCTAACTTCTTGTCTTGCAGCCTGACATGAGACACACATCATTAAGGCAGTGTGACAGTTCCTTGTTCTAACTTCTTGTCTTGCAGCCTGACATGAGACACACATCATTAAGGCAGTGTGACAGTTCCTTGTTCTAACTTCTTGTCTTGCAGCCTGACATGAGACACACATCATTAAGGCAGTGTGACAGTTCCTTGTTCTAACTTCTTGTCTTGCAGCCTGACATGAGACACACATCATTAAGGCAGTGTGACAGTTCCTTGTTCTAACTTCTTGTCTTGCAGCCATGAGACACACATCATTAACATGAGACACACATCATTAAGGCAGTGTGACAGTTCCTTGTTCTAACTTCTTGTCTTGCAGCCTGACATGAGACACACATCATTAAGGCAGTGTGACAGTTCCTTGTTCTAACTTCTTGTCTTGCAGCCTAACATGAGACACACATCATTAAGGCAGTGTGACAGTTCCTTGTTCTAACTTCTTGTCTTGCAGCCTGACATGAGACACACATCATTAAGGCAGTGTGACAGTTCCTTGTTCTAACTTCTTGTCTTGCAGCCTGACATGAGACACACATCATTAAGGCAGTGTGACAGTTCCTTGTTCTAACTTCTTGTCTTGCAGCCTGACATGAGACACACATCATTAAGGCAGTGTGACAGTTCCTTGTTCTAACTTCTTGTCTTGCAGCCTGACATGAGACACACATCATTAAGGCAGTGTGACAGTTCCTTGTTCTAACTTCTTGTCTTGCAGCCTGACATGAGACACACATCATTAAGGCAGTGTGACAGTTCCTTGTTCTAACTTCATGTCTTGCAGCCTGACATGAGACACACATCATTAAGGCAGTGTGACAGTTCCTTGTTCTAACTTCTTGTCTTGCAGCCTAACATGAGACACACATCATTAAGGCAGTGTGACAGTTCCTTGTTCTAACTTCTTGTCTTGCAGCCTGACATGAGACACACATCATTAAGGCAGTGTGACAGTTCCTTGTTCTAACTTCTTGTCTTGCAGCCTGACATGAGACACACATCATTAAGGCAGTGTGACAGTTCCTTGTTCTAACTTCATGTCTTGCAGCCTGACATGAGACACACATCATTAAGGCAGTGTGACAGTTCCTTGTTCTAACTTCTTGTCTTGCAGCCTGTTCTAACATGAGACACACATCATTAAGGCAGTGTGACAGTTCCTTGTTCTAACTTCATGTCTTGCAGCCTGACATGAGACACACATCATTAAGGCAGTGTGACAGTTCCTTGTTCTAACTTCATGTCTTGCAGCCTGACATGAGACACACATCATTAAGGCAGTGTGACAGTTCCTTGTTCTAACTTCTTGTCTTGCAGCCTGACATGAGACACACATCATTAAGGCAGTGTGACAGTTCCTTGTTCTAACTTCTTGTCTTGCAGCCTGACATGAGACACACATCATTAAGGCAGTGTGACAGTTCCTTGTTCTAACTTCTTGTCTTGCAGCCTGACATGAGACACACATCATTAAGGCAGTGTGACAGTTCCTTGTTCTAACTTCTTGTCTTGCAGCCTGACATGAGACACACATCATTAAGGCAGTGTGACAGTTCCTTGTTCTAACTTCATGTCTTGCAGCCTGACATGAGACACACATCATTAAGGCAGTGTGACAGTTCCTTGTTCTAACTTCTTGTCTTGCAGCCTAACATGAGACACACATCATTAAGGCAGTGTGACAGTTCCTTGTTCTAACTTCTTGTCTTGCAGCCTGACATGAGACACACATCATTAAGGCAGTGTGACAGTTCCTTGTTCTAACTTCTTGTCTTGCAGCCTGACATGAGACACACATCATTAAGGCAGTGTGACAGTTCCTTGTTCTAACTTCTTGTCTTGCAGCCTTGTTCTAACTTCTTGACATGAGACACACATCATTAAGGCAGTGTGACAGTTCCTTGTTCTAACTTCTTGTCTTGCAGCCTGACATGAGACACACATCATTAAGGCAGTGTGACAGTTCCTTGTTCTAACTTCTTGTCTTGCAGCCTGACATGAGACACACATCATTAAGGCAGTGTGACAGTTCCTTGTTCTAACTTCATGTCTTGCAGCCTGACATGAGACACACATCATTAAGGCAGTGTGACAGTTCCTTGTTCTAACTTCTTGTCTTGCAGCCTAACATGAGACACACATCATTAAGGCAGTGTGACAGTTCCTTGTTCTAACTTCTTGTCTTGCAGCCTGACATGAGACACACATCATTAAGGCAGTGTGACAGTTCCTTGTTCTAACTTCTTGTCTTGCAGCCTGACATGAGACACACATCATTAAGGCAGTGTGACAGTTCCTTGTTCTAACTTCTTGTCTTGCAGCCTAACATGAGACACACATCATTAAGGCAGTGTGACAGTTCCTTGTTCTAACTTCTTGTCTTGCAGCCTAACATGAGACACACATCATTAAGGCAGTGTGACAGTTCCTTGTTCTAACTTCTTGTCTTGCAGCCTAACATGAGACACACATCATTAAGGCAGTGTGACAGTTCCTTGTTCTAACTTCTTGTCTTGCAGCCTGACATGAGACACACATCATTAAGGCAGTGTGACAGTTCCTTGTTCTAACTTCTTGTCTTGCAGCCTGACATGAGACACACATCATTAAGGCAGTGTGACAGTTCCTTGTTCTAACTTCTTGTCTTGCAGCCTGACATGAGACACACATCATTAAGGCAGTGTGACAGTTCCTTGTTCTAACTTCTTGTCTTGCAGCCTGACATGAGACACACATCATTAAGGCAGTGTGACAGTTCCTTGTTCTAACTTCTTGTCTTGCAGCCTAACATGAGACACACATCATTAAGGCAGTGTGACAGTTCCTTGTTCTAACTTCTTGTCTTGCAGCCTGACATGAGACACACATCATTAAGGCAGTGTGACAGTTCCTTGTTCTAACTTCTTGTCTTGCAGCCTGACATGAGACACACATCATTAAGGCAGTGTGACAGTTCCTTGTTCTAACTTCTTGTCTTGCAGCCTTGTCTTGCAGCCTAACATGAGACACACATCATTAAGGCAGTGTGACAGTTCCTTGTTCTAACTTCTTGTCTTGCAGCCTAACATGAGACACACATCATTAAGGCAGTGTGACAGTTCCTTGTTCTAACTTCTTGTCTTGCAGCCTAACATGAGACACACATCATTAAGGCAGTGTGACAGTTCCTTGTTCTAACTTCTTGTCTTGCAGCCTGACATGAGACACACATCATTAAGGCAGTGTGACAGTTCCTTGTTCTAACTTCTTGTCTTGCAGCCTGACATGAGACACACATCATTAAGGCAGTGTGACAGTTCCTTGTTCTAACTTCATTGTCTTGCATGCCTGACATGAGACACACATCATTAAGGCAGTGTGACAGTTCCTTGTTCTAACTTCTTGTCTTGCAGCCTGACATGAGACACACATCATTAAGGCAGTGTGACAGTTGCTTGTTCTAACTTCATGTCTTGCAGCCTGACATGAGACACACATCATTAAGGCAGTGTGACAGTTCCTTGTTCTAACTTCTTGTCTTGCAGCCTGACATGAGACACACATCATTAAGGCAGTGTGACAGTTCCTTGTTCTAACTTCTTGTCTTGCAGCCTGACATGAGACACACATCATTAAGGCAGTGTGACAGTTCCTTGTTCTAACTTCATGTCTTGCAGCCTGACATGAGACACACATCATTAAGGCAGTGTGACAGTTCCTTGTTCTAACTTCTTGTCTTGCAGCCTCACATGAGACACACATCATTAAGGCAGTGTGACAGTTCCTTGTTCTAACTTCTTGTCTTGCAGCCTCACATGAGACACACATCATTAAGGCAGTGTGACAGTTCCTTGTTCTAACTTCTTGTCTTGCAGCCTAACATGAGACACACATCATTAAGGCAGTGTGACAGTTCCTTGTTCTAACTTCTTGTCTTGCAGCCTAACATGAGACACACATCATTAAGGCAGTGTGACAGTTCCTTGTTCTAACTTCTTGTCTTGCAGCCTGACATGAGACACACATCATTAAGGCAGTGTGACAGTTCCTTGTTCTAACTTCTTGTCTTGCAGCCTGACATGAGACACACATCATTAAGGCAGTGTGACAGTTCCTTGTTCTAACTTCATGTCTTGCAGCCTGACATGAGACACACATCATTAAGGCAGTGTGACAGTTCCTTGTTCTAACTTCTTGTCTTGCAGCCTGACATGAGACACACATCATTAAGGCAGTGTGACAGTTCTTTGTTCTAACTTCATGTCTTGCAGCCTGACATGAGACACACATCATTAAGGCAGTGTGACAGTTCCTTGTTCTAACTTCTTGTCTTGCAGCCTGACATGAGACACACATCATTAAGGCAGTGTGACAGTTCCTTGTTCTAACTTCTTGTCTTGCAGCCTCACATGAGACACACATCATTAAGGCAGTGTGACAGTTCCTTGTTCTAACTTCATGTCTTGCAGCCTCACATGAGACACACATCATTAAGGCAGTGTGACAGTTCCTTGTTCTAACTTCTTGTCTTGCAGCCTGACATGAGACACACATCATTAAGGCAGTGTGACAGTTCCTTGTTCTAACTTCTTGTCTTGCAGCCTCACATGAGACACACATCATTGAGGCAGTGTGACAGTTCCTTGTTCTAACTTCTTGTCTTCCAGCCTAACATGAGACACACATCATTAAGGCAGTGTGACAGTTCCTTGTTCTAACTTCTTGTCTTGCAGCCTGACATGAGACACACATCATTAAGGCAGTGTGATAGTTCCTTGTTCTAACTTCTTGTCTTGCAGCCTGACATGAGACACACATCATTAAGGCAGTGTGACAGTTCCTTGTTCTAACTTCTTGTCTTGCAGCCTGACATGAGACACACATCATTAAGGCAGTGTGACAGTTCCTTGTTCTAACTTCTTGTCTTGCAGCCTGACATGAGACACACATCATTAAGGCAGTGTGACAGTTCTTTGTTCTAACTTCTTGTCTTGCAGCCTGACATGAGACACACATCATTAAGGCAGTGTGACAGTTCCTTGTTCTAACTTCTTGTCTTGCAGCCTGACATGAGACACACATCATTAAGGCAGTGTGACAGTTCCTTGTTCTAACTTCTTGTCTTGCAGCCTCACATGAGACACACATCATTAAGGCAGTGTGACAGTTCCTTGTTCAAACTTCTTGTCTTGCAGCCTCACATGAGACACACATCATTGAGGCAGTGTGATAGTTCCTTGTTCTAACTTCTTGTCTTGCAGCATGACATGAGACACACATCATTAAGGCAGTGTGACAGTTCTTTGTTCTAACTTCATGTCTTGCAGCCTCACATGAGACACACATCATTAAGGCAGTGTGACAGTTCCTTGTTCTAACTTCTTGTCTTGCAGCATAACATATGACACACATCATTAAGGCAGTGTCATAGTTCCTTATTCTAACTTCTTGTCTTGCAGCCTGACATGAGACACACATCATTAAGGCAGTGTGACAGTTGCTTGTTCTAACTTCATGTCTTGCAGCTTGACATGAGACACACATCATTTAGGCAGTGTGACAGTTCCTTGTTCTAACTTCTTGTCTTGCAGCATAACATAAGACACACATCATTAAGGCAGTGTGATAGTTCCTTGTTCTAACTTCTTGTCTTGCAGTCTGACATGAGACACACATCATTAAGGCAGTGTGACAGTTCCTTGTTCTAATTTCTTGTCTTGCAGCATAACATAAGACACACATCATTAAGGCAGTGTGATAGTTCCTTGTTCTAACTTCTTGTCTTACAGCCTAACATGAGACATATCATTAAGGCAGTGTGACAGTTCCTTTTTCTAACTTCTTGTCTTGCAGCATAACATAAGACACACATCATTAAGGCAATGTGATAGTTCCTTGTTCTAAATTCTTGTCTTGCAGCCTGACATGAGACACACATTTTTAAAGCAGTGTTACAGTCGCTTGTTCTAACTTCATGTCTTGCTGCCTGACATGAGACTCACATCATTAAGGCAGTGTGACAGTTCCTTGTTCTAATTTCTTGTCTTGCACTCTGACATGAGACACACATCATTAAGGCAGTGTGACAGTTGCTTGTTCTAACTTCATGTCTTGCAGCCTGACATGAGACACACATCATTAAGGCAGTGTGACAGTTCTTTGTTCTAACTTCATGTCTTGCAGCCTCACATGAGACACACATCATTGAGGCAGTGTGATAGTTCCTTGTTTTAACTTCTTGTCTTGCAGCCTCACATGAGACACACATCATTAAGGCAGTGTGACAGTTGCTTGTTCTAACTTCATGTCTTGCAGCCTAACATGAGACACACATCATTAAGGCAGTGTGACAGTTCCTTGTTCTAACTTCTTGTCTTGCAGCCTCACATGAGACACACGTCATTAAGGCAGTGTGACAGTTCTTTGTTGTAACTTCATGTCTTGCAGCCTCACGTGAGACACACATCATTGAGGCAGTGTGACAGTTCCTTGTTCTAACTTCTTGTCTTCCAGCCTAACATGAGACACACATCATTAAGGCAGTGTGACAGTTCCTTGTTCTAACTTCTTGTCTTGCAGCATAACATATGACACACATCATTAAGGCAGTGTAATAGTTCCTTGTTCTAACTTCTTGTCTTGCAGCCTGACATGAGACACACATCATTAAGGCAGTGTGATAGTTCCTTGTTCTAAATTCTTGTCTTGCAGCCTGACATGAGACACACATCATTAAAGCAGTGTTACAGTCGCTTGTTCTAACTTCATGTCTTACAGCCTGACATGAGACTCACATCATTAAGGCAGTGTGACAGTTTTTTGTTCTAATTTCTTGTCTTGCAGTCTGACATGAGACACACATCATTAAGGCAGTGTGACAGTTCTTTGTTCTAACTTCATGTCTTGTAGCCTCACATGAGACACACATCATTGAGGCAGTGTGATAGTTCCTTGTTCTAACTTCTTGTCTTGCAGCCTGACATGAGACACACATCATTAAGGCAGTGTGACAGTTCCTTGTTCTAACTTCTTGTCTTGCAGCCTCACATGAGACACACATCATTAAGGCAGTGTGACAGTTCCTTGTTCAAACTTCTTGTCTTGCAGCCTCACATGAGACACACATCATTGAGGCAGTGTGATAGTTCCTTGTTCTAACTTCTTGTCTTGCAGCATGACATGAGACACACATCATTAAGGCAGTGTGACAGTTCTTTGTTCTAACTTCATGTCTTGCAGCCTCACATGAGACACACATCATTAAGGCAGTGTGACAGTTCTTTGTTCTAACTTCATGTCATACAGCCTAACACAAGACATATCATTAAGGCAGTGTGACAGTTCCTTGTTCTAACTTCTTGTCTTGCAGCATAACATATGACACACATCATTAAGGCAGTGTGACAGTTCTTTGTTCTAACTTCATGTCTTGTAGCCTCACATGAGACACACATCATTGAGGCAGTGTGATAGTTCCTTGTTCTAACTTCTTGTCTTGCAGCCTGACATGAGACACACATCATTAAGGCAGTGTGACAGTTCCTTGTTCTAACTTCTTGTCTTGCAGCCTGACATGAGACACACATTATTAAGGCAGTGTGACAGTTGCTTGTTCTAACTTCATGTCTTGCAGCCTGACATGAGACACACATCATTAAGGCAGTGTGACAGTTCCTTGTTCTAACTTCTTGTCTTGCAGCCTCACATGAGACACACATCATTAAGGCAGTGTGACAGTTCCTTGTTCTAACTTCTTGTCTTGCAGCCTCACATGAGACACACATCATTAAGGCAGTGTGACTGTTCTTTGTTCTAACTTCATGTCTAGCAGCCTCACATGAGACACACATCATTAAGGTAGTGTGACAGTCCAATATTCCCTTTCTCTTACCCATTGTTTTGCAGTGATGTAACAACACTTCCGAAATTTAGAATTAAAGCTAATATGTAACCGTTATCAGTATAATTTGTATTAAACAACAGGGGTGCTGTTGATATACGTACTGTAATAATAATAAATGTAAGTGAATGTAGCTTTTTCGAAACTGCTTGATGAAATGTTTACAGAAAAAGAAAATAGTTTACATTATGCAAATTTTTGACTGTATATTTAACATCTTTTCCTTTTACATTTCTGATTCGCCACTCATTCATTTATTGTTTGATTGACTTAATCTAACGTTTTAGGTCACAAAAAACTGTGAACAAAATATTTACCTGATTTATGTGATTTGTGTGAAACATTGTCACCCTTTCTTAGTTTATGTGCTAGTTAAATTTCATAGAAATTGAAATCCATTATAGTAAGTGAATCACTAAATAAGTAACACTTTACACCTTAACGTTGAAAAGTTTATCTGAGGAGAATTACCGATTTACCTCTCAAATAACGGCGCATGCGTCAAATTGAAGGGTAACTGATTAGAAATGTGCTTAGAAAAATAATGTTGTACTTAATGTTCAATTATTTAATGTTCTGTGATAGAACGCAGCTCGAAAAATAAATTACCTCAGTGTTTTCCATCATCACGAGGCTTAACTCGATCAATTACCATACATCAAATGTTACACACACACGCATTGAAATTGTTTCTTTAATTACTATTTCTCCGTTTTTTATAGAATGTGTTCGATTTACAAAGATTGATCGACTCAAAATAGTTCCTGTAAAGGGAACAGTTTTCTTTTTCACATAGGAAAGCAACAGCGCAGTTACTATTTCAGAGATTAATTTTCACCAAGACATGAACGTTTGTCATTTTTAAAAATGCCTGGAGCTAGACTCGAATCTCGTGGTCAATCGATCATACAAATATTAGACTGATCATCCATATCAGATTAATGGAGTTAATACACTGTTCACCATTGTCTACGTCGGTAATACGCTGTACTTAACATAGAAGATGGATTTGTAACATCGAAATGTACTACATCTAGTGTCAGTGACGAAACACACACGCCCTTATCGACCGCCCTGCATACTACCACTGAATATTGTTTTACAACAGAAATGATTTTCAGTCAAAATTCGCTTAGGTCATTTGAAAGCTGTATTAGGAGATTTGTCGTGCCAAATAAATTCCGAAACTGTTGTATAGATAAGGTTCTTGGACTGCTTATCGGAAGGTTTGAGGTTCGAATCTCCAATATACTGGTGAACATACTAATTGCTTTCAGCTATAGACGCCTTATAAGAGAGAAAATATTGCTATTTAATTAAAAATAACCAGGTAGGCGGCGAATGGTGCTGACTCATTGCCTTCCACCTGGTTAGTAGTTTAACACTGGGGATATCTAAGATTAGACTTCATGGTTTCTGGCTCATGTGTCACTCAAGCATTAAACCAAACGTAAAAATACTATTTAACAATTTGGGTTTAATTACCCATCACGTATTATTTTGTTACAAGTTACAGCTTTTACAGTAAAATTCGCGTTTTAAACAGATACGTCGTTTCGATCACTGATGTATTCATTATCAAGTATATAAGTGTTTACGGTAATGAAAGTTTAGTATTAAAATAAACACTCAACAATCTAACAGTGTACTAAAGTTTTAGAAGTGATTGTAGTTACTTAGACGTGTATATTAATCTGTGTGAATTGGACACATTATTTATATATGACTAAACAGTAAAACAAATTAAAAGTGACTAAGTACATAAACATGACATATGTCACCCATAATATTTGTACAAGATTATGAATGTCTGAGAAAATAGCGAACAAAGTCATATAAAGATGTCCCCTCGTATTTGTTAATTGTTTGATTTTTTAATAAGGTTTCTCTGATTTTAATTCTTCTGATCCCAGATTCATGTTTTGGTGCTATGAAATTTTGTTCATTGAACTTGTAGTTGTTTTTCTTTATATGTTCATGGACTTGTGAAAGTTTTTTTTGTTTGTGTTCTTTTAACCTGATATTCAAGTTACGTCTTTCATGATCACGAGAAACCTACTTGAAATAAAAACGTGTCTCAGAACGGGATTGTAGGGAGCGCTGCAACTGGATGTTAGGTTATTAATTAGTATAGGTATAATGATGTTCCTTTATATTGGTTTAATTTTCGTTTTAGTTACTGTACAAGTAGGGCTTCTTTAATTTTGCGTTTGTTTATATTTGTTTCTCTACTTAGTATCTGGGTGTTTTCTATGGTTACGTTGTCGTGTCAAATAAAAACATGACAGTCGTTCTGAGATAGAAGTTACGTCTTTTTTCATGTACGTAAAATATTGGGTAATTGTTATATTGTATTTTGTGAATGTTTTCCTATGTGATTGGTTCGCTATACAATTTTCTTGTTTAGTTTTCATTACAGGGGTGTAAACCAATCTAGTTATATTCATGTAAGTCATTTATACATTTCTGGTAAAGAAATGTTAATATATTTTAGAAGTGGGTTAGTTCAAGTGATTAGTTTCTTTGTTTGTAGTTCTTTAGTTTATGTGTTCAGTAAACGTGTCTTGTCTGGTTTTTATTATTTCGTTAATTGTTTATGTAATTACTTTAGTAGAGAACTGGTCTACATTAATAAAGGATTGAGTTAAATGTATAAGTTCTTCATAAATATTTTCTGTAGTATATATAGTGTATTACAAATTTAGGAGACTTTTAGAGTGCCTACCTTCTGGTGGATCACATTATTAGAAGACTAGTTTAGGTAATTCTCGATGTACGTGTTTTTTTCTATGCATTTTAGTGGTGAAGTCTTTGTTGTTTGTGATGTTAACGTGTAGTTGTTTTCATTTTAAACTGTTAATTGTATGTTTGTAGGTAGGTTGTTTGTGTGTTGCAGAAATTTTCTTTGTTCATCTTGACGAGTAAAACTGCAAAAAAAACGTTATATAGATATCTAAGTCAAAACGTAGACTTATATAAGGAAGTTGCTATGACATGTTCTGTGTGATCTGTATTCAAAGTACGAATTTTTATATTTAAATAAATGTGACAAGTTTTAACAGTTTAATTAGGTGTTCCTGTTTTATGTCGATTTTATTAGTGAGATCTTCTGACATAATTACTGCATTAAGTTATATTGCCCCATGATACGTTTTGAAGGAAAACGTTTGCGACATCAGAGCTGGACGTCATGACGTTACTAACTAAACTGTGTAAGTGTTTTATGAGGTGTGAAGTGTTTTTTTTATTTGGGTGCTAATTTAGGAAACATAAGGCTCCATCTAGTGTTTACTACGATTGTAGTTTAAGAGAGTTATAAGATATTATAGGTTATAAAGTTATTGGATTGTTAAAGCTTTCGGTAAACCGTAGACATTTTTGTTCTAGTTTGTATGCAAAAAATATATAAAGTTTATAAATAATATTTGAGTACTTTGCTCGTATATTGAGTTAAGGTTTTTGAGTTTTTATATAATTCTTTTGACTTCGGTTGAGTTCAGTTTTTGTTTTAGGCAGGTTGGTGTCAACTTTTCCTTTTTAGGAACATTAAATTTAAAATCGTATAATTAATTTTTTCTCTTTTTTTAGTAATAAAATAATTTTATTATTTCATATTTCTTGCTAACGTAGACGGATTCTTTCATTAGGCCCGGCATGGCCAAGCGTGTTAAGGACTGCGACTCGTAATCTGAGGGTCGCGAGTTTGCAGCCCCGTCGCGCCAAACATGCTCGCCCTTTAATGCGTGGGGGCGTTATAATGTACGGTCAATTCCACTATTCGTTGGTAAAAGAGTAGCCCAAGAGTTGGTGGTGGGTGGTGATGACTAGCTGCCTTCCCTCTAGTCTTACACTGCTAAATTAGGGACGGCTAGCACAGATAGCCCTCGAGTAGCTTTGTGCAAAATTCAAAAACAAACAAACAAAATCTTTCATTTGGTTGTTTAATGGTAATATTAGGCCTAGTTGACTCTTGTTACCTACATAACGAATCCATCCAACCAGAAAACATTTACAAAATACAATGTAACAATTACCCAATATTTTACTTAGGTAAAACAAGAAGTAACTTGAGACATCACTTTAAAAGAACAACAAAAACCCCTTCACAAGTCATGAACATAGAATGTCACAGTACTAAAACATGACTTCTACATTAACAGAAGAAAAATCACTGAAACCTTTTTAACAAAATCAAAGATTTCCACAATTAATAAAACCTCGGGATTCTTTACATGATTGTTATTTCTTCAGATATTCCTAATCTTATGCAAATATTTTGGCTACCATATATCCTGTTTCTATATTTGTTCACTTTTCATTTATTCGCCTGGTTAATCATAAATAAATAATGTGTCATATTAACACTGACTGACATGCAAATATATAAGTAACCTCCATCAATTCTAAAAGTTAAAAACATGGTTAGATTGTTTAACATTGATTTAGAATACTAAATTTTTATTACTGTTAAAACTTGAATATATCAGTGAACGAAACGTTGTAGTTCTAAAAACTCATCTTCCTTTCAGAAAAATTTCTAACTTATAATATTTTTTTATTTAAAAACAACAACAAAATTGTTTCGACGACCAATAACTTTGGGTTTGCACATATATTTACTTCTAAATTATATTTTTGTCTTGTTAAAAACACAGTTCACAATCAGCTAGCTAGCTATCTTAGTTATGCCCGTCGCGGGTATCAAAACCAGTTTTTAGAGTTATAAGCCTTCAAACTGAATAAAGATCGGAGGAGCTTTAGATTAACAGCGTTAAGTTTCATTCAAATTATTTGATTGTTTTTTTAACGAAAACTAAAAATAGCGTAAGTAACTTTGGTAAATACATTTTTCACCATATATTATCGATTTATTATCGTTTTAAAAAATAAAACCAACTATATTTATAAAAAACGTTTACCAGAAACTGTCCTTCGATTGTTGTTGCGAAACGTTGCACGAGCGATCGAATACTTTAAAATGTTTTTTTTATCTTTTTGCTATAATTTCCTTTCCAAATATCGATCGGTGTTCCGTGGCTCTAGGATCGTAATGACAGCGTCATTATGGTCCTATATGAAAATTCAAATGATTAAATTAGTCATTTTAGGTTGATGATAAGTATCCTCCCATTCAGAAATTTGTAACTCTCCGAGTAAAATTACAGAAATTTGTAACTCTCCGAGTAAAATTACAGAAATTTGTAACTCTCCGAGTAAAATTACAGAAATTTGTAACTCTCCGAGTAAAATTACGTTTGATTGGACTCAACTTTGTTTGTTAAAAAGTTATGTATGATCAAATTAATGCATAAAAAAGCTTTCTTCAGCTTATTGATTTTGTCTGCGAGTCTGTATGTGTGTGAGTTTGTCATTCGTCATTCTACCTACTGTTTAAATGGAGTATTACGTCACAGCTCGGTGAAGTGATTTTTTTAATCGTATATTCGAGTTAGTGTTGATTTTTGCTAGCCTCGTGAATAATGCTTTCCACAGATATGCCTATTTAAAAAGTTCAAACACAGGACTACGTTTTTTATATTTCAGTCATGAGTACTAATGCGATAAAATGTTCTTTTAAGGTCAACCTCTTGACTATGAATTAACTTCCATTTATTACGTAGTTCTTCCAGACTCGTGATTGATTAATCGATGCGCGTGCAAGTTCAAACTTTTTCTGTATTGGGTATTACTTAGCAGATTTGGGATAGAGGTCAAAGATCAAGAACAAACACTGACTTTGAGTTAATAGTCTGTACCAATTCATATTTCAAAAACAGTAGTCAGTTTTAGCCCAAAGGTCAAGGTATAATATAGGTCAAGCTTACTTTTAATAAGTCGGGTCAAAAGCTCACAGTTTTGCATTTACCACAGGAATAGTTAACAAATGCTATACATTTATACGATAAAATAAAACTACAGGATAACTTAAGTGACTAATAAAATTCACATAATACATAATCTCAAAGTTCATGTAGAAATGTTGTTGCTTGTTTTATGCTTTGGCTAGAAGATTTTGTTACCCATAACAACCATTTTCTACTACATATTTACTTCAGGTGGGCTCCCCCATTTCATAAATTACCGATTACATTTTTGTATTGTTTCGATACCCATCCCAAATTAAATATGTCCAAAGTTGTTCTATCGCTGTACGGAATTTAAAACGCTTTAACTAGAGTGCAGTATAAAAGTTCACTAGGGCGGTAGTCATCATACTATGGCGTAGTGATATTCCACGGATTTTATACTTTAGATATACACTCGTCAAGTGATTCATATATTTTGTAAATAACAAATACAATGCTGTCATCAAGCCAACAACTATTGTTTTTCAAAATGAAACTGTAAGTAGTGCTTCACACAGATTCAAATGCTCGTTTTTAATATAAAATTGATGCAGATTTAACTTAGTTCTACAAGTGCGATAACAAATAATTAGGCCTAAGTTTAAATTCTCTGCTTAATGCAGTATTTTTAACTTTAGGCCTAGCTTTAAAGAAATTAAATGTATTTTCGTTCATGAAAGTTAATTCTTATTAAAGATAAATAATAATAAACTGTCTTAAACATATCAGTAACACACAAATTTTTACGAAATTCTAATAGTGTTGCACAGATATTCAAATATTCGTTTTAAATATAAAATCAACGTAGGTTTAACTTAGTCTTACATGTGAGATAAAAAAGAATTTGGTTTAAGTTTAGGTTCTCTGCTTAAACAGTATTCTTAACCTTAAGCCTACTTTAAAGAAATTGAATCTGTTTTCGTTCATGAAAAATAATTATAATTAATAGCAAATAGCCCTAAACGTATAAATTATACAGAACTTTATACCTTGTAACAAGCAATGTTCATTGTGATTGTATACAGCCATTGAGTTTAGACTGAATACGGTAAGTTATGTTATTATAGCTTGGTGGTTTTCGGAAGACCGATGTTTGAAGTTGGCATAACAACTGGTAGCGATATATTAGTTACAAGAACTTCGAAAAGTGATTGACGTTACAAATAAACTACGAATGTTGACAAATCAGAAAATACAACAAAACTATGATTAACTCATGTTTCTTTTTAAGATAAAACATCACTTCACATCATAAAAAACCGTTGGGAAAACCGTCAAATATACCCTATCAGCAACAATGCCTCGCACAGTAGTTAGGAGCGAGATTACCAGTGCTGACGTCTATTTATTTCTAAAATTTTCACTCAAGCTAATTCGTGCTGGGAAACTTTGCAGGTTTGGATAAAAAATTTTTAAAAACGACCTTTATACTCCAGATATGTATATATTTTTTTTAACTGACGTTGTGTTTAGTAATTCTGGTGAAACCGCAAAGGCGAAACATTGATTGAAATTTAACAATTTCAATGTTACTTTAACACATAATAAACGAAATAGAAATAATCAAATAATTACTACGCAATGAAAAAAAGTTCGAAGAAATGTATGAATACAGCTTCCTGTTTTACTTCGCTGTTTTAGGTGTGTAGCTTCATGCTTAACTATCAGGTCATCCCTTAAATAATGCCCGATTTTAGATTGAAAAAACAGAGAGTATTTCAAACCCTTTTAATGTTATTTAATCAATAATGTATATTCCATGATTATTAATTATTTCCTGTCAACGATTCACAAGCTTCTGAATGTAACTTCTATAAAATTATTGGGGTTTGGAGGAAAAGAATGTAGAGAAGGTAGTTTTGACATCTTCATGTGCTCCAAGCTCTTTTCCATCAAGACAGTTCTGAAAACTTCAGAATAGATGGTAATCAGAAGGGGCAAGGTCTGGAGAATAAGTTGTATGTGGAAGTTTTTCTCAGTCTAGCTCTTCAATCTCTGCAGATGTGATCCTTACATCCGTGCATTATTCTGGTAAAACACAATACCTTTATGGTTGATCAAAGCAGGCCTCTTTTCTTTCAGTGCAACATTCAAGCGCTCTAACTGTTGACAGTAGAAGTCTGATGTAATTGTTACATTGAGTGGCAGCAACTCAAAGTGGATCTCACCAACAATATCTCACCAAATGCTTAACAAGATTTTCCTAGGGTGGAAGTCCATTTTGGGCTGTGTTTTAGCCAGTTTACTTGCACTGAGCCATTGTGTGCAGTGCTAAACATTTTTGTAATGTACCCATTTTTCATCTCTATTAACTAACCTGTCCAAAAAAAGTGTGTTATGTTCACGAGAGTGCAGAGAAGTGCAAATGTCCACTCTTGATCTAAGGTTGACTTCTGTCAAATCATGGGGGACTCATTTTTCAAGTTTTGACACCTTTCCAAGCTGTTTGTGTGTTGCAGATAATGGTGACCTGTTGAATGGGTTGAATTAACCTTTTATGCTAGTTCTTCAAGTGTTACAGCACAATCTTCATCAAGTGCAGCCAGCAGAAAGTCATCATTAAACTCAACAGGACGACCTGAATGTGGCGCATCACTTAAGCTGTAGTCACCTGATCTGAACTTCTGAAACCACCTTTGACATTTTCTTTCATTGAGAGACTCCGCACCACAAACACTTTGAATGTTTCGTGTAGTTTCTGCTGCACTATTGTCTTTTTTAAACTCATAAAACATTATATACCTAATGTGTTCCTCAGACACATCCATCTTCATAAGGATTTATTTGATTAATGATTTGAGAAAGTGGAGTTGGGTTAGTTTCTTTTATTTGTCTGAACAATTTTATATACGCCCTACTACATGTTTTAACCATTAAAACCTTCTACAAAGACAGAAGTGATGATGCACTTTCTGTATTAAATTTTCAGACATTACTTACTGGATGACTTGATACAAAGAAACAAGCGATTCCCAAAGTTTTTTCAACTATGTGTTTTTTTTAATTTGACTTATCAACAAACGGCTTCTGGAAAGCAAATCCACCAAAAAAAATTGTAATTCTAAACATGAATAATACAATTTGATCTAATCAACCAGGTTAGATACCCTCTAGTACTAACCCATCAGCACCAGCAGCCTCAAGAAATCTGTTTGACCTCAGTATATGTGTGTATATATCACTTACTGTAGTGGATATTTTTCTTTTATAATCACTCTGTCAAATTGATATTACTGGGTTTTTCTTGTATTTATTTATGTTCATCGGTAAGCTACACAGTGGGATTTTGTGCTGAGGTGAATCGAATCCAGAATGTATTTCTTTTCAGAAACTTCAGTGCTTAGCACATACTAATTCTCTCTTGTAATCAGATAACAGTTTTAATGATTAATGAATTAACAAATTATTCATTGAATACCATATTTATTTTGCTTCTAATTTCTCAAAACGATGGAAACTTATATTCACATCCCTTGTGCACGTGCTTATCCAATCAGCACATAAACTGAAAGTATCTACTGAATACAAAACGTGCTAAGTATTGTTTGACATTTCTATTCTTTTAACCTTAACCTTTATAGTTTTCTCAGATAAAACGACACTGGGTCTTTTTTCAGTGGTACGTTACATTGACCGCGTTTCTCTAACAGTTTCCCACTTCACTGATAATTAATTATTATTGTTAAAAGACAGCAGCCTTTGCAGATATTTTTAAGGTTAAATAGACTTCTTTCTTTTGGTGGATAGCAATAGTTAATGGGCTTGGAACACGAAAATCCAGGGTTCAATTCCACACGGTGGGCACAACAGATGGCGTTCGTTCTCAGACAGACAGACATACAGTCTGTGCGAGTTTAAAGTGTTGGGCTGTGTATCGGAAGGTCAAAGGTTCGAGCCTCATAATATGCTTCTGAACACGTTCCTCAGTTTCAGCCGCATAGGAGTGGGATTTTGACACTGGTTAAGAGTTCATATGCAAATGGCAAGAGATTCTGGCTTATTTCTCTTTCACTGATCATTAATATGACCGACCCATATGGTGCATAAAATGGTGCCGTTTGACAAACCAGATGAAACCCGTCACTAATTGAACGAAAAATCGAAGAAATAATGAAAATGGTGCATTTGAACAGTTTATCTTTCCACCATTAACCTCTTTTAAACAGCAATTCAATCTTCTTAAACTCTTGAAGTTTCCATTACGAGTCACAAATACTTCTTCCAAACACCATTTGATCTTCTTGTTTGTTTTGAATTTCGCACAAAGCTAAATGGATAGCGAAGGCTATCTGCGCTAGCCATCCATAATTTAGCAGTGTAAGACTAGAGGGAAGGCAGCTAGTCATCACCACCCACCGCCAACTCTTGGACTACTCTTTTATCAACGAATAGTGGGATTGACCGTAACGTTATAACGCCCTCACGGCTGAAAGGGCGAGCATGCTTGGCGCGGCCGGGATTCGAACCCGCGCCACTCGGATTACGAGTCGAACGCCTTAACCCACGTGGCCATGCCGGGACTTGATCTTCTTTAAGTATATCCACAGATCAGTATCATGTGAAGATGGAAGTTGTTACGTTAGTATTGTTCGTGAATTTCAGATAAACAAAGGGTGCTTTTGTAATTTTTTTTAACTTTACGCAAAGCTAACACAAGAGCTATCTGCGCTAGCCGTTCTTAATTTTGCAGAGTAAGACTAGAGGAAAGGCAGCTGGTCATCACCACCCTCCGCCAACTTTTGGGCTACTCTTTTACCAACGAATAGTGGGATTGACCGTCATATTATAACGCCCTCACAGCTGAAAGGACAAGCATGTTTGGTGCGACGAGGATTCTATCCCACGACTCTCGAACGCCTTAACACACCTGGTCATGCCGGGCCGCTTTTGTAATGAAAAAAATAAAGGTTTCAGCTATCCACGAGTAACAATTGTAGTTTTAAATAGTATAAACTGTGCCTTGTAATTCAAATCTCTGTAATTTCCCTGGTATTTCTGAAACGTGCTTCGGAAAAAGTCTTACTACTCTGTTAGTTTTCAGAATAACATTGAAAAAAATATATATAATATTGTTACCATTTCTCAAACTTTTATAAAAAAACAAGCTCAAAGACTTTAAAATAATAAATATTATAAATGTCTCTTAAAAGTTTGAGAAAACAAAGCAGAAATAACGATAAAACATATACTCTAATGCAGTAAAAGGCTCCCCCCTGATGGATCAGCGGGAGTTTATGGACTTACAGTTTTAAAATCCTGGATTCAATAACCCATTGTATTATTTCGCGCTAAGACTAACAAAGGCGTATCAAATGGAAATAGTTCTAAATAGTCATTTTATCATATTTGGTAGTTTATGAAATACGTCTGTTTAAAAGAAGTGGTTTGGTGTTAGATTTGTGTTAACTCTTTTGTGTGTGTGTGTGTGTCTTGTACGGTAGAAGAGCTTACATCACTGTTAATGTATCATTGTTATTGGTGGATGACAGCTGGCTTTCTTTGATTGGACACGTTGTGCTTTTCGTAGTGTGTTGAAGGATATGTGTCTAAGTGAAACTTAGTCCTTACTAGATGTCACTAGTAAAGACATAAAACGAAATAGCAGATTATCTTTATAGAAAACATATCTCTCGTCGTCCTTTAGAAGGATTTACAGTATGACAGGTAATGGTCGTAAAAATATGGAGGTTAATATCCCATTAATTTTTCTCTGAAGATATTCTCTGGCGAATTGAGAATAGAACAAAAGCCGTCTTTTAGGGTTCTCTTAGAAATGTACTGGAAGAAAGTTAGCTGAATAATAGATGGGCTTGTTGATAAAAAGAAATTTGTTTTTTATCTGGCTTTGTTTCTCCATTGTATATTTTCTACGTACAAATGCGAAAAGACTTTGTTTTGTTTCTCAAGACGGCTGGTAAGGGCGTTAAAACTTTAATGAAGTAGAGAACAACGTTTTGACCTTCTGAGGTCAACTTAAGGTTAACAAAGAGAGTTTGCAAAGGGTCGAAACGTTGTCCTCTACTTTATTGTAATTAAAGATTTAATGTCCATACCAGCCGTCTTTAGAATACATTTTTACTTCAAGTGGGTTTGTGGTCATCACGAATTTGTTTTGTCTTGCTTTTTTGTCTGGACATTACATATCTACAAGTGTAAAAGACACATTTTTGTTGTTTAAACTGTCGGTGTTGAAATACAAAGATCTTCGAATCCCCGGAGAAAAAAAAATTACAGAATTAATAATTAATGGAAGCTACCAAAGTCAAATCTATTCGACTAACTCGTTTTTGGTTTTCTCTACAGATGTCCGTTCGGATTATCTCGAAACGAATCACGAATTACTGGTTTATCTTGTGAAATCAGTAAATTCCACTGAACACTTAAATACCTCAGTTGTGCAGGAAACTGGCGACCTAATCTCAAACACGTGGTAACTATGTGACAAATGTCGTCAACTCGTAACACGTGTTTCTTTTTTGATCCAGTACCAATGTGGTTATTCATTTTCTTATACCCTTCCCGACAACGAAACAAATTGAAACGAACAGTGCGATTCTCTACTCTAAGTTTTCTGTTTTTCGGTACGAACCGAATTGTTTAGGTAAAACGAACATTTTACGTAAGAATTGAAATATAATAAAGCTGATAAGTAGATTTAGATTGGATCAATACAAGTTGTAATTATCTTCGTTTTCGAAAACAAGCTTTACTGTTAGATCTCTCGAAGTTAGTTTTCTTTACTGTTCAACACAGAGCTACGCAACTTAGTGACTTGTATTGGGATCATAACAGGTATCGAAAGCCGATTTTTACCGTCGTAACTGGTAAACTTTCCGCTGAGCTAATGGAGCTAGCTGAGGATTACCTAAAGATAATATTTTAAGGGTTAAATAGACACTTGGGTTCACGTGAAACGTATCATTTTTTTAAATACTTGAAAATAATAGAAATAGTGATGTATCCCTTAACTTGAGTTTCTCTTCTATTTTTATTCATGTTTTACCTTTCTCTGTTTACACTTGTCTACCTACTACCTATCTGTCTATCCGGCTAACTATCCAACCACCCATTTACCTAAAGTCTGTCTATCTTCCTGTGTATGTTTCACCTTTCTCTGTTTACACTTGTCTACCTACTAACTATCTGTCTATTTGTCTGTCTACCCGGCTGACTATCCAACCATCCATTTATCTAACGTCTGTCTATCTTCCTGTCTATGTTTTATCTTTCTCTGTTTACACTTGTCTATCAACTACCTATCTGTCTATTTGCCTGTCTATCTGGCTGACTGTCCATTCGTCCATTTACCTAACGTCTGTCTCTCTGTCATGTATTTTGTTGTATTTTGGCGCTCCTTTGTCATCCTGTTCAATAGAGTTTCTCTGATATCTTTAAAACACGTAGTTAGGGTCATAAAGTCGGTTATCTGGGCTTTTTTCGCAATTTCCATTAATTCTAAAAGGAAAACTCTGTCACTTCACGTTTCGAATGGACTGTCCAACCGTCACGTTTTCTCTTAATAGCGAAGACTACTCAGTCTGTCCATCCGTAACCCAACAAGAGACAAGTCTTGATGTTTGAATAATAAATGTATTATTTATTAAATTACGAAGTCGGCAAAACTTTACATATGAAATATTTTGTTACACGCACAAACGTAACTCAATTTTCTCTTAACTTGTATGAGAAATGGATGGATTTCAGACTTACATTAAACCTCAGTGATACTGATTGACTCGCTTGTTTTGTGCCGGCTTCATTCTAATTTTCTGTCTATTTGTTGTTTTAAAACAGCGGTGTCAAACAGTTTACTCACAATTGCCACAACTGTGGAGAATGTGCTAACGTTTTCACCACATGACAAAAATCACCTGTGTTTTTCTATGGACACAGAGGGGTGGAAAATATACAATAATGTTTTAAGTTATTCATTTGATAGTTTGTTTGTTTTTGAATTTCGCACAAAGCTACACGAAGGCTATCTGCGCTAGCCGTTCCTAATTTAGCAGTGTAATATTAGAGGGAAGGCAGCTAGTTATCACCACCCACCGCCAACTCTTGAGCTACTCTTTTACCAACGAATAGTGCGATTGATCGTCACATTATAACGTCTCCATGGCTGATCGTTTTTGACACCGTCGTTTTAGAAGAAGCAAAAAACACATCCAAGATAATAGTTTGTTTTTTATTTATCGAATAAAGTGTTTTGTCATTTTACTCGTGAAACTACAAAATAGAACTACTTTTAAAAAAAACAACAATTTAAGCCTCAGTCCTGATGGATGAATTATTTATAAAATGCCCTCCGCTAGTAGAGCGGTAAGTATAAGGATTTACAACGCTAAAATCAGGGGTTTGATTCCCTTCGGTGGGCCCAGCAGATAGCCTGATGTGACTTTGCTATAAGAGAAACACACCCACACACACATTTATAACATTGTATGCCTGTTTACCACTTTTAGAAATTCTCCGCATTGCATTTATGTACAAATATAATAAGAAATTTTAAATTATATAAAGGCAAGTGGAGATCAGTATATAATTGACCAAGCTAACTGTAGTAATATAGAAAGATTTGATGCTTCAAAAAATATAAAAACAAGAAAGTCAAAACTCCGGTAACTGAATTACTTTAAATTAATATCTTTTCCATACTTTCTCAAAGCATTGTAACTACGTCAGTGTAAGTAGCTCAGTTTCTATAGGGCCCGGCATGGCCAAGCGTGTTAAGGCTTTCAACTCGTAATCCGAGGGGCATGGGTTCGAATCCCGGTCGCACCAAACATGCTCGCCCTTTCAGCCACGGGGGTATTATAATGTGACGGTCAATCCCACTATTCGTTGGTAAAATAGTAGCCCAAGAGTTGGCGGTGGGTGGGGATGACTAGCTGCCTTCCCTCTAGTCTTACACTGCTAAATTAGGGACGGCTAGCACAGATAGCCCGCGAGTAGCTTTGTGCGAAATTCAAAAACAAACAAACAAACAAAGCGATGCCAATAACAAGCAGAGGGCGCGCGTATAACCGATTAGATTTTATTACACATCAGGATTTCTACCAACCTCCCCTCATATATGATTATATGTCCAAAGTACGCGTCATTTGTTTCAAACATATTATGTATACTAGTATCCTTTGCGATACGGGAAAAGAATTATTAGGATCACAGACGAAATAATTCTGTGAAAGAATCAGGGTGATAAGGTTAGTCATTTTGTCTGTACTCTTGTTTGGAAAAGTCACTTACTCACTTACATGATAATTCGGTGAAATAGTGAAATTTTGATTCATTTCATAAAGAGGTGTATAACGAATTTGACGGTTGTATAAGCTTTAGTTTTGCTCAGCCAATACTGCGAAATAGTCATTGTTAATATTCAAATATTTTAAGAGTGGTTTTAAACAGAGACTTTTCATGGCCACCACTTTGTTTCTTCACAATCCTCACTTTTAAGTCCTAATGACAAAAGATCAAGTTTATTTGTTAAGTTTTAGACTAGTGAGCCATATTGAGCTATCGCTAATTTCGCCACGGAGAATCGAACTCCGGATTTTAGCGTTGTAATTTATGTAAAACAGATCAGTTGGTGACCAGTTTCGAGATACAATAAATGTGTAGGTCACACTCCACAGCTGAACCTTTGATATGTACATTGGTTAGTCTGTATGTAAAAACATGTAGAAATATTGAGGTTGGTATATATATTCTTCAAAAAAAGAAACGCAAAAGGAATATTTTTGTTATTTTAAAGAGAAATATATCTAATAACGTTACCAAAATTACAATAAAAGTTGTGCACTTTGAAAACGGAGGAAAACATCGGATTTTTCGCCCAAACGCATGCGTGTCCAATAAATTTGTTTGAGAGATCTGCATGTTTTCCAAGTGCAACATGTGCAAAATCCCTATAAAAGTGACGGGTTCTCGGTTTCCATAGCTCAGTGTTACACCACCGACACGCAATACAGTTACGCCAAGACTGACTGAAGCACAACGCAACAACGCCATTGGTCACTTAGAAGCAGGCGAATCTCAATCAGATGTTGCCAGAGCTGTGAATGTCCACCCAAGCACCATCACAAGGCTATGGAATCGTCACCAACAAAATGGTACAACTCGTGACCGTCCACGATCTGGCAGACCTCGAGTGACCACGCCCGCACAAGATCGCTACATCCGGTTACGTCATCTTCGGGATAGGACCACCACTGCGACGTCTACTGCCTCAACCAAACCAGGGCTGCGTAGGATTTCCGATCAGACCTTACGCAACCGTCGACGAGATTCTTAGGCCCCATGTGCAACCCATCATGGTTAACGTCTCACCACTGTCTTCTTGAGACACCACAACATCAACGTTCTTCCCTGGCCCTCCAGATCACCAGATTTAAACCCCATCGAACATCTTTGGGACAGTTGAACCGACGTCTGCGACGGCGACAACCTCAACCGCAGACTCTACCTCAGCTTGCAGCAGCTTTGCACGCTGAGTGGACAGCCATTCCACAAGATGTGATTCGTCATCTCATCGCTTCCATGGGCAGGAGATGCCAAGTAGTTATTGATGCTCACGGGGCGCATACTCGTTATTGACGTTGAGTGACATTAAACTTCACCTAGTGAGCGTGGGCTTCGCCTTTGCAGACTTTGGATGTTCAGCAGTGAATGTGCAAAGTTTCACACATGTCATACAGAACTACCCGGAATAAACTTGTTAACAATATGTCTCAAATTTTGCCTTTTGCCTTTCTTTTTTTGAAGAGTATATATTTTCCCCCCTCATTTTTCTAAGAATTGGTTGGTTTTGAATCTCACGCAAAGCTACACGACTGAAAGGGCGAGCATATTTGGTGCGACCGGGATTCGAACCCGCGATTCTCGGATTACGAGTCGAACGACTTAACACGCTTGACCACTTCCTCATGGAGTACGAAGGTTATTCAACTGATGGAACTCAACCATTATAACCTTCAAAATCTCTGTGTAATTTATTATACACTTTCTTAACCCTAAGTATGTTTTGCATGGTCTGACGGTTAGAGCACTTGACCACAATCTACAGGTAGTAGATTGCTTGCCCCTTCAATTTTGTGAACGAGATACTTTTACGTTAAATTCCTCTATCTGATGATAAAAGAGTAGACCAAGAGTTGGCGGTGGGTGGTGTTGACTAGCTGCCTTCTCTCTTGGGACTATCTTACATAATATTGCACGTAATACTGTGTAGGTCCTGGCACGACCAGGTGGTGGGGCGCTCGGTACTCGTAATCTGAGGATCTCGGGTCCGAGTTCCTGTCACACTAAGCATGCCCATCCCTTCAGCTGTGGGAACGTTATAATGTTTCGGTTAATTCCAGTATTCTTAGGTAAAAGAGTAGCCAAAGATTTGGCGATGGGTGGTAACGACTAGCTGCCTTCCCTCTAGTTTTATGCTGCTAAATTAGAGACAGCTGGTGCAGATATCCCTCGTATAGTTTTGCGTGAAATTCAAAACAAAGCAAACTAATGTACAGAAACAGTGAACCACAGTTTCCAACAGTTAAATAATTAACACGACAGCAGAAACTACACATTTACATTTACGACGTGCATTACTCAGTGCTAGAAATCGTAACTTGCAAGTGTTTTACGCAATGCGTTCCATATATACAGCAAAAAAATACAGTGTACTATGAGACATCGGGAGTCAGTGACGTCATATTTAATTACGTAAACGCATTTAGGTTTATCTTTTTATCATTGCAATTACTTTATAGAGACAACATTAAACAAAATAAAATGTGAAATCAGGTTTTGGAAGTCAGTAGTCTTATCAGGTTTTGATACCCGCGTTGAGCAGAGTACAGATAGTTCATTGTGTGATATTGTGTTTTGCATCAAACAAACAGACGAAGATATTAATCAGTCGTCTGATATCCTAGGATGCTTTTCTACAAGAATCGTGTGCGTTTTTCATCTCAGTCACTGTCTATATCGCATATCATTATACATCACTAGGCCTAAAAATAGGCCTAACATTTTAATAGTATATCTCAAAATCTTTACCTTTTATTATAATTTTCAAGATAACAGGACGATAATAAACCATTTTATCGAATTGTTTTAATCTTATGCTAAATAAATTAAAGAAAATATTACACGTTTCGTTATTATTTCAGAGCAGTGACTGATTTAAGCCTCATTTATATTATGAGCATGCGCATTACGTTAAAAGACGAGATTTGACAACACATTGGAAGTAATTCATGTTTTATGTATCTGAGTGTTTAAGATCACTTCTCAGTGCACACTTTATTTCAAAATGTTTTAGTTGTAATTAAACTTCTAAAATATTTATATTCAGAAACTTGTACTATACTTTCCAATATCATAATTTATTTACGTATTTTATGACAAAGCCCGGTATAACCAGGTGTTTAAGGCACTCGATTCCTCATCTGAGGGGCGCGGGTTCGAATCCCCATCACACCAAACATGCTCGATTTTCAGTTATAATGTTATGGTCACTCCCACTATTCGTTGGTAAAAGAGTACCCCAAGAGTTGGCGGTGAGTGGTGATGACTAGTTGCCTTCCCTCTAGTCTTACACTGCTAAATTAGGGACAGCTAGCGCAGATAGCCCTCGAGTAGCTTTGCGCGAAATTCAAAACAAAGAAAAACCATAAGGAAGATTGAGTAATTATACCAAAAATAATTTGAATGTGGAAAATAGCAAGTCACGTGCTACCACTGCAAATATATAAAGTCACAGTGGAACGGAATGTATAAGAATCACATTTTAACATTGCCATCACGTAGGCAGTACGATGCCATCGAAAGTTAATCGCTGTTTGTAAGGTTAGTTAATGTCATTTAACTAACTAATGTTTTAACTACGGATGCTAGGATTACCCATAAGTACATCTTCTAGGTATGATAAGCAAAATCTACCATCGAGTGACAGGTGAGAATTCAGGGACACAAAGATTAGTTGTTATACGTGTCTCAGATAACTGTACCCAGCATGATCAAGAAGGATCACTATCAGCAACACAAGTCGGAGATCAACAAGTTTCTTCCACGATTTCTGTGCGGTTTAACTGTTGAAACAGACACTGGGATACGGTCATGCGGATTATGTAATGTCTACAGAGAGGACTAGTGCGCTTTATACAGGACAGCCTAATAACAGATCCTTTGCTAATTAAAGTTCCGCTGCAGGGCTGTTGTCAAGATACACGTATGGCCGCACATGGCCACATGGACTGTAACAATGTGAGGCTCTCTAACATCGTTTAGTATATCTTATTCAACTTTTGTAACTTGGACAACACTTTTGCAACTCACATTCTAAATGACCAGGTTAAAGGACCACTAGACCACCTCCAATCATTTCAGTGAATATCCATCCTTAATATAATTGATTTCTGTGCCATAATAGACTATTTTTTATGAACTTTTACGTTTCAAACTTCATGAGCAGATTAAGTCACGATTACTATAATTAACATGTTCAGTGCCGAAGAGGAGATAACTCGTCCAAGCCGATCGGTAACATAGTACCACGAACGAGTTAATTCGTTCTCAGTAATACCTAACTTCAACGCTAGATGTCAGCACCATACATGCATTTGACCTACTTACAAATTGTTTCACTTTCGATCCAAAATGGCGTCACGAAAAGAGTTACAAATGAAGAAGCATTAGAGTTGAATTGTAGCAGCTGAAATACTTGGCAGTCAACAGGTTAAAAACACAAAAACGACTAATTCATGTAGAATTTATTATAATAGATGTTTTAGCGAAACCTTGAAAAACTAAGCTTTCTGCACTTTTTCCACTGAGAAGATCAAACCCAGAGTTTTACACTTCTAAGCTTTCATCACTACAGATGAATTGAATTTAATAGATGTTTGCTTTAGCTCTGTGTCCGCCGCGGATATCAAACCTCGAATCTTTATGATATAAATCTTCAAGCTCAATCAGGTGCAAAACGTTATATAAATGGTATTTTGATTAATCTTTTCTAATTTAAAAGTGCAAGACGATAGAGCAATTAATCACCAGCGCCCTCTGCTAACTTATTAGATCCAAAAGAGGAATTCAACTGTCGGTCTTTTAAAATAACAATGTATTCAAAGTATGGAACGTAATTATGAACTAAAGGTTTGCAAACCTTGAACCCTCGTATTCAAAATCCAGTACGATAATCGTTATTATAATAAAATGTTACTTACATTAGTATTATTTAATGTGTGAATGTCGTTTGAAATCGAAACCCGAGAACCACTTATTTATTTATTCACTTCTAATTATATTTATTTATTTCTCAATGCGCAATGCAGGTGGTGTTGCGCTGTCCGTTTGTTTATTTTGTTTTTGAATTTCGCGCAAAGCTACACGAGGACTACTTGCGCGAGCCGTCCATAATTTAACAGTGTAGGACAAGAGAAAAGGCAGCTAGTCATCATCATCCACCACCAACTCTTGGGCTACTCTTTGATCAACGAATAGTGGGATTGACCGTAATTTTACAACGCTCCCACGGCTGAAAGAGCGAGCATGTTTGGTGTGACGGGGATTGGAACCCGCGACCCTCGGATTACGAGTCGAACGTCTTAAATCACCTGGCCATGCCGGCCCATACCTTCATAATGATAAACAATACTGCCTTCAGAATTCCGTACCCTGGTCCTAATGTGCAATTAGCAATATATAACTGATTAAAAATGTCACTTCACTAAATAGCTCCTGTCCCTGTCCATATTATAAAATTTGTGGTCAAGCTATGTATTATCCTGTCTCCTGCAGAGTTCATGGTATTGACAAAAGACCTTGTTGGCATTGAACATAGTATATGTAGTGTGTAACGCTACTCATTGAACATAGCATATGTAGTGTGTAACGCTACTCATCAGAATGTGTAAACGTTATCCATCGCGGAAAATCGAATTGTGCTTTTTTCTTTATTTGTGTGTAACATTGTAAGATTTTTAGGAATAATGTAGAGAGAGAAAAAGGTGAGAATTTAAAACAATAAATAGGACATTACTTGAAATTAGTTCATACTTTACTAATATCGAAACAAAGAAAAACCTCACAAATAACTTACGTATTATGACTTATAGTGTAATTTAAAATCGTAAAACCACGGTCGTGCCAAGTTGAAAATTATAACTAAAGTTTACTGGTTTACGAGCGCCATCTAGTATCCAGTAAGGACATAGTGGAAGAACTATAAACTCTAACGTTGTGCTGCTTTCTTAAAGTCTTTATTCTAGAAACATGTATGTAGTCAGGTTACAAATATTAAAATAATTTCATGTACAATATAAATATAAGAATAAGTCTGACATTATTATTTCAATAGTTTGAATACAGGGCCCATTCTTTTCCATCTTTCAAACCATAGACGAAATATTATCACTTGAAGTCAAAATTAGTTTTTCTCTCTTGTAATCCTAATATACACTGAAAATATAGTTACGTAATGATCACCGATGCTTAACAATCGGATATTACGGTTTATATTGGACTTTTAATTATAAAAGTGTGTGTATATTTTACTCTTTTTTGCCAAAAGATGGCACTAAAGTTACATGTTTTATTAAGCACCAAACTTGACTTTGAGGCAATAGATGGAGACAGTTTTTAATGACGTAAGCACCTATAGTGACGTGTCATGGTCTACTGATAGATAGTTTTGTGTGTTTGTTTTTCTATTTCGCGCAAAACTACAATAAGGCTGTCTGTGCTAGCTGTCTATAATTCAGCAGTATAAGTCTAGAGGGAAGGCAGCTAGTCATCACCACTCACCGCCAACTCTTGGATTATTTTACCAACGAATAGTGGGATTCAACGAAACATTATAACGCTCCCACGGCTGAAAGGGCAAGCGTGTTTGGTGCGACGGGGAGTTGAACGCGTGACCCTCGGATTACGAGTCGAGTGCCCTAACTACATGGCCATGAGGGCCAGTTTTATTTATCTTTACATCTTATTAAGATGTTTGAATCATCGTGTATGGCTTTTTCCTGAGAAGACTATATGATGTCGATAGTAAATACGGCTAGAATTAAGATGATTGTGAGACTTGTTATAGTGAGTAATAATTTATAACTACCATTCAAAAAAACGTGTCGTTCGGTATGTTTCTTGTCAATCGTATTGCTATACAATTGGTTTATCTGTTCTGTGTCCATCACGGGTATCGAAAACCGACATTTAGCTCTATAAGCCTGTAGGCTTACCTCTTAGCCACTCGGGGGTGGAGCTATACGTGTTGTAACATTTTTATAAGATGTGTTTATTAAAGGTATATTTTATAAGATGAATTGGCCAACAAAATATAGTAATTATTTCTAGCTTAGATGGAATACATTACTAAGCCTGAAATAACAGTAATTATTGATATATTAATATACTTTGTTTCTCTTATTACGTCTCAAGTTCAAACTAAGTGTCAAGTTCACTAGAGACAATGTGTTAGAACTTGTTACAAACAACTCGTTTTGTGTTCTGTAGAAAGCAATACACTGCATATCGAATAGCTAACAAAACGGAACAAATGTGTTGACTAATATACTGTTTGTTTTAGTGTTGTACTGCACGCGTAGATAGAAACAATGTGGCTTCGCGAAACAGCAGTGTCTTTAAATAAACACAACATTGAACTCAAAACTACACATCATTTGTGTCATTAAAAAAACACAACACCCAGAAGCTGTATGTTTGTATCCTTACAACAATAAATTGTGTTATAGTTCAGAGAAGCCTTCATCTGGCTACTTACAGGGCACAGTTGTATATCTGCAGACTCACACCACTAAATCAGGGTTTCGATACCCATAATGGGCAAAGTACAGATAGCCTATTGTGTAGCTTTGTGCTTAATTCTAAACAAACAAACAGAATTTACAGTGATAAAGTTCGGTATTCGATTCTCTTTTGTGGGCAGTGTACAAATAGTCCATTGTATAGCTTTGCACTGAAGGGGCGAAATATCGTTTCGAAATCAAGAAAAGTGAATGAAGTTCATGGAATCAACATTCAATATAGAGGTTAACTAACCTGCCAATAGGAGGCGCCCGTTGGATAAAATATCTACCCTGCTAGTTAACAGGAGTTAATCAACATTTTTATAACATACGTACAGCAGAAAGTTAGTTCTAAGCGTATTTAGTAGCACTACAACCCAAACATGAGATCCTCTGGTCTCTATTCTCATGTGCTAACTACCGCAGCACGCTTGGCTCTTAAAATTAATTAATTAACTTTATCCAAGGCTTGTTGGGTTCAAACCAAGGAACTAAAGTGCCAGTACCTTCGACATCAACGATTTCTTGAAGTGATGTTTCTTTGATAGTTTAAACTTACTAAACTTCACCGCTAGAGCTGTGTTCTTTCAATAAACAGGTGTTAGAGATTGCTGGTATGGATATTAAAACTTTAATTAAAACAAAGTACAAAACAACGTTTCGATCTTCTTAGGACATCATATGTTGAGCTGAAGATGACCTAGGAAGTTAAAAACGTTGTTCTGTACTTTATTTTAAAGTGCTAATACCCATACCAGCCGTCATGAGAATACATTTTTACTTCAAGTGAGTTTCTCGTCATCACGAGGTGTTCGACGGTTAAACTTAGACCAGAGTTCAGACGGAAGGGTCTTTTTAAATGGCCCACATGGAAGTATTATGTGAAGAGCTTTCCAGTTAAGCCTCACTTGTTTGAAATACCTGGGGTATCACTTAATATCTAGAAGAAACTATTCAACACTACCACCCAACACTATCTCTCATGATACTCTGTATTAACCATGCCTAATAGAGCAGTGGCTGACTAGAAAAAAGGTGTTACTCAACAACAACACCCAACACAACCTATTGTGCTACTCTTTTACCAATGGTTAATGGGACTGACCCTCACATTGTCATGACACCACGGCTGAAAGGGTGAGCATGTTTGGCGAAAGAAAGTGAATGTTAGCACCTACACATACATTTTCAGGGTGAAACTTTGATACATTTTTGTGTGTTAATTAATGTAAAAGAGATAAACATTTTGGGGAAGTGGTTGCACTCTTAGTAACTTACTAGTTTCGTATTTTAATTCATTAAAAATAAATTAGATCGAATACAGATACAGACTTCTGTGTCAAAAATTCATTTTTTCTTCACAGCTGCTGAGTCTTCCACTGAGTTGAAAATTTCATCTTGTATCAAATGAACTGATGGAACGTTTTCATGAGTTCTTATTCATCCGTGTCCCCTCTTACATCAATATGATACTATTTTGTCAGAAGATTTTCATCAAGTTCTAACAGAAGTAACTGGTGAATGGTAGACTGGAGGCTGAGATTCACTTATCCATGAATCTCTGACGTCAGGACGTACCAAAAGTGTCCTGGTCCTTAAAAGCATGGAAGCCAGCTAACTGAATGATACAACGTGATAGGCCTAGCGAAACAGCGATCTACTAGGTTAGCCAGTTGATTGAAGAGGGCAGAGTTGATCGAAACTCAGTAAAACTTCGGGGTCTTAGAATCAACCGAAGTCCACGAGGATGTATACGTGGCTGTCAGATTAATCTTCATAGAAATGTAAACCACACTTATACACTGTCATCACCTTTCATAGTCTGGTGCGGACTGACACAGACACGCAGACAAAAAGAAATAAATAATAAAATAAAGATACAGATGAAATGATGGACACTGAATGTTAGTGTATCTGGATCTCAGTGGAACTGACCAGATATATAGTTATCATCCGCATGTAATCTTCATAATGAATACATTGATATGACTAAAACATAAGGTTTGGATCTCAGTGGAACTGACCAAATATATAATTATCTTCCGCATATAATTTCCATAATGAATACATTGATATGACTAAAACAAAAGGTTTGGATCTCAGTGGAACCGACCAGATATATAGTTATCATCCGCATGTAATCTCCATAATGGATACATTGATATGACTAAAACATAAGGTTTGAATCTCAGTGGAACTGACTAGATATATAGTTATCATCTGCATGTAATCTCCATAATGAATACATTGATATGACTAAAACATAAGGTTTGGATCTCAGTGGAACTGACCAGATATATAGTTATCATCCGCATGTAATCTCCATGATGAATACATTGATATGACTAAAACAAAAGGTTTGGATCTCAGTGGAACTGACCAAATATATAGTTATCATCCGCCTGTAATCTCTATAACGAATACATTGATATGACTAAAACATAAGGTTTTAATCTCAGTGGAACTGACTAGATATATAGCTATCTACCGCATGTAATCTCTATAACGAATACACCAGTATGACTATCAAACTATATCTTCCTACACAAGTAAAAGGCAAAGTCACTGAGCTTAAATTTATGCAAACTACGTTCTCGAAGTACAAGATACGTGGAAGGATGTAAGCAGTTTAAAACAAATCAAATAAGACGATAGCAAAGCGAGTCCATAATTTAAATTTCTCTACCGTTTGTTGTTTTATATTTAATAAATAAAATATTGAACAATATTTTATTCGGTCTGAGTTTCGAAAGGAGTTATGTCGAATCGATTTACCGTTTTGTTGTTGCTGGTTTTTTTTATTTTTTTATGTTTAAGAAATAAAATATTCAACAATGTTTTTTGATTCTAAGAAGTAACTTTTAAGAAACTTTAAAAGTATTCGCAGAAGAAAGTTCAAGATATGACAGCTGAAGTCAAGTTGAACGCTATTACGACTTGAATAACAGATTTCTCCAACCACAAAGATATTCGCCTTTTTTGGCTACTTCTTAGAAGAAGTATAAATACGTTTGAAAGAATTTGAAAAGTTCCAGAATAAATCTCAGACTGACCAATGACAGAATTGATGTTGTTGGAGCTGTTAATATTCCAGATTAACAAAGTACTTAACACCACTCTGCTCTTTATAAACTGGAAGCTAGAAAGATAAAAGTAGCAGTGAAATACTGTGGAACAACAGTTAAAAACTGAATACTACAAATTATACAGTCAATAGTAACAATTATACATATTTTTAATTATTTCGTTTGTTTTAATGTGTGAAGTAATCGTGTCTCAAAACTGTATATTTTAAAAAACTTTAGTGGTATATGGGGTTAACCTTTTATTTTATTTTTGATGTAAATAAACAGATGTTCTTCAAATGGTTGAAATTTGCGATAAAACATGACGTCACAGCCCATATTCTCAACCAATGACGTGCTTTTTAAATTTCATATTCGAATTACGCAAGAATTTGTTTTTTAGCTTCAGAAATTCTATTATTTATCTACACTTGTTATACCCAACAACTCCATTGTAGGCTGTTTACAGCTCTTTTATATAGACGTTCACAAAACGTATATCAAAGGGAGACTGTTATAAATTAGTTTTTATTTCTAAACTTATTCAACCGAATCTATGGAACTGATTTAATGTGACATTTCTAGAAATGATAAATATATAGTGTGATTACAAAGCGGCAGATTCTATCCACGCAGATAAATCAACTATAAATGTTATTCTATCTTAAAAATCGAAATCTCAAAACCTGTTTTATAGAAAAACAGAAATAGCTTTTTCTTCTTTTTGTATTTTTACGCCTAACGCAAACTGTTCCTAAGTATCGTGTGTAACATAATGTACCCTACACTATATTTACTCATATATAAATGTTTGTCATCCTTAGGCCTAGACCCTCGGGGAAGGGGGATAAAGTGACTGAAGTACAAACATTTCACCTTTAGATAGAGTTAAACAGAGTAATGATAGATACCCATGATTGAAGTACAAACATTTCACCCTTAGATAGAGTTAAACAGAGTAATGATAGATATCCATGATTGAAGTACAAACATTTCACCTTTAGATAGAGTTAAACAGAGTAATGATAGATATCCATGATTGAAGTACAAACACTTCACTTTTAGATATAGTTAAACAGTGTAATGATAGATACCCATGATTGAAGTACAAACATTTAACTCTATCTAAGGGTGAAATCTTCACATCATATACATCATATTTCGAGAAAAAGCAAAATTTTAAACCCTCTTTAACCTATAATTTTGGGTTCGATCTCCGCGGCTGAAACATAAGAGATTGCTTAATCAACGGTAGCATCAAATTCTTTTAAATTATATCTATGCCATTACGTTTCTAACGTATTCCTACTGTTTAATATTTAATAGCTATACAAAATCTTCAGTGTGCGAGAAATGTCTTCAGAATTATATAGTTAGAGAAATAACATAATTTCGACCACAACTATGAAATAAACAACAACCAAAAAGCACTTTTGATAATCAAAAACATTATATCTCTAAAAAACGCCTGTCTTTACCTTACTGTTTCTTCGTTTAAATGATTAAAACAAGTCTTTATTTAGACTACTGTCTGTTCATTAGCATCATTAAAATAAATTTTTATTTAGACTACTCTCTGTTCATTAGCACGATTAAAACAAGTCATGATGACGAGAAACCCACTTGAAATAAAAATAATCTCAGAACGAATGGTATGAATATTAAAACTTTTACTGATAAGAAGACAACAGCGTTTCGACCTTCCTTCACCTGAAGATGACCTAGGAAGATCGAAACGCTGTTCTCTCCTTATCCGTAAAAGTGTTAATACCTATACCAGCCGTTCGGAAATATATAATTAAAACAGGTCTTTCTTTACATTACTATCTGTTGATTAACATAATTAAAAAAAGTCTTTCTTTACATTACTATCTGTTTATTAACATAATTAAAACAAGTCTTTCTTTACATTACTCTCTCTTGATTAACATGATTAAAACAAGTCTTTCTTTACATTACTATCTGTTGATTAACATAATTGAAACAAGTCTTTCTTTACATTACTATCTGTTGATTAACATAATTAAAACAAGTGTTTCTTTACATTACTATCTGTTGATTAACATAATTAAAAAGTCTTTCTTTACATTACTATCTGTTGATTAACATAATTAAAACAAGTCTTTCATTATATTACTATCTGTTGATTAACATAATTAAAACAAGTCTTTCTTTACATTACTATCTGTTGATTAACATAATTAAAACAAGTCTTTCTTTACATTACTATCTGTTGATTAACATGATTAAAACAAGTCTTTCTTTACATTACTATCTGTTGATTAACATGATTAAAACAAGTCTTTCTTTACATTACTATCTGTTGATTAACATAATTGAAACAAGTCTTTCTTTACATTACTATCTGTTGATTAACATGATTAAAACAAGTCTTTCTTTACATTACTATATCTTGCTTAACATAATTAAAACAAGTCTTTTTTTACATTACTATATGTTGATTAGCATAATTCATACAATGTGTTTGTTTTATGCATCTTTATAGAACTCATTAAATTTAGTAGTTGGAAGATTAATGGCATTTTTTGCTATAGTAGGTTCAAGAAAATCACATATCAAACCGTCGAATAATTGAAAAATGTCCAGAATTGTCTCATATATTCTGTAGTTCATATTCAATAGACCTGTTACATTTGTTTAATATAGTCAGTATTTCTAAATTAAAGTAGGTTTCTTGCATGTTAAGACATAAATATACCCTAATCATTGTCCAACAGCTGAAGGTATTAATATTAATTGAGGATAGATTAATTGTTGGGCACTTTTTCTGAGGTATCGCATTCGGCTCGAGCGGAACGTGTTTCTAAAAGGACGCCGATAAAAGATGAAAAAAACTTAATAATATCAACCTTATATAAGAAATGTTCAATCTTATCCTCCGTACATTCAAATACTGGTTGCCTGAATTCATTTGGGAGAAATGAAACCCCAGAAATAGCAAAAATAATGGAAAATACTAGAAGCGTCAGTGAACGTTAGTTTCAAACGAAAAATGAAATTAGAGTGCACTGAGAAAACTGCTTCGGTCAGTTGAATCGGATAATCTCTGAGAAGATGTAAACGTGACCAAAATAATATATTATGTACAGCTCCACCTGGTATACGAATGTGTCATAAAACCCATAGATTATGTACTTTGGATGGTTCGTTCATTCTATTAAAGTATACTAAAAATAAACTTTTGAGTTCATTTCCTAAAATACGACTCATTAACATATCAAGATATCATAAACCTTAACACGTAAGTTTTTTTGTTGTTTTTTTTTAATAAACTGGACAGTCGTGGAATAGTAATCGCGATACTCAGAAGGACAAAGTTCGATATTTTCTGAGGGATTTACCACTGAGATAGGTGGTGTTGCTGTCTTTACAAAACCGGTAACGGTGTTGTTTACTGTGAAAAACGAACATTTTAGCCAATACACGAACGTCATTCACTCTCGTTTCTGTGATTAGAATTCCAAGGATCAAAGTCAAACTTAAACCAACTAAGAAAATGAGAAATTAGAGATGATAAATGATTACGTTAAGCGCGTGGGACGCACATGATTTTCGAGGTGCTCACCCATAATTACGTAATTTTAAAATAAGCCTACGTCTAGTTGGTAGTGCAATGTGTACATTCTAACAATTCTACAGAAACGCGGAAAATTGGGTCTGTCGATAGGGGGCGCTGTACAATGAGATGAGAAACATATCGTTGATCCAAACTGTTAATAGGAATCTCCTGTACCTACTTCAGCCAGGCTTAGTTACTACAAAACATTTCAGTGTAATCTATATATATCAACATATATAGTCACAACTATAGCACAATAAAAACTAAGCTTAAACAAAGAACGAACATGTTCTACGACATTAAGGGTTTTCTTCTGTCTCTTTTCCAGAGTCGGGAATGAAAATAAAACTAAAAGACGAAACAACTAAACAATTCACAGATTCGTAATGTGTAATTTGTGTATTTCATTAGTTCTTGTTGTTTACTAAATGTTTGAAGGCTTAGATAATTGAACCAAAAGCTTGGGGTGTTGAGAGCCAGAAGAATGTGGTAACAAGACCAAATAACTTGATTTATTTAAATATGAGTACTGGAGTTATAAGCCTTAAATATTATATATTAGCAACACTTTATACCTGATTCGATACCACAACAACAAAACTACCATGTTATATCTGATTCTGATGTCATAACGACAAAACTAAACATGTTGTATCTGATTCTAGTGTTATAACGACAAAACTAACATGTTGTATCTCGTTTTGATGTAACGACAAAACTAACATGTTGTACCTGATTCTGATGTCGTAACAACAAAACTAATATTTTATATCTGATTCTGATGTAATAACGACAAAACTAATATGCTGTACCTGATTCTCATGTCACAACGACAAAACTAACATGTTGTGTCTGATTCTGATGTTATAACAACAAAACTAACATGTTGTATCTGATTCTGATATCATAACGACAAAACTAACATCTTATATTTGATTCTGATGTCATAACAACAAAACTAACATGTTGTATCTTATTCTAGGATCATAACGACAAAACTAACATATTGTATCTTATTCTAGATTCATGAAGACAAAACTAACTTGTTGTATCTGATTCTGATATCATAACAACAAAACTAACATATTGTATCTTATTCTAGGGTCATAACGACAAAACTAACATATTGTATCTTATTCTACGTTCATAAAGACAAAACTAACATGTTATACCTGATTCTGATGTCATAACGACAAAACTAACATGTTATATCTTATTCTGATGTCATAACAACAAAACTAACATGTTGTATCTCATTCTGATGTCATAACGACAAAACTAACGTATTGTATCTTATTATAGGGTAATAAAGACAAAATTAACATGTTATGTCTTATTCTCATCTCATAACAACAAAACTAACATGTTATACCTGGTTCTAATGTAATAACGACAAAACTAACATATTATACCTGATTCTGATGTCATAACAACAAAACTTCCATTTTATATGTGATTCTGATGTCGTAACGACAAAACGAACATGTTATATCTTATTCTGATGTCATAACAACAAAACTTCCATGTTGAAGCTGATTATGATGTCGTAACAACAAAACTAACATGTTGTATCTGACTATGATGTCGTAATAACAAAACTAACATGTTGTATCTGAATGTGATGTCATAACGACAAAACTAACATGTTGTATCTTATTCTAGGGTCATGACGACAAAACTAACATATTGTATCGTATTCTAGGGTCATAAAGACAAAAGTAACATGTTATACCTGATTCTCATGTCATAACAACAAAACTAACATGTTTCTTATTCTATGGTCATAACGACAAAACTAACATATTGTATCGTATTCTAGGGTCATAAAGAAAAACTAACATATTGTATCGTATTCTAGGGTCATAAAGACAAAACTAACATGTTATATTTAATTCTCATGTCATAACAACAAAACTAACATGTTGTATCTTATTCTAGGGTCATAAAGACAAAACTAACATGTTATTCCTCATTCTGATGTCATGACAACAAAACTAACATGTTATACCTGATTCTGATGTTATAACAACAAAACTAACATGTTATATTTAATTCTGTTGTCATAACAACAAAACTAACATGTTGTATCGTATTCTAGGGTCATAAAGACAAAATTAACGAGTTATACCTGATTCTGATGTCATAACAACAAAACTAACATGTTGTATCTTATTCTAGGGTCATAACGACAAAACTAACATATTGTATCGTATTCTAGGGTCATAAAGAAAAAACTAACATATTGTATCGTATTCTAGGGTCATAAAGACAAAACTAACATGTTATACCTGATTCTGATTTCATGACAACAAAACTAACATGTTGTACCTTATTCTAGGTTCATAACGACAAAACTAACATATTGTATCTTATTCTAGGTTCATAAAGACAAAACTAACATGTTATTCCTGATTCTGATGTCATGACAACAAAACTAACATGTTATACCTGATTCTGATGTTATAACAACAAAACTACCATGTTATATCTGATTATGATGTCGTAACGACAAAACTAACATGTTATATCTTATTCTGGTGTCATAACGACAAAACTAACATGCTGTATCTTATTATGATGTCAGAACAACTAAACTAACATGTTGTATCTGATTCTAGTGTCATAACAACAAAACTAACATGTTGTATCTGATTCTGATGTCATAACAACAAAACTAACATGTTGTATCTCATTCTGATGTCATAACGACAAAACTAACGTATTGTATCTTATTATAGGGTAATGAAGACAAAATTAACATGTTATGTCTTATTCTCATCTCATAACAACAAAACTAACATGTTATACCTGGTTCTAATGTAATAACGACAAAACTAACATATTATACCTGATTCTGATGTCATAACAACAAAACTTCCATTTTATATGTGATTCTGATGTCGTAACGACAAAACGAACATGTTATATCTTATTCTGATGTCATAACAACAAAACTTCCATGTTGAAGCTGATTATGATGTCGTAACAACAAAACTAACATGTTGTATCTGACTGTGATGTCGTAATAACAAAACTAACATGTTGTATCTGAATGTGATGTCATAACGACAAAACTAACATGTTGTATCTTATTCTAGGGTCATGACGACAAAACTAACATATTGTATCGTATTCTAGGGTCATAAAGACAAAAGTAACATGTTATACCTGATTCTCATGTCATAACAACAAAACTAACATGTTTCTTATTCTATGGTCATAACGACAAAACTAACATATTGTATCGTATTCTAGGGTCATAAAGAAAAAACTAACATATTGTATCGTATTCTAGGGTCATAAAGACAAAACTAACATGTTATATTTAATTCTCATGTCATAACAACAAAACTAACATGTTGTATCTTATTCTAGGGTCATAAAGACAAAACTAACATGTTATTCCTCATTCAGATGTCATGACAACAAAACTAACATGTTATACCTGATTCTGATGTTATAACAACAAAACTAACATGTTATATTTAATTCTGTTGTCATAACAACAAAACTAACATGTTGTATCGTATTCTAGGGTCATAAAGACAAAAGTAACGAGTTATACCTGATTCTGATGTCATAACAACAAAACTAACATGTTGTATCTTATTCTAGGGTCATAACGACAAAACTAACATATTGTATCGTATTCTAGGGTCATAAAGAAAAAACTAACATATTGTATCGTATTCTAGGGTCATAAAGACAAAACTAACATGTTATACCTGATTCTGATGTCATGACAACAAAACTAACATGTTGTACCTTATTCTAGGTTCATAACGACAAAACTAACATATTGTATCTTATTCTAGGTTCATAAAGACAAAACTAACATGTTATTCCTGATTCTGATGTCATGACAACAAAACTAACATGTTATACCTGATTCTGATGTTATAACAACAAAACTACCATGTTATATCTGATTATGATGTCGTAACGACAAAACTAACATGTTATATCTTATTCTGGTGTCATAACGAAAAAACTAACATGCTGTATCTTATTATGATGTCAGAACAACTAAACTAACATGTTTTATCTGATTCTAGTGTCATAACGACAAAACTACCATTTTATATCTGATTCTGATGTCATAACGACAAAACTAACATATTTTATCTCATTCTGATGTCATAACGACAAAACTAACATGTTGTATCTTATTCTAGGGTCATAACGACAAAACTAACATATTGTATCTTATTCTAGGTTCATAAAGAGAAAACTAAAATGTTATATCTGTTATTCTGATGTCATGACAAGAAAACTAACACGTTGGCCTGATTCTAATGTCATAAAGACAAAACTAGCATATTTTATCTCATTCTGATGTCATAACGACAAAATTAACATGTTGTATCTGATTCTAATGTCATAACGACAAAACTAACGTATTGTATCTTATTCTAGGGTCATGAAGACAAACCTAACATGTTATACCTGATTCTGCTGTAATATCGACAAAATTAACATTTATAACTCATTCTGCTGTAATAACGACAATACTAACATGTTATATCTGATTCTGATGTCGTAACGACAAAACTAACATGTTATACCTGATTCTAGTGTTATAACGACAAAACTAACATGTTATACCAGATTCTGATGTCATGACAACAAAATTAATATGTTATATCTTATTCTGATGTCATAACAACAAAACTAACATGTTGTATCTGATTCTGATGTCATAACAACAAAACTAACATGTTGTATCTGATTCTGATGTCATAACAACAAAACTAACGTTGTATCTCATTCTGATGTCATAACGACAAAACTAACGTATTGTATCTTATTATAGGGTAATAAAGACAAAATTAACATGTTATGTCTTATTCTCATCTCATAACAACAAAACTTCCATTTTATATGTGATTCTGATGTCGTAACGACAAAACGAACATATTATATCTTATTCTGATGTCATAACAACAAAACTTCCATGTTGAAGCTGATTATGATGTCGTAACAACAAAACTAACATGTTGTATCTGACTATGATGTCGTAATAACAAAACTAACATGTTGTATCTGAATGTGATGTCATAACGACAAAACTAACATGTTGTATCTTATTCTAGGGTCATGACGACAAAACTAACATATTGTATCGTATTCTAGGGTCATAAAGACAAAAGTAACATGTTATACCTGATTCTCATGTCATAACAACAAAACTAACATGTTTCTTATTCTATGGTCATAACGACAAAACTAACATATTGTATCGTATTCTAGGGTCATAAAGAAAAAACTAACATATTGTATCGTATTCTAGGGTCACAAAGACAAAACTAACATGTTATATTTAATTCTCATGTCATAACAACAAAACTAACATGTTGTATCTTATTCTAGGGTCATAAAGACAAAACTAACATGTTATTCCTCATTCTGATGTCATGACAACAAAACTAACATGTTATACCTGATTCTGATGTTATAACAACAAAACTAACATGTTATATTTAATTCTGTTGTCATAACAACAAAACTAACATGTTGTATCGTATTCTAGGGTCATAAAGACAAAAGTAACGAGTTATACCTGATTCTGATGTCATAACAACAAAACTAACATGTTGTATCTTATTCTAGGGTCATAACGACAAAACTAACATATTGTATCGTATTCTAGGGTCATAAAAAAAAACTAACATATTGTATCGTATTCTTGGGTCATAAAGACAAAACTAACATGTTATACCTGATTCTGATGTCATGACAACAAAACTAACATGTTGTACCTTATTCTAGGTTCATAACGACAAAACTAACATATTGTATCTTATTCTAGGTTCATAAAGACAAAACTAACATGTTATTCCTGATTCTGATGTCATGACAACAAAACTAACATGTTATACCTGATTCTGATGTTATAACAACAAAACTAACATGTTATACTGATTCTGATGTCGTAACGACAAAACTAACATGTTATATCTTATTCTGGTGTCATAACGACAAAACTAACATGTTGTATCTTATTCTGATGTCAGAACAACTAAACTAACATGTTGTATCTGATTCTAGTGTCATAACGACAAAACTAACATGTTGTATCTGATTCTGATGTCATAACAACAAAACTACCATTTTATATCTGATTCTGATGTCATAACGACAAAACTAACATATTTTATCTCATTCTGATGTCATAACGACAAAACTAACATATTGTATCTTATTCTAGGGTCATAACGACAAAACTAACATATTGTATCTTATTCTAGGTTCATAAAGAGAAAACTAAAATGT
>NC_134825.1:112253134-112417058 GCF_004210375.1 Tachypleus tridentatus | reverse complement strand
TTTACTGTATTTATCTTTACTGTATTTATTTCACTGTATGTATCTTTACTGTATGTATCTTTTACTGTATTTATATCTTTACTGTATTTATCTTTCACTGTATTTATTTTACTGTATTTATCTTTACTGTATGTATCTTTTACTTATATTTATCTTTTATTATGTATGTATCTTCACTGTATTTATCTCTTAACTGTATGTTATCTTTACTGTATGTATCTTTACTGTATTTATCTTACTGTATGTATTTCACTGTATGTATCTTTACTGTATTTATCTTTACTGTATGTATCTTTACTGTATTATATCTTTACTGTATGTATCTTTACTGTATTTATCTTTACTGTATGTATCTTTACTGTATTTATCTTTACTGTATTTATATTTACTGTATGTATCTCTGTATGTTATTGTATGTATCTTTACTGTATGTATCTTCACTGTATGTATCTTCACTGTAATTTATTTTCACTGTATTTATCTTTACTGTATGTATCTTCACTGTAATTATCTCTTACTGTATTTATCTTTACTGTATGTATATTTACTGTATTTATATTTTACTGTATTATACTGTATTTATCTTTACTGTATTTATCTTTACTGTATGTATCTTTACTGTATTTACTGTATGTATCTTCACTGTATTTATCTTCTTATACTGTATGTATTTTTACTGTATGTATCTTTACTGTATTTATATTTACTATTTATATTTACTGTATTTATCTTTACTGTATGTATCTTCACTGTATGTATGTATTTATCTTCACTGTATGTATCTTACTGTATTTATCTTTACTGTATGTATCTTTACTGTATGTACTGTATATTATCTTTACTGTATTTATCTTTACTGTATTTATCTTTACTGTATGTATCTTTACTGTATTTATATTTTACTGTATGTATCTTTACTGTATGTATCTGTACTTATGTATCTTTACTGTATTTATCTTCACTGTATGTATCTTTACTCTTATCTTAACTGTATTATCTCTTTATCTTGTATCTCTTTACTGTATGTATCTTCACTTATGTACTGTATTTATCTTTACTGTATGTATCTTTACTGTATTTATCTTATTGAATGTATCTTTACTGTATTTATATTTACTGTATGTATCTTTACTACTGTATGTATCTTTATGTATGTATCTTCTATTTATCTTTACTGTATGTATCTTCACTGTATTTATCTTTACTGTATGTATCTTCACTGTATTTATCTTTACTGTATTTATCTTCACTGTATGTATCTTTACTGTATTTACTTTACTGTATTTATCTTTACTGTATTTATCTTCACTGTATGTATCTTCACTGTATGTATCTTACTGTATGTATCTTCACTGTATTTATCTTTACTGTATGTATCTTTACTGTATCTTCTTACTGTATGTATATTTACTTATTTATCTTACTGTATTTATCTTACTGTATTTATATTTGCTGTATGTATCTTTGTGTATGTATCTTTTACTGTATGTATCTTTACTGTATGTATCTGTATTTATCTTTACTGTATATATCTTTACTGTATTTATCTTTACTGTATGTATCTTTACTGTATGTATATTTACTGTATATCTATTTTACTGTATGTATGTATTTTACTGTATGTATCTTTACTGTATTTATATGTATTTACTGTATTTATCTTTACTGTATTTTACTTTACTGTATGTATCTTACTGTATTTACATTTCACTGTATGTATATATTTACTGTATTTATATTTATCTTCTTTACTGTATGTATCTTTACTGTATTTATCTTTATTATGTATCTTATAATTTATATTTACTGTAATTATCTCTTTGGGTATTTATATTTACTGTATGTATATTTACTGTACTGTATGTATCTTCAACTGTATTTATCTTTACTGTATTTATCTTCACTGTATGTATCTTCACTGTAATTTCACTGTATCTTACTGTATTTATCTTTTTTACTGTATGTATAGTTTACTGTATTTATATTTACTATATGTATCTTTACTGTATTTATCTTCACTGTATGTATCTTTACTGTATGTATCTTCACTGTATTTATCTTTTTGTATGTATATTTATCTTTATCTTTATGTATTTTCTCACTGTATTTATCTTTTCTGTATGTATCTTTTCTGTATTTATCTTTACTGTATGTATTTTCTGTACTGTATTTATCTCTTTATTTGTATGCATCTTTACTGTATTTATCTTTACTGTATTTATATTTACTTTACTATGTATCTTTACTGTATTTATCTTTACTGTATGTATCTTTACTGTATTTATAATTCTACTGTATTATCTTTGTTGTATTTATCTTTACTGTATGTATCTTACTGTATCTATCTTTACTGTATTTATTTATCTTTTACTGTATGTATCTTTACTGTATTTATCTCTTTACTGTACTTTGCTGTATGTATCTTTACTGTATTTATCTCTGTATTTATCTTTCTGTATGTATTTTTTTACTGTATGTATTTTACTGTATGTATCTTTACTGTATTTATATTTACTTTATGTATATTTCCTGTATTTACATTTACTGTATGTATCTTCTACTGTATTTATCTCTTTACTGTATGTATCTTTACTGTATTTATCTTTACTGTATTATCTTTACTGTATTTATCTTTACTGTATGTTTTCTTATTTATCTTTACTGTATGTATCTTCACTGTATTTATATTTACTGTATGTATCTTTACTGTATTTATATTTACTGTATGTATCTTACTGTATTTATATTTTCTGTATGTATCTTTACTGTATTTATATATTTACTGTATTTATATTTTACTGTATGTATCTTTTCTCTGTATGTATCTTTCTGTATTTATCTCTTTACTGTATTTATCTTTACTGTATGTATATTTTTACTTATGTACTGTATGTATCTTTCATTGAATGTATAGTTACTGTATTTATATTTACTATATGTTATCTTTTTTATTTACTGTGTATTTATCTTTACTTCACTGTATTTTTTTTTACTTTATGTATCTTTACTGTATTTATATTTACTTTATGTATCTTTACTGTATGTATATTTTCTGTATTTATCTTTACTGTATTTATCTTTACTGTATTTATATTTACTGTATTTATCTTTACTGTATTTATCTTTACTGTATTTATATTTACTGTATGTTTCTTTACTGTATGTATCTTACTGTATGTATCTTTACTGTATTTATCTTTACTGTATGTATATTTACTGTATTATCTTCACTGTATTTATCTTTACTGTATGTATCTTTACTGTATTTATATTTATTGTATGTATCTTTACTGTATGTATCTTTACTGTATGTATCTTTAATTGATGTATCTTTACTGTATGTATCTTCACTGTATTTATCTTTACTGTATTTATTTTACTGTATGTATCTTTACTGTATTTATATTTACTGTATGTATCTTTACTGTATGTTTATTTTACTGTATTTATTTTTTACTGTATGTATCTTTACTGTATTTATATTTACTGTATGTATCTTTACTGTATGTTTATTTTCTGTATTTATCTTTATTGTATTTATCTTTACTGTATTTATCTTTACTGTATTTATCTTTACTGTATTTATATTTACTGTATGTTCTTCCTTGTATTTATCTTTACTGTATGTATCTTCACTGTATGTATCTTCACTGTATTTATCTTTACTGTATTTATCTTCACTGTATGTATCTTTACTGTATTTATCTTTACTGTATTTATCTTCACTGTATGTATCTTTACTGTATTTATCTTTTCTGTATGTATCTTTACTGTATTTATCTTTACTGTATTTATCTTTACTGTATATATCTTTACTGTATTTATCTTTTATTGTATTTATCTTTACTGTATGTATCTTCACTGTATTTATATTTACTGTATGTATCTATACTGTATGTATCTTTACTGTATTTATCTTTACTGTATGTATATTTACTGTATGTATCTTTACTGTATTTATCTTTACTGTATGTATCTTCACTGTATTTATCTTTACTGTATGTATCTTTACTGTATGTATATTTACTGTATTTATCTTTACTGTATTTATATTTTACTGTATTTATCTTTACTGTATGTATCTTTACTGTATTTATCTTTACTGTATTTATTTTACTGTATGTATCTTTACTGTATTTATCTTTACTGTATGTATCTTTACTGTATGTATCTTTACTGTATTTATATTTACTGTATTTATCTTTACTGTATGTATCTTTACTGTATGTATCTGTATGTATATCTTCACTGTATGTATCTTTCACTGTATTTATCTTTACTGTATGTATCTTTACTGTATTTATATTTACTGTATTTATCTTTACTGTATGTATCTTTACTGTATTTATCTTTACTGTATGTATCTTCACTGTATTTATCTTTACTGTATATTTCTCTTTACTGTATGTATTTTCACTGTATTTATCTTTCTGTATGTATCTTTACTGTATTATATCTTTACTGTATGTATTTTCACTGTATTTATCTTTTTCTGTATGTATCTTCTCTGTATTTATCTTTACTGTATTTATCTTTACTGTATGTATCTTTACTGTATTTATCTTTACTGTATGTATCTTACTGTATTTATATTTACTGTATTTATCTTTACTGTATTTACATTTACTGTATGTATCTTTACTGTATTTATCTTCACTGTATTTATCTTTACTGTATGTATCTTACTGTATTTATCTTACTGTATGTATCTTCACTGTATTTATCTTTCTGTATGTATTTTTACTGTATGTTTATTCTTTACTGTATGTATCTTTACTGTATTTATCTTTACTGTATGTATATTTACTGTATTTACATTTCTTAACTGTATGTATCTTTACTGTATTTTCTTTACTGTATGTATCTTCACTGTATTTATCTTTACTGTATGTATCTTTACTGTATTTATCTTTACTGTATGTATCTTACTGTATGTATCTTCACTGTATTTATCTTTACTGTATGTATCTTTACTGTATGTATCTTTACTGTATTTATATCTTCTGTATGTATCTTTACTGTATTTATATTTACTGTATTTATATTTACTGTATGTATCTTTTTACTGTCTGTATCTTCTTTATATTTACTGTATTTATCTTTACTGTATGTATCTTTACTGTATGTATCTTTACTGTATTTATTTTACTGTATTTATCTTTACTGTATTTATATTTATTACTGTATTTATCTTCACTGTATTTATCTTTACTGTATTTTTTTACTGTATGTATCTTTACTGTATTTATATTTACTTTATGTATCTTTACTGTATGTATATTTTCTGTATTTATCTACTGTATTTATCTTTACTGTATTTATATTTACTGTATTTATCTTTACTGTATGTATCTTTACTGTATTTATCTTCACTGTATGTATCTTCACTGTAATTATCTTTACTCTATTTATCGTTTCTGTATGTATCTTTACTGTATTTATCTTTATTGAATGTATAGTTACTGTATTTATATTTACTGTATGTATCTTTACTGTATTTATCTTTACTGTATGTATCTTCACTGTATTTATCTTTACTGTATGTATCTTCACTGTATTTATCTTTTCTGTATATATCTTTACTTTATGTATCTTCACTGTATTTATCTTTTCTGTATGCATCTTTTCTGTATTTATCTTTATTGTATTTATAATTACTGTAATTATCTTTGGTATTTATATTTACTGTATGTATATATACTTTTTATGTATCTTCACTGTATTTATCTTTACTGTATGTATATTTACTGTACTTATCTTTACTGTACTTATATTTACTGTATTTATCTTTACTGTATTTATCTTTATTGTATTTATAATTACTGTAATTATCTTTGGGGTATTTATATTTACTGTATGTATATATACTGTATGTATCTTTACTGTATGTATCTTCACTGTATTTAACTTTACTGTATGTATCTTTACTGTATTTATATTTTCTGTATGTAACTTTACTGTATTTATGTTCACTGTATGTATCTTCACTGTATTTATCTTTACTGTATGTATCTTCACTGTATTTATCTTTACTGTATTTATCTTCACTGTATGTATCTTTACTGTATTTATCTTCACTGTATGTATCTTTAGTGTAATTATCTTTACTGTATGTATCTTTACTGTATTTATCTTTACTGTGTTTATATTTACTATATGTATCTTTACTGTATTTATATTTACTGTATGTATCTATACTGTATTTATATTTTCTGTATGTATCTTTCCTGTATTTACATTTACTGTATTTATCTTTACTGTATGTACCTTTTTTTATATATCTTCACTGTAGTTATCTTTTTCTGTATGTATTTTACTATATGTATCTTTACTGTATTTATATTTACTGTATTTATCTTTACTGTATGTATCTTCACTGTATGTATCTTTACTGTATTTATCTTCACTGTATGTATCTTCACTGTAATTATCTTTACTCTATTTATCGTTTCTGTATGTATCTTTACTGTATTTATCTTTACTGAATGTATAGTTACTGTATTTATATTTACTATATGTATCTTTACTGTATTTATCTTTACTGTATGTATCTTCACTGTATTTATCTTTTCTGTATATATCTTTACTTTATGTATCTTCACTGTATTTATCTTTTCTGTATGCATCTTTTGTGTATTTATCTTTACTGTATTTATATTTACTGTATGTATCTTTACTGTATTTATATATACTGTATGTATCTTTACTGTATTTATGTTCACTCTATGTATCTTCAGTGTATTTATCTTTACTGTATTTGCGTTCACTGTATGTATCTTTACTGTATTTATCTTCACTGTATGTATCTTCACTGTATTTATCTTCACTGTATGTATCTTTACTGTATGTATCTTTACTGTATTTATCTTTACTATTCGTATCTTTACTGTATGCATCTTCTCTGTATTTATCTTTACTGTATTTATATTTGCTGTATGTATCTTTACTGTATGTATCTTTACTGTATTTATCTTTACTGTATGTATCTTTACTGTATTTATAATTACTGTAGTTATCTTTGCTGTATTTACATTTACTGTATGTATCTTTCCTGTATTTACATTTACTGTATGTTTCTTTACTGTATTTATATTTGCTGTATGTATCTTTACTGTATTTATCTTTATTGTATTTATAATTACTGTAATTATCTTTGGGGTATTTATATTTACTGTATGTATATATACTGTATGTATCTTTGTATTTATCTTTACTGTATGTATATTTACTGTATTTATCTTTACTGTAATTTATATTTACTGTATTTATCTTCACTGTATGTATCTTTACTGTATTTATCTTTTCTGTATGTATCTTTACTCTATGTATCTTTCCTGTATTTACATTTACTGTATATATCTTTACTCTATTTATCTTTACTGTATATATCTTTACTCTATTTATCTTTACTGTATGTATCTTTATTTTATGTATCTTCACTGTAGTTTTCTTTTCTGTATGTATTTTTACCATATGTATCTTTACTGTATTTATATTTACTTTATATTTACTGTATTTATCTTTACTGTATGTATCTTTACTGTATGTATCTTCACTGTATGTATCTTCACTGTATGCATCTTCACTGTATGTATCTTTACTGTATTTATATTTACTGTATGTATCTTTAGTGTATTTATCATTACTGTACATATCTTTACTGTAATTATCTTTACTGTATGTATCTTTAGTGTAATTATCTTTACTGTATGTATCTTTACTGTATTTACCTTTACTGTGTTTATATTTACTGTATGTATCTTCACTGTATGTATCTTTACTGTATTTATCTTCACTGTATGTATCTTCACTGTAATTATCTTTACTGTATTTATCTTCACTGTATGTATCTTCACTGTAATTATCTTTACTGTATTTATCTTTACTGAATGTATAGTTACTGTATTTATATTTACTATATGTATCTTTACTGTATTTATCTTTACTGTATGTATCTTTACTGTATGTATCTTCACTGTATTTATCTTTTCTGTATATATCTTTACTTTATGTATTTTCACTGTATTTATCTTTTCTGTATGCATCTTTTCTGTATTTATCTTTACTGTATTTATATTTACTGTATGTATCTTTACTGTATTTATATTTACTGTATGTATCTTTACTGTATTTATGTTCACTCTATGTATCTTCAGTGTATTTATCTTTACTGTATGTATCTTCAGTGTATTTATCTTTACTGTATTTACGTTCACTGTATGTATCTTTACTGTATTTATTTTCACTGTATGTATCTTCACTGTATGCATCTTCACTGTATTTATCTTTAGTGTATGTATCTCTACTGTATTTATCTTTACTATTTGTATCTTTACTGTATGCATCTTCTCTGTATTTATCTTTACTGTATTTATATTTGATGTATGTATCTTTACTGTATTTATCTTTACTGTATGTATCTTTACTGTATTTATAATTACTGTAGTTATCTTTTTTGTATTTACATTTACTGTATGTATCTTCACTGTATTTATCTTTTATGTATATATCTTTACTGTGTTTATCTTTACTGTATGTATCTTCACTATATTTATCTTTTCTCAATGTATTTTTAATGTATGTATCTTTACTGTATTTATAATTACTGTAGTTATCTTTTACTGTATTTACATTTACTGTATGTATCTTTCCTGTATTTACATTTACTGTATGTTTCTTTTACTGTATTTATATTTGCTGTATGTATCTTTACTGTATTTATCTTTATTGTATTTATAATTACTGTAATTATCTTTGGGTATTTATATTTACTGTATGTATATATACTGTATGTATCTTCACTGTATTTATCTTTACTGTATGTATATTTACTGTACTTATCTTTACTGTACTTATATTTACTGTATTTATCTTCACTGTATGTATCTTTACTGTATTTATCTTTTCTGTATGTATCTTTACTCTATGTATCTTTCCTGTATTTACATTTACTGTATATATCTTTACTGTATTTATCTTTACTGTATATATCTTTACTGTATTTATCTTACTGTATGTATCTTTATTTTATGTATCTTCACTGTATATATCTTTTCTGTATGTATTTTTACTGTATGTATCTGTATTTATATATTACTTTTTATATTTACTGTATTTATCTTTACTGTATGTATCTTCACTGTATGTATCTTCACTGTATTTTCACTGTATGTATCTTTACTGTATTTATATTTTTACTGTATGTATCTTTACTGTATTTATCATTTACTGTATATCTTTACTGTATGTATCTTTACTGTAATTATCTTTACTGTATGTATCTTTACTGTATTTATCTTTACTGTATCTTTACTGTATGTATCTTCACTGTATGTATCTTTACTGTATTTATCTTTTACTGTATGTATCTTCACTGTAATTATCTTTACTGTATTTATCTTCACTGTATGTATCTTCACTGTATTTATCTTTACTGTATTTATCTCTTTACTGTATGTATTTACTGTATTTATATTTATGTATCTTTCCTGTATTTATCTTTACTGTATGTATCTTTACTGTATTTATCTTTACTGTATGTATCTTTAATTGTATGTATCTTTACTGTATTTATCTTTTCTGTATTTATTTTTACTTTATGTATCTTTTTATTTATATTTACTGTATGTATCTCTCACTGTATGTTTATTTTACTGTATTTATCTTTTACTGTATGTATTTTACTCTTCACTGTATGTATATTTTTACTGTATGTATCTTTATATTTACTTGTATGTATCTTATGTATGTATCTTTACTGTATGTATCTTTCACTGTATTTACATTTATGTATTTATCTGTATTTATCTTTTACTGTATGTATCTTTTCTGTATTTATCTTCACTGTATGTATCTTTACTGTATTTATCTGTATTTATCTTTACTGTATGTATCTTTACTGTATGTATCTTTACTGTATGTATCTTTACTGTATGTATCTTTATTATGTATTATCTTTACTGTATGTATCTTCTGTATGCATCTGTATTTATTTATTTTACTGTATGTATCTGTATGTATCTTTACTGTATTTATCTTTACTGTATGTATCTTTACTGTATTTATATTTACTGTATTTATCTTTTACTGTATGTATGTATCTTTACTGTATTTCTTTACTGTATGTATCTTCACTGTATTTATCTTTTTTTGTGTATGTATTTATATTTACTGTATCTCTTTACTGTATTTATCTTTACTGTATGTATCTTTACTGTATTTATCTTTTATTTATCTGTATGTATTTCTTCACTGTATGTATCTTACTCTATTATCTCAATGTATTTTCTTTATGTATGTATCTTTACTGTATTTATAATTACTGTAGTTATCTTTGTTGTATTTACATTTACTGTATGTATCTTTTCCTGTATTTACATTTACTGTATGTTTCTTTACTGTATTTATATTTGCTGTATGTATCTTTACTGTATTTATCTTTATTGTATTTATAATTACTGTAATTATCTTTGGGGTATTTATATTTACTGTATGTATATATACTGTATGTATCTTCACTGTATTTATCTTTACTGTATGTATATTTACTGTACTTATCTTTACTGTACTTATATTTACTGTATTTATCTTCACTGTATGTATCTTTACTGTATTTATCTTTTTCTGTATGTATCTTTACTGTATGTATCTTTCCTGTATTTACATTTACTGTATATATCTTTACTCTATTTATCTTTACTGTATATATCTTTACTCTATTTATCTTTACTGTATGTATCTTTATTTTATGTATCTTCACTGTATATATCTTTTCTGTATGTATTTTTACTATATGTATCTTTACTGTATTTATATTTACTTTATATTTACTGTATTTATCTTTACTGTATGTATCTTCACTGTATGCATCTTCACTGTATGTATCTTCACTGTATGCATCTTCACTGTATGCATCTTCACTGTATGTATCTTTACTGTATTTATATTTACTGTATGTATCTTTAGTGTATTTATCATTACTGTACATATCTTTACTGTAATTATCTTTACTGTATGTATCTTTAGTGTAATTATCTTTACTGTATGTATCTTTACTGTATTTACCTTTACTGTGTTTATATTTACTGTATGTATCTTCACTGTATGTATCTTTACTGTATTTATCTTCACTGTATGTATCTTCACTGTAATTATCTTTACTGTATTTATCTTCACTGTATGTATCTTCACTGTAATTATCTTTACTGTATTTATCTTTACTGAATGTATAGTTACTGTATTTATATTTACTATATGTATCTTTACTGTATTTATCTTTACTGTATGTATCTTTAATGTATGTATCTTCACTGTATTTATCTTTCTGTATATATCTTTACTTTATGTATTTTCACTGTATTTATCTTTTCTGTATGCATCTTTTCTGTATTTATCTTTACTTTATGTATTTTCACTGTATTTATCTTTTCTGTATGCATCTTTTCTGTATTTATCTTTACTGTATTTATATTTACTGTATGTATCTTTACTTTATGTATTTTCACTGTATTTATCTTTTCTGTATTTATAATTTCTGTATTTATCTTTACTGTATTTATATTTACTGTATGTATCTTTACTGTATTTATCTTCACTGGATGTATCTCCACTGTATGCATCTTCACTGTATTTAGCTTTAGTGTATGTATCTTTACTGTATGTGTCTTTACTGTATTTATCTTTACTATTCGTATCTTTTTACTGTATGCATCTTCTGTATTTATCTTTACTGTATTTATATTTACTGTATGTATCTTTACTGTATTTATCTTTACTGTATGTATATTTACTGTATTTATAATTACTGTAGTTATCTTTGCTGTATTTACATTTACTGTATGTATCTTTACTGTATCTATCTTCACTGTATTTATCTTTTATGTATATATCTTTACTGTGTTTATCTTTACTGTATGTATCTTCACTGTATTTATCTTTTCTCTATGTATTTTTAATGTATGTATTTTTACTGTATGTATCTTTACTGTATTTATATTTACTTTATGTATATTTCCTGTATTTACATTTACTGTATGTATCTTTACTGTATTTTTCTTTACTGTATGTATCTTTACTGTATTTATCTTTACTGTATTTATCTTTACTGTATTATCTTGACTGTATTTATGTTTAATGTATGTATCTTTACTGTATGCATCTTCACGGTATTTATATTTACTGTATGTATCTTTACTGTATTTATATTTACTGTATGTATCTTTACAGTATTTATATCTTCTGTATGTATCTTTACTGTATTTATATTTACTGTATTTATATTTACTGTATGTATCTTTTCTGTATATATCTTTACTGTATTTATCTTTACTGAACTTATCTTTACTGTATTTATATTTACTGTATTTATCTTTACTGTATGTATCTTTACTCTATTTGTCTTTACTGTATGTATATTTACTGTATTTATCTTTACTGTATGTATATTTACTGTATTTATATTTACTGTATGTATCTTTACTGTATTTATCTTTACTGTATTTATTTTACTGTATGTATCTTTACTGTATTTATATTTACTGTATGTATCTTTACTGTATGTATCTTTACTGTATTTATCTTTACTGTATTTATCTTTACTGTATTTATATTTACTGTATTTATGTTTACTGTATTTATCTTTACTGTATTTATATTTACTGTATGTTTCTTTCCTGTATTTATCTTTACTGTATTTATCTTTACTGTATGTATCTTTACTGTATTAATCTTTACTGTATGTATATTTACTCTATTATCTTCACTGTATTTATCTTTACTGTATGTATCTTTACTGTATTTATATTTATTGTATGTATCTTTACTGTATGTATCTTCACTGTATTTATCTTTACTGTATGTATCTTTACTGTATTTATATTTACTGTATGTATCTTTAGTGTATTTATCATTACTGTATGTATCTTTACTGTAATTATATTTACTGTATGTATCTTTACTGTATTTATATTTACTGTATGTATCTTTACTGTATTTATCTTCACTATATTTATCTTTAATGTATGTATCTTCAGTGCATGTATCTTTACTGTATTTATCTTTACTCTATTTATCGTTTCTGTATGTATCTTTACTATATTTATCTTTAATGTATGTATCTTTACTGTATTTATCTTTACTGTATGTATCTTCACTGTATTTATCTTTACTGTATGTATCTTCACTGTATTTATCTTTACTGTATATATCTTTACTGTATGTATCTTCACTGTATTTATCTTTTTTCTGTATGTATCTTTACTGTATTTATATTTACTGTATGTATCTTTACTGTATGTATCTTCACTGTATGTATCTTTCACTGTATTTATCTTCACTGTATTTATATTTACTGTATGTATCTTTACTGTATTTATCTTTACTGTATGTATCTTTCCTGTATTTACATTTACTGTATGTATCTTTACTGTATTTATATTTACTGTATGTATCTTTACTGTATGTATCCTTACTTTATGTATCTTTAATTGTATGTATCTTTACTGTATGTATCTTCACTGTATTTATCTTTACTGTATTTATTTTTACTGTATGTATCTTTACTGTATTTATATTTACTGTATGTATCTCTACTGTATGTTTATTTACTGTATTTATTTTACTGTATGTATCTTTACTGTATTTATATTTACTGTATGTATCTTTACTGTATGTTTATTTTCTGTATTTATCTTTTATTGTATTTATCTTTACTGTATTTATATTTACTGTATTTATCTTTACTGTATTTATCTTTACTGTATGTATCTTTACTGTATTTATCTTTACTGTATGTATCTTCACTGTATGTATCTTCACTGTATTTATCTTTACTGTATTTATCTTCACTGTATGTATCTTTACTGTATTTATCTGTATGTATCTTTACTGTATTTATCTTTATTGTATGTATCTTTACTGTATTTATCTTTACTGTATGTATCTTTACTGTATGTATCTTTACTGTATTTATCTTTACTGTATGTATCTTTACTGTATTTATCTTTACTGTATGTATCTTTACTGTATTTATCTTTTATCTGTATTTATCTTTACTGTATGTATCTTTACTGTATTTATCTTTACTGTATTTATCTTTACTGTATGTATACTGTATTTATCTTTACTGTATGTATCTTTACTGTATGTATCTTTCCTGTATTTACATTTACTGTATGTATCTTTACTGTATGTATATTTTTATGTATCTTTACTGTATTTATCTTTATTGTATGTATTTTTACTGTATGTATCTTTACTGTATTTATATTTACTGTATTTATATATACTGTAATTATCTTTGGGATATTTATATTTACTGTATGTATATTTACTGTACTTATCTTTACTGTACTTATATTTACTGTATTTATCTTCACTGTATGTATCTTTACTGTATTTATCTTTCTGTATGTATCTTTACTGTATGTATCTTTCCTGTATTTACATTTACTGTATATATCTTTACTCTTTATCTTTATATATCTTTACTGTATTTATCTTTACTGTATGTATCTTTATTTTATGTATCTTCACTGTAGTTTTCTTTCTGTATGTATTTTTACCATATGTATCTTTACTGTATTTATATTTACTTTATATTTACTGTATTTATCTTTACTGTATGTATCTTTACTGTATGTATCTTCACTGTATGCATCTTCACTGTATGCATCTTCACTGTATGTATCTTTACTGTATTTATATTTACTGTATGTATCTTTAGTGTATTTATCATTACTGTACATATCTTTACTGTAATTATCTTTACTGTATGTATCTTTAGTGTAATTATCTTTACTGTATGTATCTTTACTGTATTTACCTTTACTGTGTTTATATTTACTGTATGTATCTTCACTGTATGTATCTTTACTGTATTTATCTTCACTGTATGTATCTTCACTGTAATTATCTTTACTGTATTTATCTTCACTGTATGTATCTTCACTGTAATTATCTTTACTGTATTTATCTTTACTGAATGTATAGTTACTGTATTTATATTTACTATATGTATCTTTACTGTATTTATCTTTACTGTATGTATCTTCACTGTATTTATCTTTTCTGTATATATCTTTACTTTATGTATTTTCACTGTATTTATCTTTTCTGTATGCATCTTTTCTGTATTTATCTTTACTGTATTTATATTTACTGTATGTATCTTTACTGTATTTATATTTACTGTATGTATCTTTACTGTATTTATGTTCACTCTATGTATCTTCACTGTATTTATCTTTACTGTATGTATCTTCAGTGTATTTATCTTTACTGTATTTACGTTCACTGTATGTATCTTTACTGTATTTATCTTCACTGTATGTATCTTCACTGTATGCATCTTCACTGTATTTATCTTTAGTGTATGTATCTTTACTGTATTTATCTTTACTATTCGTATCTTTACTGTATGCATCTTCTCTGTATTTATCTTTACTGTATTTATATTTGCTGTATGTATCTTTACTGTATTTATCTTTACTGTATGTATCTTTACTGTATTTATATTTACTGTATTTATCTTACTGTATGTATCTTCACTGTATTTATCTTTATGTATATATCTTTACTGTGTTTATCTTTACTGTATGTATCTTCACTATATTTATCTTTTTCTCTCAATGTATTTTTTTAATGTATGTATCTTTACTGTATTTATAATTACTGTAGTTATCTTTGCTGTATTTACATTTACTGTATGTATCTTTCCTGTATTTACATTTACTGTATGTTTCTTTACTGTATTTATATTTGCTGTATGTATCTTTACTGTATTTATCTTTATTGTATTTATAATTACTGTAATTATCTTTGGGGTATTTATATTTACTGTATGTATATATACTGTATGTATCTTCACTGTATTTATCTTTACTGTATGTATATTTACTGTACTTATCTTTACTGTACTTATATTTACTGTATTTATCTTCACTGTATGTATCTTTACTGTATTTATCTTTTCTGTATGTATCTTTACTCTATGTATCTTTCCTGTATTTACATTTACTGCATATATCTTTACTCTATTTATCTTTACTGTATATATCTTTACTGTATTTATCTTACTGTATGTATCTTTATTTTATGTATCTTCACTGTATATATCTTTTCTGTATGTATTTTACTGTATGTATCTTTACTGTATTTATATTTACTGTATTTATCTTACTGTATTTATCTTTACTGTATGTATCTTCACTGTATGTATCTTCACTGTATGCATCTTCACTGTATGTATCTTCACTGTATGTATCTTTACTGTATTTATCTTTACTGTATGTATCTTTACTGTATTTATCTTTACTGTATGTATGTATCTTTACTGTAATTATCTTTACTGTATGTATCTTTACTGTATTTACCTTTACTGTGTTTATATTTACTGTATGTATCTTCACTGTATGTATCTTTACTGTATTTATCTTCACTGTATGTATCTTCACTGTAATTATCTTTACTGTATTTATCTTCACTGTATGTATCTTCACTGTATTTATCTTTTTTTATCTGTATGTATCTTTTCTGTATTTATCTTTACTGTATGTATCTTTACTGTATTTATCTTTACTGTATTTATATTTACTGTATGTATCTTTTTACTGTATTTATATTTACTGTATGTATCTTTACTGTATTTATATTTTCTGTATGTATCTTTCCTGTATTTATCTTTACTGTATTTATCTTTTACTGTATGTATCTTTACTGTATTTATGTTCACTGTATGTATCTTCACTGTATTTATCTTACTGTATGTATCTTCACTGTATTTATCTTTACTGTATTTATCTTTACTGTATGTATCTTTACTGTATTTATCTTCACTGTATGTATCTTTACTGTAATTATCTTTACTGTATGTATCTTTACTGTATTTATCTTTACTGTATTTATATTTACTGTATGTATCTTTACTGTATTTATATTTACTGTATGTATCTATACTGTATTTATATTTTCTGTATGTATCTTTTCCTGTATTTACATTTACTGTATTTATCTTTACTGTATGTATCCTTTTTTTTTTATATATCTTCACTGTAGTTATCTTTTTCTGTATGTATTTTTACTGTATGTATCTTTACTGTATTTATATTTACTGTATTTATCTTTACTGTATGTATCTTCACTGTATGTATCTTTACTGTATTTATCTTTACTGTATGTATCTTCACTGTAATTATCTTTACTGTATTTATCTTTTACTGTATGTATCTTTACTGTATTTATCTTTACTGTATGTATATTTACTGTATTTATATTTACTGTATGTATCTTTACTGTATTTATCTTTACTGTATGTATCTTCACTGTATTTATCTTTTCTGTATATATCTTTACTGTATGTATCTTCACTGTATTTATCTTTTTCTGTATGTATCTTTTATCTGTATTTATCTTTACTGTATTTATATTTACTGTATGTATCTTTACTGTATTTATATTTACTGTATGTATCTTTACTGTATTTATCTTCACTGTATGTATCTTCACTGTATTTATCTTTACTGTATTTATCTTCACTGTATGTATCTTTACTGTATTTATCTTCACTGTATGTATCTTCACTGTATGCATCTTCACTGTATTTATCTTTACTGTATGTATCTTTACTGTATTTATCTTTACTATTCTTTACTATCTTTACTGTATGTATCTTCTCTGTATTTATCTTTACTGTATTTATCTTTACTGTATGTATCTTTACTGTATGTATCTTTACTGTATTTATCTTTACTGTATGTTTCTTTACTGTATTTATATTTACTGTATGTATCTTTACTGTATTTATCTTTACTGTATTTATAATTACTGTAATTATCTTTGGGATATTTATATTTACTGTATGTATATATACTGTATGTATCTTCACTGTATTTATCTTTACTGTATGTATATTTACTGTACTTATCTTTACTGTACTTATATTTACTGTATTTATCTTCACTGTATGTATCTTTACTGTATTTATCTTTTCTGTATGTATCTTTACTGTATGTATCTTTCCTGTATTTACATTTACTGTATATATCTTTACTGTATTTATCTTTACTGTATATATCTTTACTGTATTTATCTTTACTGTATGTATCTTTATTTTATGTATCTTCACTGTAGTTTTCTTTTCTGTATGTATTTTTACTGTATGTATCTTTACTGTATTTATATTTACTTTATATTTTACTGTATTTATCTTTACTGTATGTATCTTCACTGTATGTATCTTCACTGTATGCATCTTCACTGTATGTATCTTTACTGTATTTATCTTTACTGTATGTATCTTTAGTGTAATTATCTTTACTGTATGTATCTTTACTGTATTTATCTTTACTGTATTTATATTTACTGTATGTATCTTTACTGTATGTATCTTTACTGTATTTATCTTCACTGTATGTATCTTCACTGTAATTATCTTTACTGTATTTATCTTCACTGTATGTATCTTCACTGTAATTATCTTTACTGTATTTATCTTTACTGAATGTATAGTTACTGTATTTATATTTACTATATGTATCTTTAATGTATTTATCTTTACTGTATGTATCTTCACTGTATTTATCTTTTCTGTATATATCTTTACTTTATGTATTTTCACTGTATTTATCTTTTCTGTATTTATCTTTACTGTATTTATATTTACTGTATGTATCTTTACTGTATTTATATTTACTGTATGTATCTTTACTGTATTTATCTTCACTGTATGTATCTTCACTGTATTTATCTTTACTGTATGTATCTTTCACTGTATTTATCTTTACTGTATTTACGTTCACTGTATGTATCTTTACTGTATTTATTTTCACTGTATGTATCTTTACTGTATGCATCTTCACTGTATTTATCTTTACTGTATGTATCTTTACTGTATTTATCTTTACTTGTATCTTTACTGTATGCATCTTACTGTATTTATCTTTACTGTATTTATATTTACTGTATGTATCTTTACTGTATTTATCTTTACTGTATGTATCTTTACTGTATTTATCTTTACTGTATTTATCTTTACTGTATGTATCTTTACTGTATTTATATTTTACTGTATGTATCTTTACTGTATTTATATTTTCTGTATGTATCTCTCCTGTATTTACATTTACTGTATTTATCTTTACTGTATGTATCTTTACTGTATTTATGTTCACTGTATGTATCTTCACTGTATTTATCTTTACTGTATGTATCTTCACTGTATTTATCTTTACTGTATTTACGTTCACTGTATGTATCTTTACTGTATTTATCTTCACTGTATGTATCTTTACTGTAATTATCTTTACTGTATGTATCTTTACTGTATTTATCTTTACTGTATTTATATTTACTATATGTATCTTTACTGTATTTATATTTACTGTATGTATCTTTACTGTATTTATATTTTCTGTATGTATCTTTCCTGTATTTACATTTACTGTATTTATCTTTACTGTATGTACCTTTTTTTATATATCTTCACTGTAGTTATCTTTTCTGTATGTATTTTTACTATATGTATCTTTACTGTATTTATATTTACTGTATTTATCTTTACTGTATGTATCTTCACTGTATGTATCTTTACTGTATTTATCTTCACTGTATGTATCTTCACTGTAATTATCTTTACTCTATTTATCGTTTCTGTATGTATCTTTACTGTATTTATCTTTACTGAATGTATAGTTACTGTATTTATATTTACTATATGTATCTTTACTGTATTTATCTTTACTGTATGTATCTTCACTGTATTTATCTTTTCTGTATATATCTTTACTTTATGTATCTTCACTGTATTTATCTTTTCTGTATGCATCTTTTGTGTATTTATCTTTACTGTATTTATATTTACTGTATGTATCTTTACTGTATTTATATATACTGTATGTATCTTTACTGTATTTATGTTCACTCTATGTATCTTCAGTGTATTTATCTTTACTGTATGTATCTTCACTGTATTTATCTGTATTTATATTCACTGTATGTATCTTTACTGTATTTATCTTCACTGTATGTATCTTCACTGTATGTATCTTCACTGTATTTATCTTTAGTGTATGTATCTTTACTGTATTTATCTTTACTATTCGTATCTTTACTGTATGCATCTTCTCTGTATTTATCTTTACTGTATTTATATTTGCTGTATGTATCTTTACTGTATGTATCTTTACTGTATTTATCTTTACTGTATGTATCTTTACTGTATTTATAATTACTGTAGTTATCTTTGCTGTATTTACATTTACTGTATGTATCTTTCCTGTATTTACATTTACTGTATGTTTCTTTACTGTATTTATATTTGCTGTATGTATCTTTACTGTATTTATCTTTATTGTATTTATAATTACTGTAATTATCTTTGGGATATTTATATTTACTGTATGTATATATACTGTATGTATCTTCACTGTATTTATCTTTACTGTATGTATATTTACTGTACTTATCTTTACTGTACTTATATTTACTGTATTTATCTTCACTGTATGTATCTTTACTGTATTTATCTTTTCTGTATGTATCTTTACTCTATGTATCTTTCCTGTATTTACATTTACTGTATATATCTTTACTGTATTTATCTTTACTGTATATATCTTTACTCTATTTATCTTTACTGTATGTATCTTTATTTTATGTATCTTCACTGTAGTTTTCTTTTCTGTATGTATTTTTACCATATGTATCTTTACTGTATTTATATTTACTTTATATTTACTGTATTTATCTTTACTGTATGTATCTTCACTGTATGTATCTTCACTGTATGTATCTTTACTGTATGTATCTTTACTGTATGTATCTTTACTGTATTTATCTTTACTGTATGTATCTTACTGTACTGTATCTTTACTGTATTTATCTTTACTGTATGTATGTATTTTTACTGTATTTATCTTTACTGTATTTATCTTTACTGTATGTATCTTTACTGTATGTATCTTTACTGTATTTATCTTCACTGTATGTATCTTCACTGTAATTATCTTTACTGTATTTATCTTCACTGTATGTATCTTCACTGTAATTATCTTTACTGTATTTATCTTTACTGAATGTATAGTTACTGTATTTATATTTACTATATGTATCTTTAATGTATTTATCTTTACTGTATGTATCTTCACTGTATTTATCTTTTCTGTATATATCTTTACTTTATGTATTTTCACTGTATTTATCTTTTCTGTATTTATCTTTACTGTATTTATATTTACTGTATGTATCTTTACTGTATTTATATTTACTGTATGTATCTTTACTGTATTTATGTTCACTGTATGTATCTTCACTGTATTTATCTTTACTGTATGTATCTTCAGTGTATTTATCTTTACTGTATTTACGTTCACTGTATGTATCTTTACTGTATTTATTTTCACTGTATGTATCTTCACTGTATGCATCTTCACTGTATTTATCTTTAGTGTATGTATCTCTACTGTATTTATCTTTACTATTTGTATCTTTACTGTATGCATCTTCTCTGTATTTATCTTTACTGTATTTATATTTGATGTATGTATCTTTACTGTATTTATCTTTACTGTATGTATCTTTACTGTATTTATAATTACTGTAGTTATCTTTGCTGTATTTACATTTACTGTATGTATCTTTCCTGTATTTACATTTACTGTATGTTTCTTTACTGTATTTATATTTACTGTATGTATCTTTACTGTATTTATCTTTATTGTATTTATAATTACTGTAATTATCTTTGGGTATTTATATTTACTGTATGTATATATACTGTATGTATCTTCACTGTATTTATCTTTACTGTATTTATCTTCACTGTATGTATCTTCACTGTAATTATCTTTACTGTATTTATCTTTACTGTATGTATAGTTACTGTATTTATATTTACTATATGTATCTTTACTGTATTTATCTTTACTGTATGTATCTTTACTGTATGTATCTTCACTGTATTTATCTTTTGTATATATATCTTTTACTGTATTTATCTTTACTGTATGTATCTTCACTGTATTTATCTTTCTCAATGTATTTTTTACTGTATGTATCTTTACTGTATTTATAATTACTGTAGTTATCTTTACTGTATTTACATTTTACTGTATGTATCTTTCCTGTATTTACATTTACTGTATGTTTCTTTACTGTATTTATATTTACTGTATGTATCTTTACTGTATTTATCTTTATTGTATTTATAATTACTGTAATTATCTTTACTGTATTTATATTTACTGTATGTATATATACTGTATGTATCTTCACTGTATTTATCTTTACTGTATTTATCTTCACTGTATGTATCTTCACTGTAATTATCTTTACTGTATTTATCTTTACTGAATGTATAGTTACTGTATTTATATTTACTATATGTATCTTTACTGTATTTATCTTTACTGTATGTATCTTTACTGTATGTATCTTCACTGTATTTATCTTTCTGTATATATCTTTACTTTATGTATTTTCACTGTATTTATCTTTTTCTGTATGCATCTTTTCTGTATTTATCTTTACTTTATGTATTTTCACTGTATTTATCTTTTCTGTATGCATCTTTTCTGTATTTATCTTTACTGTATTTATATTTACTGTATGTATCTTTACTTTATGTATTTTCACTGTATTTATTTTTTCTGTATGCATCTTTTCTGTATTTATCTTTACTGTATTTATATTTACTGTATGTATCTTTACTGTATTTATCTTCACTGTATGTATCTTCACTGTATGCATCTTCACTGTATTTATCTTTACTGTATGTATCTTTACTGTATGTGTCTTTACTGTATTTATCTTTACTATTCGTATCTTTACTGTATGCATCTTCTCTGTATTTATCTTTACTGTATTTATATTTGCTGTATGTATCTTTACTGTATTTATCTTTACTGTATGTATCTTTACTGTATTTATAATTACTGTAGTTATCTTTGTATGTATTTACATTTACTGTATGTATCTTTACTGTATCTATCTTCACTGTATTTATCTTTATGTATATATCTTTACTGTGTTTATCTTTACTGTATGTATCTTCACTGTATTTATCTTTCTCTCAATGTATTTTAATGTATGTATCTTTACTGTATTTATAATTACTGTAGTTATCTTTGCTGTATTTACATTTACTGTATGTATCTTTCCTGTATTTACATTTACTGTATGTTTCTTTACTGTATTTATATTTGCTGTATGTATCTTTACTGTATTTATCTTTATTGTATTTATAATTACTGTAATTATCTTTGGGTATTTATATTTACTGTATGTATATATACTGTATGTATCTTCACTGTATTTATCTTTACTGTATGTATATTTACTGTACTTATCTTTACTGTACTTATATTTACTGTATTTATCTTCACTGTATGTATCTTTACTGTATTTATCTTTTCTGTATGTATCTTTACTCTATGTATCTTTCCTGTATTTACATTTACTGTATATATCTTTACTGTATTTATCTTTACTGTATATATCTTTACTGTATTTATCTTTACTGTATGTATCTTTATTTTATGTATCTTCACTGTATATATCTTTTCTGTATGTATTTTTACTGTATGTATCTTTACTGTATTTATATTTACTTTATATTTACTGTATTTATCTTTACTGTATGTATCTTCACTGTATGTATCTTCACTGTATGCATCTTCACTGTATGTATCTTTACTGTATTTATATTTACTGTATTTATCTTTAGTGTATTTATCATTACTGTACATATCTTTACTGTAATTATCTTTACTGTATGTATCTTTAGTGTAATTATCTTTACTGTATGTATCTTTACTGTATTTACCTTTACTGTGTTTATATTTACTGTATGTATCTTTACTGTATTTATCTTCACTGTATGTATCTTCACTGTAATTATCTTTACTGTATTTATCTTCACTGTATGTATCTTCACTGTAATTATCTTTACTGTATTTATCTTTACTGAATGTATAGTTACTGTATTTATATTTACTATATGTATCTTTACTGTATTTATCTTTACTGTATGTATCTTTAATGTATGTATCTTCACTGTATTTATCTTTTCTGTATATATCTTTACTTTATGTATTTTCACTGTATTTATCTTTTCTGTATGCATCTTTTCTGTATTTATCTTTACTTTATGTATTTTCACTGTATTTATCTTTTCTGTATGCATCTTTTCTGTATTTATCTTTACTGTATTTATATTTACTGTATGTATCTTTACTTTATGTATTTTCACTGTATTTATCTTTTCTGTATTTATAATTTCTGTATTTATCTTTACTGTATTTATATTTACTGTATGTATCTTTACTGTATTTATCTTCACTGGATGTATCTCCACTGTATGCATCTTCACTGTATTTAGCTTTAGTGTATGTATCTTTACTGTATGTGTCTTTACTGTATTTATCTTTACTATTCGTATCTTTACTGTATGCATCTTCTCTGTATTTATCTTTACTGTATTTATATTTGCTGTATGTATCTTTACTGTATTTATCTTTACTGTATGTATCTTTACTGTATTTATAATTACTGTAGTTATCTTTGCTGTATTTACATTTACTGTATGTATCTTTACTGTATCTATCTTCACTGTATTTATCTTTTATGTATATATCTTTACTGTGTTTATCTTTACTGTATGTATCTTCACTGTATTTATCTTTTCTCTATGTATTTTTAATGTATGTATTTTTACTGTATGTATCTTTACTGTATTTATATTTACTTTATGTATATTTCCTGTATTTACATTTACTGTATGTATCTTTACTGTATTTATCTTTACTGTATGTATCTTTACTGTATTTATCTTTACTGTATTTATCTTTACTGTATTATCTTGACTGTATTTATGTTTAATGTATGTATCTTTACTGTATGCATCTTCACGGTATTTATATTTACTGTATGTATCTTTACTGTATTTATATTTACTGTATGTATCTTTACAGTATTTATATCTTCTGTATGTATCTTTACTGTATTTATATTTACTGTATTTATATTTACTGTATGTATCTTTTTTTCTGTATATATCTTTTTCTGTATTTATCTTTACTGTATGTATCTTTACTGTATTTATATTTACTGTATTTATCTTTACTGTATGTATCTTTACTGTATTTATCTTTACTGTATGTATATTTACTGTATTTATCTTTATTGTATGTATATTTTACTGTATTTATATTTACTGTATGTATCTTTACTGTATTTATCTTTACTGTATTTTTTTTTACTGTATGTATCTTTACTGTATTTATATTTACTGTATGTATCTTTACTGTATGTATATTTTCTGTATTTATCTTTACTGTATTTATCTTTACTGTATTTATCTTTACTGTATTTATCTTCACTGTATGTATCTTCACTGTAATTATCTTTACTGTATTTATCTTTACTGAATGTATAGTTACTGTATTTATATTTACTATATGTATCTTTACTGTATTTATCTTTACTGTATGTATCTTTACTGTATGTATCTTCACTGTATTTATCTTTTTCTGTATATATCTTTACTTTATGTATTTTCACTGTATTTATCTTTTCTGTATGTATCTTTTCTGTATTTATCTTTACTGTATGTATTTTCACTGTATTTATCTTTACTGTATGTATCTTTACTGTATTTATCTTTACTGTATTTATATTTACTGTATGTATCTTTACTTTATGTATTTTCACTGTATTTATCTTTTTCTGTATTTATATTTCTGTATTTATCTTTACTGTATTTATATTTACTGTATGTATCTTTACTGTATTTATCTTCACTGTATGTATCTTCACTGTATGCATCTTCACTGTATTTATCTTTACTGTATGTATCTTTACTGTATGTATCTTTACTGTATTTATCTTTACTATTGTATCTTTACTGTATGTATCTTCTCTGTATTTATCTTTACTGTATTTATATTTTTACTGTATGTATCTTTACTGTATTTATCTTTACTGTATGTATCTTTACTGTATTTATAATTACTGTATTTATCTTTACTGTATTTACATTTACTGTATGTATCTTTACTGTATGTATCTTCACTGTATTTATCTTTATGTATATATCTTTACTGTATTTATCTTTACTGTATGTATCTTCACTGTATTTATCTTTTCTCAATGTATTTTTAATGTATGTATCTTTACTGTATTTATAATTACTGTAGTTATCTTTGCTGTATTTACATTTACTGTATGTATCTTTCCTGTATTTACATTTACTGTATGTTTCTTTACTGTATTTATATTTGCTGTATGTATCTTTACTGTATTTATCTTTATTGTATTTATAATTACTGTAATTATCTTTGGGGTATTTATATTTACTGTATGTATATATACTGTATGTATCTTCACTGTATTTATCTTTACTGTATGTATATTTACTGTACTTATCTTTACTGTACTTATATTTACTGTATTTATCTTCACTGTATGTATCTTTACTGTATTTATCTTTTCTGTATGTATCTTTACTCTATGTATCTTTCCTGTATTTACATTTACTGTATATATCTTTACTCTATTTATCTTTACTGTATATATCTTTACTCTATTTATCTTTACTGTATGTATCTTTATTTTATGTATCTTCACTGTATATATCTTTTCTGTATGTATTTTTACTGTATGTATCTTTACTGTATTTATATTTACTTTATATTTACTGTATTTATCTTTACTGTATGTATCTTTACTGTATGTATCTTCACTGTATGTATCTTCACTGTATGTATCTTCACTGTATGTATCTTTACTGTATTTATATTTACTGTATTTATCTTTACTGTATTTATCATTACTGTATGTATCTTTACTGTAATTATCTTTACTGTATGTATCTTTAGTGTAATTATCTTTACTGTATGTATCTTTACTGTATTTACCTTTACTGTGTTTATATTTACTGTATGTATCTTTACTGTATTTATCTTCACTGTATGTATCTTCACTGTAATTATCTTTACTGTAATTATCTTTACTGTATTTATCTTCACTGTATGTATCTTCACTGTAATTATCTTTACTGTATTTATCTTTACTGTATGTATAGTTACTGTATTTATATTTACTATATGTATCTTTACTGTATTTATCTTTACTGTATTTATCTTTACTGTATGTATGTCTTCACTGTATTTATCTTTTCTGTATATATCTTTACTTTATGTATTTTCACTGTATTTATCTTTTTCTGTATGCATCTTTTCTGTATTTATCTTTACTGTATTTTCACTGTATTTATCTTTTTCTGTATGCATCTTTTCTGTATTTATCTTTACTGTATTTATATTTACTGTATGTATCTTTACTTTATGTATTTTCACTGTATTTATCTTTTCTGTATTTATAATTTCTGTATTTATCTTTACTGTATTTATATTTACTGTATGTATCTTTACTGTATTTATCTTCACTGGATGTATCTCCACTGTATGTATCTTCACTGTATTTATCTTTACTGTATGTATCTTTACTGTATGTATCTTTACTGTATTTATCTTTACTGTATTTATCTTTACTGTATGCATCTTCTGTATTTATCTTTACTGTATTTATATTTGCTGTATGTATCTTTACTGTATTTATCTTTACTGTATGTATCTTTACTGTATTTATAATTACTGTAGTTATCTTTGCTGTATTTACATTTACTGTATGTATCTTTACTGTATTTATCTTTTATGTATATATCTTTCCTGTATTTATCTTTACTGTATGTATCTTCACTGTATTTATCTTTTCTCTGTATGTATTTTTACTGTATGTATTTTACTGTATGTATCTTTACTGTATTTATATTTACTGTATGTATATTTACTGTATTTACATTATACTGTATGTATCTTTACTGTATTTATCTTTACTGTATGTATCTTTACTGTATGTATCTTTCCTGTATTTACATTTACTGTATATATCTTTACTGTATTTATCTTTACTGTATATATCTTTACTGTATTTATCTTTACTGTATGTATCTTTATTTTATGTATCTTCACTGTATATATATCTTTTCTGTATGTATTTTACTGTATGTATCTTTACTGTATTTATATTTACTTTTATATTTACTGTATTTATCTTTACTGTATGTATCTTCACTGTATGCATCTTCACTGTATGCATCTTCACTGTATGCATCTTCACTGTATGTATCTTTACTGTATTTATATTTACTGTATTTATCTTTAGTGTATTTATCATTACTGTATATATCTTTACTGTAATTATCTTTACTGTATGTATCTTTACTGTAATTATCTTTACTGTATGTATCTTTACTGTATTTACCTTTACTTTGTTTATATTTATATTTACTGTATGTATCTTTACTGTATTTATCTTCACTGTATGTATCTTCACTGTAATTATCTTTACTGTATTTATCTTCACTGTATGTATCTTCACTGTAATTATCTTTACTGTATTTATCTTTACTGAATGTATAGTTACTGTATTTATATTTACTATATGTATCTTTACTGTATTTATCTTTACTGTATGTATCTTTACTGTATGTATCTTCACTGTATTTATCTTTCTGTATATATCTTTTTACTTTATGTATTTTCACTGTATTTATCTTTTCTGTATGCATCTTTTCTGTATTTATCTTTACTTTATGTATTTTCACTGTATTTATCTTTTCTGTATGCATCTTTTCTGTATTTATCTTTACTGTATTTATATTTACTGTATGTATCTTTACTTTATGTATTTTCACTGTATTTATCTTTTCTGTATTTATAATTTCTGTATTTATCTTTACTGTATTTATATTTACTGTATGTATCTTTACTGTATTTATCTTCACTGGATGTATCTCCACTGTATGCATCTTCACTGTATTTAGCTTTAGTGTATGTATCTTTACTGTATGTGTCTTTACTGTATTTATCTTTACTATTCGTATCTTTACTGTATGCATCTTCTCTGTATTTATCTTTACTGTATTTATATTTGCTGTATGTATCTTTACTGTATTTATCTTTACTGTATGTATATTTACTGTATTTATAATTACTGTAGTTATCTTTGCTGTATTTACATTTACTGTATGTATCTTTACTGTATCTATCTTCACTGTATTTATCTTTTATGTATATATCTTTACTGTGTTTATCTTTACTGTATGTATCTTCACTGTATTTATCTTTTCTCTATGTATTTTTAATGTATGTATTTTTACTGTATGTATCTTTACTGTATTTATATTTACTTTATGTATATTTCCTGTATTTACATTTACTGTATGTATCTTTACTGTATTTTTCTTTACTGTATGTATCTTTACTGTATTTATCTTTACTGTATTTATCTTTACTGTATTATCTTGACTGTATTTATGTTTAATGTATGTATCTTTACTGTATGCATCTTCACGGTATTTATATTTACTGTATGTATCTTTACTGTATTTATATTTACTGTATGTATCTTTACAGTATTTATATCTTCTGTATGTATCTTTACTGTATTTATATTTACTGTATGTATCTTTTCTGTATGTATCTTTTCTGTATATATCTTTTCTGTATTTATCTTTACTGAACTTATCTTTACTGTATTTATATTTACTGTATTTATCTTTACTGTATGTATCTTTACTCTATTTGTCTTTACTGTATGTATATTTACTGTATTTATCTTTATTGAATGTATAGTTACTGTATTTATATTTAATATATGTATCTTTACTGTGTTTATCTTTACTGTATTTTTTTTACTCTATGTATCTTTACTGTATTTATATTTACTTTATGTATCTTTAGTGTATGTATATTTTCTGTATTTATCTTTACTGTACTTATCTTTACTGTATTTATATTTACTGTATTTATGTTTACTGTATTTATCTTTACTGTATTTATATTTACTGTATGTTTCTTTCCTGTATTTATCTTTACTGTATGTATCTTTACTGTATTAATCTTTACTGTATGTATATTTACTGTATTATCTTCACTGTATTTATCTTTACTGTATGTATCTTTACTGTATTTATATTTATTGTATGTATCTTTACTGTATGTATCTTCACTGTATTTATCTTTACTGTATGTATCTTTACTGTATTTATATTTACTGTATGTATCTTTAGTGTATTTATCATTACTGTATGTATCTTTACTGTAATTATATTTACTGTATGTATCTTTACTGTATTTATATTTACTGTATGTATCTTTACTGTATTTATCTTCACTATATTTATCTTTAATGTATGTATCTTCAGTGTATGTATCTTTACTGTATTTATCTTTACTCTATTTATCGTTTCTGTATGTATCTTTACTATATTTATCTTTACTGTATGTATCTTTACTGTATTTAACTTTACTGTATGTATCTTCACTGTATTTATGTTTACTGTATGTATCTTCACTGTATTTATCTTTTCTGTATATATCTTTACTGTATGTATCTTCACTGTATTTATCTTTTCTGTATGCATCTTTACTGTATTTATATTTACTGTATGTATCTTTACTGTATGTATCTTCACTGTATGCATCTTCACTGTATTTATCATCACTGTATTTTTATTTACTGTATGTATCTTTATTGTATATATATTTACTGTATGTATCTTTCCTGTATTTACATTTCTGTATGTATCTTTCCTGTATTTACATTTACTGCATGAATCTTTACTGTATGTATCCTTACTTTATGTATCTTTAATTGATGTATCTTTACTGATGTATGTATCTTCACTGTATTTATCTTTACTGTATTTATTTTACTGTATGTATCTTTACTGTATTTATATTTACTGTATGTATCTCTTACTGTATGTTTATTTACTGTATTTATTTTTACTGTATGTATCTTTACTGTATTTATATTTACTGTATGTATCTTTACTGTATGTTTATTTTCTGTATTTATCTTTATTGTACTTATCTTTACTGTATTTATATTTACTGTATTTATCTTTACTGTATTTATATTTACTGTATGTTTCTTCCTTGTATTTATCTTTACTGTATGTATCATCACAGTATGCATCTTCACTGTATTTATCTTTAATGTATTTATGTTCACTATATGTATCTTTACTGTATTTATATTTCCTGTATGTATCTTTACTGTATTTATCTTTATTGTATTTATAATTACTGTAATTATCTTTGGGGTATTTATATTTACTGTATGTATATATACTGTATATATCTTTACTGTATGTATCTTCACTGTATTTATCTTTACTGTATGTATATTTACTGTACTTATATTTACTGTATTTATCTTTACTGTATGTACCATTACTGTATTTATCTTACTGTATTTATCTTCACTGTATGTATCTTTACTGTATTTATCTTTTCTGTATGTATCTTTACTCTATGTATCTTTCCTGTATTTACATTTACTGTATATATCTTTACTCTATGTACCTTTTTTTATGTATCTTCACTGTAGTTATCTTTTCTGTATGTATTTTTACTATATGTATCTTTACTGTATTTATCTTTATTGTATTTATAATTACTGTAATTATCTTTGGGATATTTATATTTACTGTATGTATATTTACTGTACTTATCTTTACTGTACTTATATTTACTGTATTTATCTTCACTGTATGTATCTTTACTGTATTTATCTTTTCTGTATGTATCTTTACTGTACTCTATGTATCTTTTACCTATGTATTTACATTTACTGTATATATCTTTACTCTATTTATCTTTACTGTATATATCTTTACTCTATTTATCTTTACTGTATGTATCTTTATTTTATGTATCTTCACTGTAGTTTTCTTTTCTGTATGTATTTTTACCATATGTATCTTTACTGTATTTATATTTACTTTATATTTACTGTATTTATCTTTACTGTATGTATCTTTACTGTATGTATCTTCACTGTATGCATCTTCACTGTATGCATCTTCACTGTATGTATCTTTACTGTATTTATATTTACTGTATGTATCTTCACTGTATGTATCTTCTCTGTATTTATCATTACTGTACATATCTTTACTGTAATTATCTTTACTGTATGTATCTTTAGTGTAATTATCTTTACTGTATGTATCTTTACTGTATTTACCTTTACTGTGTTTATATTTACTGTATGTATCTTCACTGTATGTATCTTTACTGTATTTATCTTCACTGTATGTATCTTCACTGTAATTATCTTTACTGTATTTATCTTCACTGTATGTATCTTCACTGTAATTATCTTTACTGTATTTATCTTTACTGAATGTATAGTTACTGTATTTATATTTACTATATGTATCTTTAATGTATTTATCTTTACTGTATGTATCTTTACTGTATGTATCTTCACTGTATTTATCTTTTCTGTATATATCTTTACTTTATGTATTTTCACTGTATTTATCTTTTCTGTATGCATCTTTTCTGTATTTATCTTTACTGTATTTATATTTACTGTATGTATCTTTACTGTATTTATATTTACTGTATTTATGTTCACTCTATGTATCTTCAGTGTATTTATCTTTACTGTATGTATCTTCAGTGTATTTATCTTTACTGTATTTACGTTCACTGTATGTATCTTTACTGTATTTATTTTCACTGTATGTATCTTCACTGTATGCATCTTCACTGTATTTATCTTTAGTGTATGTATCTCTACTGTATTTATCTTTACTATTTGTATCTTTACTGTATGCATCTTCTCTGTATTTATCTCTACTGTATTTATATTTGATGTATGTATCTTTACTGTATTTATCTTTACTGTATGTATCTTTACTGTATTTATAATTACTGTAGTTATCTTTGCTGTATTTACATTTACTGTATGTATCTTTACTGTATGTATCTTCACTGTATTTATCTTTTATGTATATATCTTTACTGTGTTTATCTTTACTGTATGTATCTTCACTATATTTATCTTTTCTCAATGTATTTTTAATGTATGTATCTTTACTGTATTTATAATTACTGTAGTTATCTTTGCTGTATTTACATTTACTGTATGTATCTTTCCTGTATTTACATTTACTGTATGTTTCTTTACTGTATTTATATTTGCTGTATGTATCTTTACTGTATTTATCTTTATTGTATTTATAATTACTGTAATTATCTTTGGGGTATTTATATTTACTGTATGTATATATACTGTATGTATCTTCACTGTATTTATCTTTACTGTATGTATATTTACTGTATTTTATCTTTACTGTAATTTATATTTACTGTATTTATCTTCACTGTATGTATCTTTACTGTATTTATCTTTTCTGTATGTATCTTTACTCTATGTATCTTTCCTGTATTTACATTTACTGCATATATCTTTACTCTATTTATCTTTACTGTATATATCTTTACTCTATTTATCTTTACTGTATGTATCTTTATTTTATGTATCTTCACTGTATATATCTTTTCTGTATGTATTTTTACTGTATGTATCTTTACTGTATTTATATTTACTTTATATTTACTGTATTTATCTTTACTGTATGTATCTTTACTGTATGTATCTTCACTGTATGCATCTTCACTGTATGCATCTTCACTGTATGTATCTTTACTGTATTTATATTTACTGTATGTATCTTTAGTGTATTTATCATTACTGTACATATCTTTACTGTATGTATCTTTAGTGTAATTATCTTTACTGTATGTATCTTTACTGTATTTACCTTTACTGTGTTTATATTTACTGTATGTATCTTCACTGTATGTATCTTTACTGTATTTATCTTCACTGTATGTATCTTCACTGTAATTATCTTTACTGTATTTATCTTCACTGTATGTATCTTCACTGTATTTATCTTTTCTGTATGCATCTTTTCTGTATTTATCTTTACTGTATGTATCTTTACTGTATTTATCTTTACTGTGTTTATATTTACTATATGTATCTTTACTGTATTTATATTTACTGTATGTATCTATACTGTATTTATATTTTCTGTATGTATCTTTCCTGTATTTACATTTACTGTATTTATCTTTACTGTATGTAACTTTACTGTATTTATGTTCACTCTATGTATCTTCAGTGTATTTATCTTTACTGTATGTATCTTCAGTGCATTTATCTTTACTGTATTTACGTTCACTGTATGTATCTTTACTGTATTTATCTTCACTGTATGTATCTTTAGTGTAATTATCTTTACTGTATGTATCTTTACTGTATTTATCTTTACTGTGTTTATATTTACTATATGTATCTTTACTGTATTTATATTTACTGTATGTATCTATACTGTATTTATATTTTCTGTATGTATCTTTCCTGTATTTACATTTACTGTATTTATCTTTACTGTATGTACCTTTTTTTATATATCTTCACTGTAGTTATCTTTTCTGTATGTATTTTTACTATATGTATCTTTACTGTATTTATATTTACTGTATTTATCTTTACTGTATGTATCTTCACTGTATGTATCTTTACTGTATTTATCTTCACTGTATGTATCTTCACTGTAATTATCTTTACTCTATTTATCGTTTCTGTATGTATCTTTACTGTATTTATCTTTACTGAATGTATAGTTACTGTATTTATATTTACTATATGTATCTTTACTGTTTTTATCTTTACTGTATGTATCTTCACTGTATTTATCTTTTCTGTATATATCTTTACTTTATGTATCTTCACTGTATTTATCTTTTCTGTATTTATCTTTTCTGTATATATCTTTACTTTATGTATCTTCACTGTATTTATCTTTTCTGTATGCATCTTTTGTGTATTTATCTTTACTGTATTTATATTTACTGTATGTATCTTTACTGTATTTATATATACTGTATGTATCTTTACTGTATTTATGTTCACTCTATGTATCTTCAGTGTATTTATCTTTACTGTATTTGCGTTCACTGTATGTATCTTTACTGTATTTATCTTCACTGTATGTATCTTCACTGTATGCATCTTCACTGTATTTATCTTTACTGTATGTATCTTTACTGTATTTATCTTTACTATTCGTATCTTTACTGTATGCATCTTCTCTGTATTTATCTTTACTGTATTTATATTTGCTGTATGTATCTTTACTGTATGTATCTTTACTGTATTTACATTTACTGTATGTTTCTTTACTGTATTTATATTTGCTGTATGTATCTTTACTGTATTTATCTTTATTGTATTTGTAATTACTGTAATTATCTTTGGGATATTTATATTTACTGTATGTATATATACTGTATGTATCTTCACTGTATTTATCTTTACTGTATGTATATTTACTGTACTTATCTTTACTGTACTTATATTTACTGTATTTATCTTCACTGTATGTATCTTTACTGTATTTATCTTTTCTGTATGTATCTTTACTCTATGTATCTTTCCTGTATTTACATTTACTGTATATATCTTTACTCTATTTATCTTTACTGTATATATCTTTACTCTATTTATCTTTACTGTATGTATCTTTATTTTATGTATCTTCACTGTAGTTTTCTTTTCTGTATGTATTTTTACCATATGTATCTTTACTGTATTTATATTTACTTTATATTTACTGTATTTATCTTTACTGTATGTATCTTCACTGTATGCATCTTCACTGTATGCATCTTCACTGTATGTATCTTTACTGTATTTATCTTTACTGTATGTATCTTTAGTGTAATTATCTTTACTGTATGTATCTTTACTGTATTTACCTTTACTGTGTTTATATTTACTGTATGTATCTTCACTGTATGTATCTTTACTGTATTTATCTTCACTGTATGTATCTTCACTGTAATTATCTTTACTGTATTTATCTTCACTGTATGTATCTTCACTGTAATTATCTTTACTGTATTTATCTTTACTGAATGTATAGTTACTGTATTTATATTTACTATATGTATCTTTAATGTATTTATCTTTACTGTATGTATCTTCACTGTATTTATCTTTTCTGTATATATCTTTACTTTATGTATTTTCACTGTATTTATCTTTTCTGTATTTATCTTTACTGTATTTATATTTACTGTATGTATCTTTACTGTATTTATATTTACTGTATGTATCTTTACTGTATTTATGTTCACTCTATGTATCTTCAGTGTATTTATCTTTACTGTATGTATCTTCAGTGTATTTATCTTTACTGTATTTACGTTCACTGTATGTATCTTTACTGTATTTATTTTCACTGTATGTATCTTCACTGTATGCATCTTCACTGTATTTATCTTTAGTGTATGTATCTCTACTGTATTTATCTTTACTATTTGTATCTTTACTGTATGCATCTTCTCTGTATTTATCTTTACTGTATTTATATTTGATGTATGTATCTTTACTGTATTTATCTTTACTGTATGTATCTTTACTGTATTTATAATTACTGTAGTTATCTTTGCTGTATTTACATTTACTGTATGTATCTTTCCTGTATTTACATTTACTGTATGTTTCTTTACTGTATTTATATTTGCTGTATGTATCTTTACTGTATTTATCTTTATTGTATTTATAATTACTGTAATTATCTTTGGGGTATTTATATTTACTGTATGTATATATACTGTATGTATCTTCACTGTATTTATCTTTACTGTATTTATCTTCACTGTATGTATCTTCACTGTAATTATCTTTACTGTATTTATCTTTACTGAATGTATAGTTACTGTATTTATATTTACTATATGTATCTTTACTGTATTTATCTTTACTGTATGTATCTTTACTGTATGTATCTTCACTGTATTTATCTTTATGTATATATCTTTACTGTGTTTATCTTTACTGTATGTATCTTCACTATATTTATCTTTTCTCAATGTATTTTTAATGTATGTATCTTTACTGTATTTATAATTACTGTAGTTATCTTTGCTGTATTTACATTTACTGTATGTATCTTTCCTGTATTTACATTTACTGTATGTTTCTTTACTGTATTTATATTTGCTGTATGTATCTTTACTGTATTTATCTTTATTGTATTTATAATTACTGTAATTATCTTTGGGGTATTTATATTTACTGTATGTATATATACTGTATGTATCTTCACTGTATTTATCTTTACTGTATTTATCTTCACTGTATGTATCTTCACTGTAATTATCTTTACTGTATTTATCTTTACTGAATGTATAGTTACTGTATTTATATTTACTATATGTATCTTTACTGTATTTATCTTTACTGTATGTATCTTTAATGTATGTATCTTCACTGTAGTTATCTTTTCTGTATATATCTTTACTTTATGTATTTTCACTGTATTTATCTTTTCTGTATGCATCTTTTCTGTATTTATCTTTACTTTATGTATTTTCACTGTATTTATCTTTTCTGTATGCATCTTTTCTGTATTTATCTTTACTGTATTTATATTTACTGTATGTATCTTTACTTTATGTATTTTCACTGTATTTATCTTTTCTGTATTTATAATTTCTGTATTTATCTTTACTGTATTTATATTTACTGTATGTATCTTTACTGTATTTATCTTCACTGGATGTATCTCCACTGTATGCATCTTCACTGTATTTAGCTTTAGTGTATGTATCTTTACTGTATGTGTCTTTACTGTATTTATCTTTACTATTCGTATCTTTACTGTATGCATCTTCTCTGTATTTATCTTTACTGTATTTATATTTGCTGTATGTATCTTTACTGTATTTATCTTTACTGTATGTATCATTACTGTATTTATAATTACTGTAGTTATCTTTGCTGTATTTACATTTACTGTATGTATCGTTACTGTATCTATCTTCACTGTATTTATCTTTTATGTATATATCTTTACTGTGTTTATCTTTACTGTTTGTATCTTCACTGTATTTATCTTTTCTCTATGTATTTTTAATGTATGTATTTTTACTGTATGTATCTTTACTGTATTTATATTTACTTTATGTATATTTCCTGTATTTACATTTACTGTATGTATCTTTACTGTATTTTTCTTTACTGTATGTATCTTTACTGTATTTATCTTTACTGTATTTATCTTTACTGTATTATCTTGACTGTATTTATGTTTAATGTATGTTTCTTTACTGTATGCATCTTCACGCTATTTATATTTACTGTATGTATCTTTACTGTATTTATATTTACTGTATGTATCTTTACAGTATTTATATCTTCTGTATGTATCTTTACTGTATTTATATTTACTGTATTTATATTTACTGTATGTATCTTTTCTGTATATATCTTTTCTGTATTTATCTTTACTGAACTTATCTTTACTGTATGTATATTTACTGTATTTATCTTTATTGAATGTATAGTTACTGTATTTATATTTAATATATGTATCTTTACTGTATTTATATTTACTTTATGTATCTTTAGTGTATGTATATTTTCTGTATTTATCTTTACTGTACTTATCTTTACTGTATTTATATTTACTGTATTTATGTTTACTGTATTTATCTTTACTGTATTTATATTTACTGTATGTTTCTTTCCTGTATTTATCTTTACTGTATTTATCTTTACTGTATGTATCTTTACTGTATTAATCTTTACTGTATGTATATTTACTCTATTATCTTCACTGTATTTATCTTTACTGTATGTATCTTTACTGAATTTATATTTATTGTATGTATCTTTACTGTATGTATCTTTACTTTATGTATCTTTAATTGATGTATCTTTACTTGATGTATCTTCACTGTGTTTATCTTTACTGTATTTATTTTTACTCTATGTATCTTTACTGTATTTATATTTACTGTATGTATCTCTACTGTATGTTTATTTACTGTATTTATTTTTAATGTATGTATCTTTACTGTATTTATATTTACTGTATGTATCTTTACTGTATGTTTATTTTCTGTATTTATCTTTATTGTACTTATCTTTCCTGTATTTATCTTTACTGTATGTATCATCACAGTATGCATCTTCACTGTATTTATCTTTAATGTATTTATGTTCACTATATGTATCTTTACTGTATTTATCTTACTGTATTTATCTTCACTGTATGTATCTTTACTGTATTTATCTTTTCTGTATGTATCTTTACTCTATGTATCTTTCCTGTATTTACATTTACTGTATATATCTTTACTGTATTTATCTTTATTGTATTTATAATTACTGTAATTATCTTTGGGGTATTTATATTTACTGTATGTATATATACTGTATATATCTTTACTGTATGTATCTTCACTGTATTTATCTTTACTGTATGTATCTTTACTGTATGTATATTTACTGTATTTATCTTTACTGTATTTATCTTTACTGTATTTATCTTTACTGTATGTATCATTACTGTATTTATCTTTACTGTATGTATCTTTACTCTATGTATCTTTCCTGTATTTACATTTACTGTATATATCTTTACTGTATTTATCTTTACTGTATGTACCTTTTTTTATGTATCTTCACTGTAGTTATCTTTTTATGTATGTATGTATTTTTTTTACTATATGTATCTTTACTGTATTTATATTTACTGTATTTATCTTTACTGTATGTATCTTTACTGTATGTATCTTTACTGTATTTATCTTCACTGTATGTATCTTCACTGTAATTATCTTTACTCTATTTATCGTTTCTGTATGTATCTTTACTGTATTTATCTTTATTGAATGTATAGTTACTGTATTTATATTTACTATATGTATCTTTACTGTATTTATCTTTACTGTATGTATCTTCACTGTATTTATCTTTACTGTATGTATCTTCACTGTATTTATCTTTTCTGTATATATCTTTACTTTATGTATCTTCACTGTATTTATCTTTTCTGTATGCATCTTTTCTGTATTTATCTTTATTGTATTTATAATTACTGTAATTATCTTTGGGGTATTTATATTTACTGTATGTATATATACTTTATGTATCTTCACTGTATTTATCTTTACTGTATGTATATTTACTGTACTTATCTTTACTGTACTTATATTTACTGTATTTATCTTTACTGTATTTATCTTTATTGTATTTATAATTACTGTAATTATCTTTGGGGTATTTATATTTACTGTATGTATATATACTGTATGTATCTTTACTGTATGTATCTTCACTGTATTTAACTTTACTGTATGTATCTTTACTGTATGTATCTTTACTGTATTTATATTTTCTGTATGTAACTTTACTGTATTTATGTTCACTCTATGTATCTTCAGTGTATTTATCTTTACTGTATGTATCTTTACTGTATTTATCTTCACCATATGTATCTTTACTGTAATTATCTTGTATGTATCTTTACTGTATGTATCTTTACTGTATTTATCTTTACTGTGTTTATATTTACTATATGTATCTTTACTGTATTTATATTTACTGTATGTATCTATACTGTATTTATATTTTCTGTATGTATCTTTCCTGTATTTACATTTACTGTATTTATCTTTACTGTATGTACCTTTTTTTATATATCTTCACTGTAGTTATCTTTTCTGTATGTATTTTCACTATATGTATCTTTACTGTATTTATATTTACTGTATTTATCTTTACTGTATGTATCTTCACTGTATGTATCTTTACTGTATTTATCTTCACTGTATGTATCTTCACTGTAATTATCTTTACTCTATTTATCGTTTCTGTATGTATCTTTACTGTATTTATCTTTACTGAATGTATAGTTACTGTATTTATATTTACTATATGTATCTTTACTGTATTTATCTTTACTGTATGTATCTTCACTGTATTTATCTTTTCTGTATGCATCTTTTGTGTATTTATCTTTACTGTATTTATATTTACTGTATGTATCTTTACTGTATTTATATATACTGTATGTATCTTTACTGTATTTATGTTCACTCTATGTATCTTCAGTGTATTTATCTTTACTGTATGTATCTTCAGTGTATTTATCTTTACTGTATTTGCGTTCACTGTATGTATCTTTACTGTATTTATCTTCACTGTATGTATCTTCACTGTATGCATCTTCACTGTATTTATCTTTAGTGTATGTATCTTTACTGTATTTATCTTTACTATTCGTATCTTTACTGTATGCATCTTCTCTGTATTTATCTTTACTGTATTTATATTTGCTGTATGTATCTTTACTGTATGTATCTTTACTGTATTTATCTTTACTGTATGTATCTTTACTGTATTTATAATTACTGTAGTTATCTTTGCTGTATTTACATTTACTGTATGTATCTTTCCTGTATTTACATTTACTGTATGTTTCTTTACTGTATTTATATTTGCTGTATGTATCTTTACTGTATTTATTTTTATTGTATTTATAATTACTGTAATTATCTTTGGGATATTTATATTTACTGTATGTATATATACTGTACTTATCTTTACTGTACTTATATTTACTGTATTTATCTTCACTGTATGTATCTTTACTGTATTTATCTTTTCTGTATGTATCTTTACTCTATGTATCTTTCCTGTATTTACATTTACTGTATATATCTTTACTCTATTTATCTTTACTGTATATATCTTTACTCTATTTATCTTTACTGTATGTATCTTTATTTTATGTATCTTCACTGTAGTTTTCTTTTCTGTATGTATTTTTACCATATGTATCTTTACTGTATTTATATTTACTTTATATTTACTGTATTTATCTTTACTGTATGTATCTTTACTGTATGTATCTTCACTGTATGCATCTTCACTGTATGTATCTTCACTGTATTTATATTTACTGTATGTATCTTCACTGTATTTATCATTACTGTACATATCTTTACTGTATGTATCTTTAGTGTAATTATCTTTTAGTATGTATCTTTACTGTATTTTTACTGTTGTATCTTTACTGTTTATATTTACTGTATGTATCTTCACTGTATGTATCTTTACTGTATTTATCTTCACTGTATGTATCTTCACTGTAATTATCTTTACTGTATTTATCTTCACTGTATGTATCTTCACTGTAATTATCTTTACTGTATTTATCTTTACTGAATGTATAGTTACTGTATTTATATTTACTATATGTATCTTTACTGTATTTATCTTTACTGTATGTATCTTTACTGTATGTATCTTCACTGTATTTATCTTTTCTGTATATATCTTTACTTTATGTATTTTCACTGTATTTATCTTTTCTGTATGCATCTTTTCTGTATTTATCTTTACTGTATTTATATTTACTGTATGTATCTTTACTGTATTTATATTTACTGTATGTATCTTTACTGTATTTATGTTCACTCTATGTATCTTCAGTGTATTTATCTTTACTGTATGTATCTTCAGTGTATTTATCTTTACTGTATTTACGTTCACTGTATGTATCTTTACTGTATTTATTTTCACTGTATGTATCTTCACTGTATGCATCTTCACTGTATTTATCTTTAGTGTATGTATCTCTACTGTATTTATCTTTACTATTTGTATCTTTACTGTATGCATCTTCTCTGTATTTATCTCTACTGTATTTATATTTGATGTATGTATCTTTACTGTATTTATCTTTACTGTATGTATCTTTACTGTATTTATAATTACTGTAGTTATCTTTGCTGTATTTACATTTACTGTATGTATCTTTACTGTATGTATCTTCACTGTATTTATCTTTTATGTATATATCTTTACTGTGTTTATCTTTACTGTATGTATCTTCACTATATTTATCTTTTCTCAATGTATTTTTAATGTATGTATCTTTACTGTATTTATAATTACTGTAGTTATCTTTGCTGTATTTACATTTACTGTATGTATCTTTCCTGTATTTACATTTACTGTATGTTTCTTTACTGTATTTATATTTGCTGTATGTATCTTTACTGTATTTATCTTTATTGTATTTATAATTACTGTAATTATCTTTGGGGTATTTATATTTACTGTATGTATATATACTGTATGTATCTTCACTGTATTTATCTTTACTGTATGTATATTTACTGTACTTATCTTTACTGTACTTATATTTACTGTATTTATCTTCACTGTATGTATCTTTACTGTATTTATCTTTTCTGTATGTATCTTTACTCTATGTATCTTTCCTGTATTTACATTTACTGTATATATCTTTACTCTATTTATCTTTACTGTATATATCTTTACTCTATTTATCTTTACTGTATGTATCTTTATTTTATGTATCTTCACTGTATATATCTTTTCTGTATGTATTTTTACTGTATGTATCTTTACTGTATTTATATTTACTACTTTATATTTACTGTATTTATCTTTACTGTATGTATCTTTACTGTATGTATCTTCACTGTATGCATCTTTACTGTATGCATCTTCACTGTATGTATCTTTACTGTATTTATATTTACTGTATGTATCTTTAGTGTATTTATCATTACTGTACATATCTTTACTGTATGTATCTTTAGTGTAATTATCTTTACTGTATGTATCTTTACTGTATTTACCTTTACTGTGTTTATATTTACTGTATGTATCTTCACTGTATGTATCTTTACTGTATTTATCTTCACTGTATGTATCTTCACTGTAATTATCTTTACTGTATTTATCTTCACTGTATGTATCTTCACTGTATTTATCTTTTCTGTATGCATCTTTTCTGTATATATTTTTACTTTATGTATTTTCACTGTATTTATCTTTTCTGTATGCATATTTTCTGTATTTATCTTTACTGTATTTATATTTACTGTATGTATCTTTACTTTATGTATTTTCACTGTATTTATTTTTTCTGTATGCATGTTTTCTGTATTTATCTTGACTGTATTTATGTTTAATGTATGTATCTTTACTGTATGCATCTTCACGGTATTTATATTTACTGTATGTATCTTTACTGTATTTATATTTACTGTATGTATCTTTACAGTATTTATATCTTCTGTATGTATCTTTACTGTATTTATATTTACTGTATTTATATTTACTGTATGTATCTTTTCTGTATATATCTTTTCTGTATTTATCTTTACTGAACTTATCTTTACTGTATTTATATTTACTGTATTTATCTTTACTGTATGTATCTTTACTCTATTTGTCTTTACTGTATGTATATTTACTGTATTTATCTTTATTGAATGTATAGTTACTGTATTTATATTTAATATATGTATCTTTACTGTGTTTATCTTTACTGTATTTTTTTTACTCTATGTATCTTTACTGTATTTATATTTACTTTATGTATCTTTAGTGTATGTATATTTTCTGTATTTATCTTTACTGTACTTATCTTTACTGTATTTATATTTACTGTATTTATGTTTACTGTATTTATCTTTACTGTATTTATATTTACTGTATGTTTCTTTCCTGTATTTATCTTTACTGTATGTATCTTTACTATATTTATCTTTAATGTATGTATCTTTACTGTATTTAACTTTACTGTATGTATCTTCACTGTATTTATGTTTACTGTATGTATCTTCACTGTATTTATCTTTTCTGTATATATCTTTACTGTATGTATCTTCACTGTATTTATCTTTTCTGTATGCATCTTTACTGTATTTATATTTACTGTATGTATCTTTACTGTATGTATCTTCACTGTATGCATCTTCACTGTATTTATCATCACTGTATTTTTATTTACTGTATGTATCTTTATTGTATATATATTTACTGTATGTATCTTTCCTGTATTTACATTTCTGTATGTATCTTTCCTGTATTTACATTTACTGCATGAATCTTTACTGTATGTATCCTTACTTTATGTATCTTTAATTGATGTATCTTTACTTGATGTATCTTCACTGTGTTTATCTTTACTGTATTTATTTTTACTCTATGTATCTTTACTGTATTTATATTTACTGTATGTATCTCTACTGTATGTTTATTTACTGTATTTATTTTTAATGTATGTATCTTTACTGTATTTATATTTACTGTATGTATCTTTACTGTATGTTTATTTTCTGTATTTATCTTTATTGTACTTATCTTTACTGTATTTATATTTACTGTATTTATCTTTACTGTATTTATAGTTACTGTATGTTTCTTCCTTGTATTTATCTTTACTGTATGTATCATCACAGTATGCATCTTCACTGTATTTATCTTTAATGTATTTATGTTCACTATATGTATCTTTACTGTATTTATATTTCTGTATGTATCTTTACTGTATTTATCTTTATTGTATTTATAATTACTGTAATTATCTTTGGGGTATTTATATTTACTGTATGTATATATACTGTATATATCTTTACTGTATGTATATTTACTGTACTTATATTTACTGTATTTATCTTTACTGTATGTACCATTACTGTATTTATCTTACTGTATTTATCTTCACTGTATGTATCTTTACTGTATTTATCTTTTCTGTATGTATCTTTACTCTATGTATCTTTCCTGTATTTACATTTACTGTATATATCTTTACTGTATGTACCTTTTTTTATGTATCTTCACTGTAGTTATCTTTTCTGTATGTATTTTTACTATATGTATCTTTACTGTATTTATATTTACTGTATTTATCTTTACTGTATGTATCTTCACTGTATGTATCTTTACTGTATTTATTTTCACTGTATGTATCTTTACTGTATTTATCTTCACTGTATGTATCTTCACTGTAATTATCTTTACTCTATTTATCGTTTCTGTATTTATCTTCACTGTATTTATCTTTACTGAATGTATAGTTACTGTATTTATATTTACTATATGTATCTTTACTGTATTTATCTTTACTGTATGTATCTTCACTGTATTTATCTTTTCTGTATGTATCTTTACTGTATGTTCTTCACTGTATTTATCTTTTCTGTATGCATCTTTACTGTATTTATATTTACTGTATGTATCTTTACTCTATGTATCTTTCATGTATTTACATTTTGTATTTATCTTAACTGTATGTATCTTTACTCTATGTATCTTCACTGTAGTTATCTTTTCTGTATGTATTTTTACTATATGTATCTTTACTGTATTTATATTTACTGTATTTATCTTTACTGTATGTATCTTCACTGTATTTATCTTCACTGTATGTATCTTCACTGTAATTATCTTTCTGTATTTATCTTTACTCTATTTATCGTTTCTGTATGTATCTTTACTGTATTTATCTTTACTGAATGTATAGTTAATGTATTTATATTTACTGTATGTATCTTTACTGTATTTATATTTACTGTATGTATCTTTACTGTATTTATCTTTACTGTATGTATCTTCAGTGTTTTTATCTTTACTGTATGTATTTTCAGTGTATTTATCTTTACTGTATTTATATTCACTGTATGTATCTTTACTGTATTTTTCTTCACTGTATTTATCTTTGGTGTATGTATCTTTACTGTATGTGTCTTTACTGTATTTATCTTTACTATTCGTATCTTTACTGTATGCGTCTTCTCTGTATGTATCTTCACTGTATTTATCTTTTCTGTATATATCTTTACTGTATGTATCTTCACTGTATTTACATTTACTGTATGTTTCTTTACTGTATTTATATTTGCTGTATGTATCTTTACTGTATTTATATTTGCTGTATGTATCTTTACTGTAATTATCTTTGGGGTATTTATATTTACTGTATGTATATATACTGTATGTATCTTCACTGTATTTATCTTTACTGTATGTATCTTTACTGTATGTATCTTTACTGTATGTATATTTACTGTACTTATCTTTACTGTACTTATATTTACTGTATTTATCTTTACTGTATGTACCTTTACTGTATTTATCTTACTGTATTTATCTTCACTGTATGTATCTTTACTGTATTTATCTTTACTGTTTGTATCTTTACTGTATTTATCTTTACTGTATTATCTTGACTGTATTATCTTGACTGTATTTATGTTTACTGTATGTATCTTTACTGTATGTATCTTCACTGTATGCATCTTCACTGTATGCATCTTCACTGTATTTATATTTACTGGATGTATCTTTACTGTATTTATATTTACTGTATGTATCTTTACAGTATTTATATTTTCTGTATGTATCTTTACTGTATTTATCTTTACTGTATGTATTTTTACTGTATTTATCTCTACTGTATCTACAGTACTTATTTTTTTTTACTTGTATTTACACTACTTACTTTTTATTACTTGTATTTACACTACTTACTTTTTATTACTTGTATTTACAATAATTACATTTTTTACTTGTATTTACACTAATTACTTTTTTATTTGTATAATCACTACTTACTTTTTATTACTTGTATTTACAATACTTACATTTTTGTACTTGTATTTACCCTACTTACATTTTTTTACTTGTATTTACACTAATTACTTTTTTTTACTCGTATTTACACTACTTACTTTTTGTTACTTGTATTTGCAATACTTATTTTTTATTACTTGTATTTACATTACTTACTTTTTATAACTTGTATTTACACTACTTACTTTTATTACTTGTATTTACACTAGTTACTTTTTATTACTTGTATTTACATTACTTACTTTTTATTACTTGTATTTACACTACTTACTTTTATTACTTGTATTTACACTAGTTACTTTTTATTACTTATATTTACACGACTTATTTTTTATTACTTGTATTTACACAAGTTACTTTTTATTACTTGTATTTACACTACTTACTTTTTCAGGTCCAGTGCTTAAAAGTTCACCAACTTTTAATCTATACAAAGTTAGGTTTACCGCTTACAAGTTCACTAGTTATGAACCCATGCACAACAGTTAGTGTATGATTCAGTGACATATTATATCTCTTGTCCATATTTCAGTGTTGATACTTTACTTCCACGAGTTCAGTTGTCCATTCTCCAGGTTTCCTTTTTGTCATTAATTGTACCTCAGCCACTTTCATTGTATCAATATATATATAGCTGATTAACTCTTTCTACAGCACGCTGTCTACAAAGTAAAAGTCTTTCTCTCGTTAAGTAAACATTTTTTTACTCTACAGTAAAACCGGTCGAACTGGATATCATCCAGTCTCAGCGTACTATGTCAACTAACAAAGAAGTTAAATTAACGTGTATTGCACGTGGCTCTCGACCTCCTGCAACCATCACCTGGTGGAAAGGTTCACAACAAATATCCCCCTCTGGTGTCCGTGTCACGACAGAAGGCGATACGACTACTAGCAGCCTACTGTTTACACCATCAGTGGAAGACAACGGTAAGCACGTGTCGTGCAAGGCTGAAAACCTCAGAATTCCTGACAGCGAGATACAGAAAGGCTTATCCCTAGAAGTTCATTGTGAGTAAACTTTGATCACTTTTACACTTACACATAAGAAATGAAACTATTTTAAAAAACAAACTTCCTTATATTTATTAATAATTCACACTTAGTTTATTTTATTCTACAAACATCAAAACTATTTTGTGTTGCAACTGGAATGACATATTTTCTTTTATTGATTTACATACGCGTGAATTTTTACGCTCCTTTCTGAAGAGGCTGGACGGCAAGATTGAGGGCTCACGATGCCAAAATTCGGGTTTCGATACTAGTGGTGAATAAATGTATTGTGTGACCTCACAACGATTGATATCCATACCTTAAGTACTTGAAAATTATTTTAACATGTTTAGCTTTAGTACAACCAGGGTCCTTTTCAAACTACCCTTAATGTGGTTCTCTTGTATTTATCTGTATAACAGTTACTTAATGTCATTATTTTATATAGATGCAGCTTAACTGTTCTGTTTATTTTAGCGGCATTACTAACACTAAAAACAAACAAGAGCCGGCATGGCCAGGTGGGTTAAGGCGTTCGAGTCGTAATCCGAGGGTCGCGGGTTCGAATCTCCCTCGCACCAAACATGCTCGCCCCATTTCAGCCTTGGGGGAGTTGTAATGTGACGGTCAATCTCACTATTCGTTGGTAAAAGAGTAGCCCAAGAGTTGGCGGTGGATGGTGATGACTAGCTGCCTTCCCTCTAGTTTTACACTGCCAAATTAGGGACGGCTAGCGCAGATAGCCTTTGAGTAGCTTTGCGCGAAATTCAAAACAAACAATCATTGAAACAAAACCTTATCATGAAGCCTAATAGTTGTTATTATCTAATTCGACGGTGAGGAATTTATGGTTCGCGTATCACATCGTGCCTAACGTCCAATATTTAGTTGACACGCATGCAGTTGGAAAGACGGCATTACTTCTGCCTGTACCAGTACAATTCTATTACAACGTTTCGTTGTAGTATTCTAACTGACCCTGAGACTTAGGGTTCCCTTTTTCTGCGCATGTCACGAGGTTTTGATGAGTTACATTCAAGATTTGATTTAATTTATAGATTTAATAAATAAACGTTTCTTGGCACGTTTTGGTACTAAAAATAAAGTAAAATCGTGAATTTGTTGCTTTTAACATTTCAAGATTTGTTACTCTCGTGAACAGTAAGTGCGTATTTTAGAGCTCGTGTTAATTTGTGAATGGCTTCTAGAGCATATATTTTAGATTCATATTAATTTCCAATTAGAGCAAACTACGTTCTCATTACTAGAATCCAAAAGGGTAAGGATTTTATCAGACTAGACATTATTTTCTGAAGCAATGGTTGTTTTATCATTCGAACAGTTTTGTTGTTAGTTATGTTAGTTATATTTTTGGCCATAAACCCAATAATAACACCACAATAAAGCACTCAGTTTCAGAGCTGATTGGATTTCCCTTTACCGTCCAAAGGTGCTCATGCCCGACCTAATTCGTATTTGAGACAGACTTTTAACAATAAATAATTTTACAAGTTTTCTAACGCTACTGAGGTAAATACTATTTTATCTTTTATTTTAATCATCTGATTTTCTGGAACGAGGTAGACAAATATGGATGTGTTACATCACGTCATAGAAATGATTACATCTCTTTTTTCTATTTTTTTTCCAACGTAATGCTTTTTCGATTCTGTATGAGTTTCTAGCGTGGCATGATCTGGTGGTTAAGGCGTCCTACCTGCAATCTGAGGGTCGCGGGTTAGAATCCCTGTCGCATCGAACGGGCTTGCCCTTTCAACCGTGTTATTGTTGTGATGTCCAGTCAGTCCCACTATACATTGACTATACATAAGAGTAACCCAATAGTTTGTGATAGTTATTGAGAAGTTGCCTTCCCTATAGTCAATTACTGCTAAATTAGGGACGGTTAGGGTTAAACAAATATCTCAAGAAATGGAGAGGTGTGTGATCAAAAAAGAAAAATGTTCCTTTTAAGGACCAAACTTTTAGATTGCAAATTAAAATATACTGGTTTCCAGTAACAACCGCACGTACAAAATTAAAACAAGTATATTGTATAAGGATTTCCAGCAGCAACAATATAAAATAATGGAAAATAGCAACAATATAGTTAAAACATTGCTCATGCGGGAAACCCATGGAAAACTGATACAAAATGGCGTGTCAAAATACTGTAACATTCTCGCTCCCTATATTGTTACACCTATTACCTCGTAAAGTAACCAAGCGTTTTATACGTACAGGTAGTTTTATAAGTAACAAATATACCAACAAACCAATGAAGTGGATAATTCGAGGGACAGAGGGTTACTTTTTGAATTTCGTGCAAAGCTACTTGATGGCTATCTGCGCTAACCGTCCCTAATTTAGCAGTGTAAGGCTAGAGGGAAGGCAGCTAGTCATCACCACCCACCGCCAACTCTTGGGCTACTCTTTTACCAACGAATAGAGGGATTGACCGTTACTTATAACGCCCCTACGGCTGAAAGGGCGAGCATGTTTGGTGCGAGCGGGATTCGAACACGCGACCCTCGGATTACGAGTCTAACGCCTTAACCCACCTGGCCATGCCAGGCCAAGGATAGAGAGAGTGGATTATTTTATATGTAGGACATTTTAAAAACAATCACTTAGCCGCTGTCAATTTAATTTTAATATCGATACGTGAACGTTACAGATTCTAATGTATTCTCTATCTTAAAAAGAAAAAAATCCTTCCAAAAGAAAAACGGACTTGAAGATGATTATATCAAAGGTTTCTATTACCTTTCTGTATGAACTACTAGATCCACCAATCGTGTCATTACGTGTGGTCTCCGATCACGAGAAAGTTGGGATTAGCGAATACGACGACGTTATATTTGAATGTGATATCCAAGCTCATCCTTGGGTAAACAGTATAGACTGGTATTTCAACGGACGTAGATTAACCAACGATCCCTTGTTAGGAGTTCTGATCAGCAGTCAGTCTATGGTTCTACAGAATATTCAGAGGAGTTTCAGGGGGCGCTTCATCTGTTCGGCTACGAATAATGAAGACAAGGGAGTCAGCAATGAGATATTTCTCAAGGTTAAGTGTACGTTGTTTTGAAATTAAAATATTTCTTTTTAATATAAGTGAAACTTGAAACTTTGACCATGTGAAATCTGCAAGCTTGAAAAATGTTCTTTTCTTATCTTGTCGGTTGGTCTCTTTATTTGTGTTGGAACAATATGATTCGTTATACACAGTGTAATGGATCGTTTTGTTACTGATAACACACGGTATAATGGATCGTTTTGTTACTGATAACACACGGTATAATGGATCGTTTTGTTACTGATAACACACGGTGTAATGGATCGTTTTGATACTGATAACACACGGTATAATGGATCGTTTTGATACTGATAACACACGGTGTAATGGATTGTTTTGTTACTGATAACACACGGTATAATGGATCGTTTTGATACTGATAACACACGGAAAAATGGATCGTTTTGTTACTGATAACACACGGTGTAATGGATTGTTTTGTTACGGTGTAATGGATCGTTTTGATACTGATAACACACGGTATAATGGATCGTTTTGTTACTGATAACACACGGTATAATGGATCGTTTTGTTACTGATAACACACGGTATAATGGATCGTTTTGTTACTGATAACACACATATAATGGATCGTTTTGTTACTGATAACACACGGTGTAATGGATCGTTTTGTTACTGATAACACACAGTGTAATGGATATAGATAACACAATTAGTAACTAGTGATAATGTGAGTTATAACACATGACATATTGACCGATCACATGACTGGAAACATCATCATAGGTTATCTCTTTTCCAGACTCTCCAGTATGTCAGCCAGCCCAGAAATTTGTTTATGGAATCTTGAAACCAGAAAGTGTCCAAATCCAGTGTCACCTAGATGCTGACCCGAAAGAGGTCAAGTTTTTTTGGCGGTTCAACAGTTCTACGAAAGTGACGGATCAAATTATTCACTCTGTCGAAAGCGCCCTGAAAAGTATAGCATCTCACAACATAGAGTCAGACGAAGGATTTGGAACATTATTGTGTTGGGGAGAAAACGAGATAGGGACTCAGAAAGATCCCTGTGTCTTTAACATAATACCCGCAGGTGCGTGTCATTGAGATTTCATTTTTTTTTTTTTTAAAGGCAAACCCTTTGATTCGATTTAGCACAGTAACAACACCTTCAGTTAATAAGCACAAAGTAGGCCTAACGAGATTATAAATTCTTGAGGAAAACAATTAATAAGCACAAATGAGGCCTAACGAGATTATACATTCTTGAGGAAAACAATTAATAAGTACAAAATAAGCTAACGAGATTATAAATTCTTGAAAAAACAATTAATAAACACAAAGTAGGCCTAACGAGATTATAAATTATTGAGGAAAATAATTAATAAACACAAAGTAGTTCTAACTAGATTATAAATTCTTGAAGAAAACAATTAATAAACACAAAATAGACCTAATCCATTTCTTGACCCTTTTAATATTGTGAATTAATATAAGATTAGATTTTCAAACGTTCGATTTTATTTTTTTAGTGTTACAAAATAAGTAACTGTTGTTTGCTAGCGTTGCATCTATCTGTCTGGTATGTTCTCGTAGTAGAACAAGTTAATAGAGTTATTTGGTGTGAAATGTAGTTATAAATAGATTATTGCTATAAATTATAATTAGAAACTGACTGTGTTGTTGTATGTGAAATGTAATAAGAAGTCAATTATACTATTGGATGTGAAGTGCTTGTTTGTTTGTTTGTTTTGAATTGAGCACAAAGTTACACAATGGGCTACACGTGTTCTGCCCACCACGGGTATCGAAACCCGGTTTTTAGCATTATAAGCCCGTAGGATGTGAAGTGTAATTGTAAATTAAGTATGTGATTGGGTGATAAGTGTAATTAAAAGCTGTTAGTTTGGAAAGTTTAATGCTAAGTGTAATTAGAAATTGATTGTGTTATTTGGTGTTAAGTGCAATCAGAACTTCATTGCTCGGAGTGTTTAGTGTTAAGTGTAATTGCAAGGTAACTGTGTTTCATTTATCTTTCTGTGATTAATAAGTTTGTGTTAAGATATATTAATAATTTACGGATAGTGAGATATACAAGTCGTTTCATTTTCTTATCTTAATTCTTTTAAGAAATAGATTCACTTTAGAAGACGTTACTAGAATACAAGGATTCTGAACATTTGGTGCCATTTTTCCAAGTTTTGAATACGTTAAGACATTATTCCAAATAAATAGATAAAATTTATTAGTAGACTTGCTTTAAGCAAACAATCCATTCTCTATTCCAGAGGCTCCTCTACCGGTTGAAAACTGTACTGTGTTTAACAGGACGGAAGACATGATACTAGTAGAATGTCTGGAGGGATTTAACGGTGGAATGGATCAGACATTCATCATGGAAGTGTACTCTGAAGAAAGCACAACTCTTTATGCGAAGGTTTCTTCACAAGTTCCAATTTTTCTGGTTAATGGGTTAACTCAAGGAACGGTTTTCATGCTCTTTATATATGCTGTGAATCGAAAAGGCAGAAGTTCGGTGATCCAGCTTTCAACCAGTACTATCCGACAAGCAGCGAAGTTAACCAGTAGGGTTCTTTTTACTTAGTGTATTCCACAGTAAACATGAATATCTTGTTCCTCAGTGTATTCCACAGTAGATATAAATATCGTGTACCTTAGTATACTACACAGTAGACATAAATATCTTGTTCCTCAGTGTATTCTACAGTAGACATAAATATGTTGTTCCTCAGTGTACTCCACAGTAGACATAAATATCTTGTTCCTCAGTGTACTCCACAGTAGACATAAATATCTTGTTCCTTAATGTATTCCATAGTAAACTTAAATATCTTGTTCCTCAGTGTATTCCACAGTAAACATAAAGATCTTGTTCTTCAGTATATGCCACAGTAAACGTAAGAATCATAATTATTTGTACTCCAGATACAAATAATCTGTTTTTTTCTTGTTATTTTCCCAGAGTGTAGATGGCGCAATCTTCATGTATTAATTATCTTGTTTTATATCCTCATTATATAACGGACATTGTCCGTTATACAACACAATAAATTTTCCACGATATTTCCCAGAAGTCTGTGTTCTGTAAAATATTATAACAGCCAACGAGTAGGAGAACTCGTTGTTATGTTAAACCAACATTTGTTCAGTCATCCATCTTATTTTCCACCGAGCTATTTCACAAGATAGGATGCTTTATGCTTGGATTAATATATTCGGGAAGTTGTTGTCCAGAATTTGAAATGTATTATTCATGACGTCACATATTTGCATAAAAGGGTTTAAAGGCTTCTTATATTTTGCTGTGCTTTTCGTGAAATGTATTACACAGATTGTTTTATTTTATTTTTTTATCTGTTCCTTTCAAGGAGAAAGATCAGGAACGTTTGTTTTCAACCCAGTGTTAACAGTATTTGTCAGTACCACAGTAGCCTTGATATCAGTGATTTTTATCCTGATTGTTGTTGTGAAGATAAGAAAGAGAGCCATGTTGAAAGGTAGGACTATTATATTTTGAATCTTTACATGTTTTTACTTTTAAACTCTGTTTAAACTTTTATCTTTATGGAACTTTAACAGTGAGGTTACCCAAGATAGCATGACGCCGTCCCTAATTTCAAACTACCAGCCACAGGGAGTTAACCTGTGAGCTGTTGCTATTTTCAGTACATTTTGTTTATATTTTTGTTTCTGTATTTATTCTGTTTATTTACTTTTACAGCAACTTCCCCATTCTCTATTCCAGAGGTTCCTCTACCGGTTGAAATGTTGAAAAGTAAACTGCGATTTTTATTAGATCATTAAGAAGAAAGATTCGAATCTCAAATTGTAGAAGAATCTTCATTAACAAACACAACAACACGATTACTGATTAAATGGTAAACAAGGGCTAGCATGTTTGTTGTGGCTGAAAATAAAACAATGTCTCGTACCGTAAGTTATAATAAAATATTTTACTGAAACTATAAAACAAAGCTAAAGTTATGGGATATGAAAAATATCACAGAAGAGGAAAGGTTCTCCTAACATAACAATTCTGATACATTATAGGAACAACTTCAAAAAAAGCTGTGCAAAACCCCAGTTTTACCCGATTCACTGAAAGGAATACAGGTTTCTATTACTGAACGTTACATGATATTCTCCTTGCAAGAAATTTGGTTAATTGCTAATTAGCAGACGAGGAGTTCCCGTACAAGTTTCTGTCAAAAATTAAGCAAATTCTATATGAAACAAAAGAGACCTCCACTTTTAATAGAAAACATAATTTTTTTTTCCTATGGCTTGGATAATAAATACTATCCTAAATGTTCTCTCCAATCACTTTTATTTGAGTGCTGGGCCACCCGTGTGAAACTCCAGACTATTACCTGATTCACTGACAGGTATTATAGTTTTCTATTACTGAACGTTACATGATATTACCCTTGCAAGAAACTTGGTTAACTACTAAATAGCGAAATCCCATACAAAACTAGAAAGAAACAAAGTTAACCAAACTTAAACATCACAGATATTTCGATAAAAAAGTATATGTTATGACTAAAAGTAAACTTACATATTTTAGGAAACTTAGACCACGACCATTTCGCGAGTGAAGTTTAGATTGCGTCCACTGTCATTAGCTAATGGTTACTCAGCAGGTGTGAATTTAGTCAAAAGCGTTTATCTCGTGTTAGCTGACACTGAGCGAGAAAGTTTGTTTAATACAGTGTAACTTTGGGCAACGAAATAGGCCTAAACACATTAAAAAGACGTTTGCCTAGTTTAGTCTGACTCTGGACGAGAAAGATTGCATAGTGTGTGTGACTGAGCAATAACCTTCACGTCGAACTGTTGAGTAAACAGTCTAACTTATTAATAACTTACCTTGATTAAAAAATGATTTGTTTTATTATTTATAACTCAGAAGCGTATTCACAAAAGTATTTGTTCTTTTCCACCAGATGGCAGCTTAATTCGAAAATCTAGGTGTTTCTTTGGTATTAATCAATACAAGAAACATAAATTGGAAAACGAATTACTTTTAATCCCTATTGATGTAATAACCTTGTTTTTTTCTAGCCGTGTGAGTCCGGAGACATACCGTCATACAACAGGGGTGGGGGAATCAGATGTTCTAATAGCACGAGAGAACAACACATTAAGTATATATCGTAATAACACTTTATGTCCTTATTGGTGGGCCCGGCACGGCCAAGCTTGTTAAGGCGTTCGACTCGTAATCCGAGGGTCGCGGGTTCGAATCCCGTTCGCACCAAACATGCTTGCCCTTTCAGCCGTGGGGGCGTTATAATGTGACGGTCAATCCCACTATTCGTTGGTAAAAGAGTTGGTAGTGATGACTAGCTGCCTTCCCTCTAGTCTTACACTGTTAAATTAGGGACGGCTAGCGCAGATAGCCCTCGAGTAGCGTTGCGCGAAATACAAAATAAGAAATAAGAATCTGTCGTAATAACACTTTTTGTCCTTATTGGTATAAGAACAAAGAGCACATGAAAACATACCGGAAACGTGTTTCAAATGTGTTAATTATTAAATACATATTTCGCAGTGACAGTTGCATGTCTGAACTCTTTATCCGTCCGTCTGTCCGAAGGCTTACATTAATGGTTGTGTTGTGACGTCGTGAAACTCAATATTTCCCAACGTTAGATAAATGAGAGGTGTATTTCAACGTGTAACTGTATTAATATATTATTAATGTTTATATTTGTCACTTATTTTTATTTTACAGCACCTCAACAAAGGAAGAGCTCGAGAGACAAGTGAGTGCTATTTTGAATCTGTTTTTTCTGGATGTTTATTAAGTAAAAAAAGCACATGTTCTTCTATCTTTGTGATTCAGTATTACCTATAACTGCACTAAGTCCTCAACTATTATTCATTCAAAGTCCTCTCTCTACCAAGTCCTTTTTTTTTCTCGTCAAATTAACCGAATATTTTGATTTTTTTAAACATCACACTTTTACTGTTTTGGTTTATTATTTATTAGTATATCTTATTTCAAGCTCTCACAGGTCTGAAGCCCCTTGCAGAAACCCGTGGAAGATGTTGATGATGGTCCAGATATTATACCAGCCAAAACCTTGAACAGGAAACTCTTGTCATGTGGGAAGTCATCTTATTGCTTTAATTTACGAACAAAACACATGAATTATTTCACGAATAAAATTGAAAAAAACAACAAAATATTAGATACATAGAGCATTCTCCTTTAACAGCAGGAATTATAGAACCGTAACCTTCACAAAACACGTTTGATTTGAATTTCGCGCAAAGCTACACGAGGCCTATCTGCGCTAGCCGTCCCTCATTTAGCAGTGTAAGACTAGAGGGAAGGCAGCCAATCGTCACCGCCCACCGCCAGCTCTTGATCTACTCTTTTACCAACGAATAGTGGGATTGACCGTCACATTATAACGTCCCTACGGCTGAAAGGACAAGCATGTTTAGTGTGACGGAGATTCGAGCCCGCGACCCTCGGATTAGGAGTCTGGTGCCTTAACCACCTGGCCATGCTGGGCCCACGTTGTATTTTGAAACTTCAGTGATAAGTATTGGAAAGAAATCTTATGTTAATACATATATTGGAATTATGGCCGAAATAGCCGATAACAGCGAGAATAATTACCTGGTGTTTCAATATAAAATCTTGCTTTATTTAATATTAGTTTAATTATCAAATAAAGTTAAATATTATTTGCTACCAATTTAGTTTTATTATCACATAGAGTAAGTCTACGGATTTATAACGCTAAATTCAGGGGTTCGATTCACCTCGCTGGACTCAGCAGATAGCCCTATGTAGCTCTGCTATAAGAAAACACACATACATTACATAGAGTTAGCTGTAATGTTTGCTACCATAGTTTTAGTGTCACAAAGTTAGCTGTATTATTTGCCATCATTTTTTCCTAAATTTTTGTCAGTTTACCTACGTGAAGGCTTCTGGATCAACAGACTAAACGTAATGCATCTTTTTATCAAGTTTAAAAATCCCTTGAAATATCGACCATATAAGGTTCAAAATATATAGAGAAAAAAGCTAACCCTCGTGTCTGTTGGTTAACTCATCATGTGCGATTTTTTGACAGAATTGTAATTCGAGATTAGTATAAGTTAAAGAACATTAAATCGAAATAAAAATTGTAATACTTTTTGAATTCCTGAAGAATAGATGTGTTGTTCTGAAAATGTTGAATATTAAACGTTAATTTTTAAATATATTTATATATTCTGTGAATTATGTTAATAGTGAATTGAAATTTTATAACAACAATTTTCGTCACCAGGTTACGATCATGGCAATTATGACCCGGATGAGATTTCCCCGAGTCATGGGGTGTTAGTTTTCTCTGATACGACATACGATGTGAAAGCAGAAACTGTAGCGTTACAGAAAATACCATCATTTAGTGTAAGTATTCCAGAACAATTAGTTTTATTTTGTCGTTTCAAGTCTGTTTGTTCGCGTGTGGGACTGGGGATTGGAGGGTTTTTAGTTTGAGACTTTATGTCGCTAAACACGTCCATACTTTCGGTTAAGGACAACGGTTAATCTCTTTATTTTCTATAGTATTTAAATACCGAAAAGTAGGGATCGAGTATTAGTCGTTGTCATGGTTAGTAGCTTAATACGATTAACTAAGCCTAACTGTTAGTTAGTAGCAACTTTTGTTAATTGTTAGGTACTGATAATTAACCAACTTTGTCCAACAATTTTGTTGCTAGTCTGCTGTCGTCATCAGGAAAGTTACGAGACAAACAACGTCCATATCGTGGATTAAACCTTGAGCTTGAAGTTTGTTTTATATCGTTTCTGATATTACTTTGTTGGGGTTTGACTTGGTTATAATCACACTATACTCATATATTGCTTTCCCTGTAACCTTATTATTCTAGTAAGTACGTCTATCAGGAACTGGCTCATACCAAATACACGCATTAAATTTATGTTTGTTACTATCACATGAGAAAATAAGATTCTGTTTCTTACTACTAACACCTTCTTTACTCGCCTCTCTCGGTTTATTCATTCGCTCTCACATCTCCCGGTCTCTTTCGTTTTTTGTTTTTTTTCTGTTAACACACCTGTTTATGCGTAATTATGTTTAAAACGCTCATCTTACCATAACGGAAGTAGCGTGTATACCAATATCTATATATGTAGCTAAATCTCCTGCGCCATCTATTGAACAGCACCACAAACAAATATGCATAATTTTTTTTTTCAAAATTTGGGTATACGATATCGAGAGGGTTAGAAAAATAAGTGTGATATGTAAAAACAACTATTTCTTTATCACATAACAGAATTTTAAATAAAAGCGCTCTACTCACAACAATAATACAACTTTTACTGTGACAGTATGCGAGGTTTGATTGTATCTTTATTAATATAATTCATAAATATAGTACTGAGAAAGTGGAGTTCCTAAAAAACTATTATTTTATCGATAAATGGTGTCAATATATAAAAACAGTTCATATAAGTGACACTTAAGAAAATTGTGAGTTTTGTAAGGTGATTCATTCTGATACTACGAGTTGGGTACTATTAGAGAACACAAACCGAACATTTCTACCCTGTAATAATTTCCAGAATGCCCGGCATTGTCAGGTGTGTTAAGGCGTTCGACTCGTAATCTGAGGGTCGCGGGTTCAAATCCCCGTCGCACCAAACATGCTTGCCGTTTCAGCCATGGGGGCATTATAATGTAACGGTCATTTCCATCATTCGTTGGTAAAAGAGTAGCCCAAGGGTTGGTGGTGGGTGATGATGACTAGCTGCCTTCCCTCTAGTCTTACATTGCTAAATGAGGGACGGCTAGCACAGATAGCCCTCGTGTAGCTTTGTGCGAAATTAAAACAAACAAACAAATCTAATCTCTTAGGGATTAGCCAAATGTCCGCTTTCTCATCAATTTCAACCCTAAACGATTTTTACAGCGAACTCCTGAACATAATTTCAGAACTCAATTCCTGCCGTCAGGCATAACGTAGATACCTAACGAACAAACTGTGGACGTAGAAAGCGTGAAGTGTGACGCGAGCAGACAGGAGTCCAGTCACCTTCGTAAAGAAGACCCAGAAGAGAATCTTGCCTGCCACAAACAGAGATACAGTAATTTACTGAACTGTATGGAAGTCAGTAATAAGTTAACAGCCGAAAGGGTACGAGAGATAAACTGTTTAATAATCAGTATCTAGTTGTAATAAACAACAATAATGAACAACAATACACCCCCGTACTTTCATATACTAATAATAGTGAAAAATGATAAACAACAATACACCCCCGTACTTTCATATACTAATAATAGTGAAAAATGATAAACAACAATGCAACCCCGTACTTTCATACACTAATAATAGTGAACAATGATAAACAACAATGCATCCCCGTACTTTCATACACTAATAATAGTGAAAAATGTTAAACAACAATGCATCCCCGTACTTTCATACACTAATAATAGTGAACAATGATAAACAACAATACACCAACGTACTTTCATACACTGATAATAGTGAACAATGATAAACAACAATACACCCCCTTACTTTCATACACTAATAATAGTGAACAATGATAAACAACAGTATACCCACGTACTTTCATACACTAATAATAGTAAACAATAATAAACAACAATACACCCACGTACTTTCACGTATATACACTAATAATAGTGAACAATGATAAACAACAATACACCCCCGTACTTTCATACACTAATAATGGTGACAATAATAAACAACAATACACCAACGTACTTTCATACACTAATAATAGTGACAATAATAAACAACAATACACCAACGTACTTTCATACACTAATAATAGTGACAATAATAAACAACAATATACCAACGTACTTTCATACACTAATAATGGTGACAATAATAAACAACAATACACCCACGTACTTTCATACACTAATAATAGTGACAATAATAAACAACAATACACCCACGTACTTTCATACACTAATAATAGTGACAACGCTTTGTAAGCACTTATTTGTCAGAGCATAATCACGAACAGGTTACACCGCACTGCCTGGAAAAACGCACCAGTTGGTTCTGTTTACAGATAGTTTAAGATAATAGATACAAGTACCAAACTAGAGGGTCTAAATTTCTATGATTTTTATGTTTTGTTTCGTGTTATAAATAGGACAAAACTGTGTTAAGAACTGGGTTTCGATAGTCCACTGTGTACCTTAGCAACAAGCCAATCTGGTATTCCACGCGGACAGAGTGTAAAACGTGCCACATGCGTGGTAACTGACCATTAGAATCTCTTCTTAATTCATAAAATTGTCACCAGTTGTTCGTTACGTGATTATTAATTCAAGCTTCAATGAAATGAAAGATAACGTCTATTCTATATTCTCTTAAAACCATTTAGTTACCCACACTCTCAGGACCACGAAATGTGTGACATAAAATTCAACATCCAAGTTGAGGAGCTTCTCGTGTGTTGTGCCACATGTGGAATCCAAGGGAAGTTTCGCGGGTTAGGTCCTGTTTCCACAAAAACACAACTCAAGCTTTGGAACTTGGCCGTGTCATAAGTGCAATGGTAAAGTGCTATTATTTGGTCAGATAAGAGTAGTCCAAGAATTGGCGGTGAGTCATGTTGACGTCCAAAATAAAATAAACCTTTGTTTTTATGTAGCGTTAATTGATGAGGGGCCCAAGCAACTGTAGAGCCACTTTTGTTTGTTGGTTAAATAAAAAATGCAGTGCAACACAGCCCAGCTGGAAAACAGTGATAGTCTCATAGAAACGTTTAAGTTTTTCGAAATTAGGTAAAAGTACATTGTAGCAGTGTTGTATCTATATACTTCAACCACTGCATCTTTGTTTGTTATACAGCCTGAAGACGGGGAACAAAAAGAAATGACATTTTCTGAAGCGAACCGAAACTCCAGAAGAGAAGAGAAGTGTTCAGATTACCAAATGGAAGAAACAGAAGTTACCGAGCAAGTGATGATCAAAAAACGAGAGAGTGTGGTCTAGTTGAAGGAATGTTGACGTTCAACCTCATTGGACAAGTACGTTTGGACCTTAACTACAACTTTAATTACATGACCTGATCGTTGTTGTGGCTAGTAACCTAAAACCTCCGCCAGGGTCGTACTACTGATTAATTTCTCTTTTTAATGGCAATAATTTTGTGTTTTACGGTTAACAACCGAATGCTTTATATAGTGGTAGGTGTTGTGGGTAGTTGTAAGGGTGGTGGGTATTCGATCCATGGATTTCTTTTTTCACAATCTCTGATAAATGTTGGTATCCAGTCATCACAAACTTGCTGTATGTGTTGGAGTTCCTAACAAGACTAAAGACCTGAAATCAATACGTAATAAAATGCAATGATTTTAACCTGATCTTTACTTTAATTTAAAGACATTTTATGTCCGTGATGCTCTAGTGTTAAAATACGAATATTTCCAAATGTTGGTAAAGTCCAATGAATTCGTTCAATTATCGTTTTATAAAATATTGTATAAAATTACAGTAACAAAAAGACAGGTTACCTTACAAAACTGAATAAACTGCAACTGATTTGTTATGTGTGTTTGTTTTTCAACTTATTTCACCTTTTCTACGTGTCTTCAGGACCTCGTCTATGGACTATGATCTATTTAGCCTTTGGATCCATCATCCATCTCGTTCTTCGTGGTGAAGAGTTCTTCTACCAGATCTCTGGTTATGTAACAGACAAACAGACAACCAATCAAGGGGTGTAAGTGGAAATATTGGTTCTGAAGCTTCAGTGTCTGTCAGTTTTACTTCTCCAATCCAGATTTTATGTAAAACCTTGTGTTCTTGTTTTTTGTAAATATGTATGGTTGTGTGTCTGTGAAAATTACGTATCTAAAAGACCAATGAAATTAAAATAATTTGGCAAAGATTCTTTTTGACTGAATAATTTTGAAATTTAGTTTTAGACGCAGTTTCACGAGTCTTACCACATAAACTTTTATTTTTTTTCTAAGTTTGACACTTTTTTCGTTATAAAGAAAATATTTTGTTAACCGATTTGAACGGTTGGTATACATTAAGTATTTCTTTTGGTTTTCAGATATATCACTTACCCGACTGGTGATTTAAATAACTTGTTTTTTGGTGACCAAGTAGTTAGCGCGCTTGACTCGCAATCGGTTTGTTTTGTGTTTGAATTTCTTTTTAATTTTTTTGTATAACTTTTTTCGTGACGCCAGTTTGGATCGAAAGTGAAACAATTTGTAAGTAGATCAAATACATGTATGGTGCTGACATCTAACGTTGAAGTTAGGTATTATTGATAACGAATTAACTCGTCTGTGGCATTGTGTTACCTATCGGCTTGGACGAGTTATCTCGTCTACGGCACTGAACAGGTTAAGGTAAGGACTGGAATTTAAAATGGATTTTCCAAAGTATTTCTTAATGATTATTTTATATGAATTTAATTATTGTTTTATAGTCCTGATTTTAATTAACAATTAATGTAACTGACATTTTAAAGACATTTATTTCATTGTTTGACGAAAAATGATGTTAAGAGGCTGGTTTAACGCCTCTTTTTCCTTTTACATATTTTGGAATTGTCATTTTGGAAATTTTATCACAATTTTATATACTGGTTAATAAATAGCCTAATTATCTATTTGCCAGTTGTTTAAGTACGCTACTTAAATTAATGACAAAGTTACTTGCAATAGTTCCAGATGTTTATCTTCTCTGGCAGCCATGAATTTTCAACATGTGCTGCAAGATATACCATTATTTAAAATGCACAATGCAACTTATTTATTAAATTGTGGTATATGTAATCTTGAATATCCAGAACAATTCAACTAATATTTTACTCCTGAAGATCAGTCAACACATATCTGAAAGTAATAATGTTTTCCTTGTTCGACTGAAATAGAAAATTTTAACAATCACCCATTTAATAATGTAGAATTACAATGTTGGAAAAAAATGGACAATGGAAATCTGTTAACAGAAATATAAAAATATTTTATCTTGATATAAAATAAAAACTTTTTATCCCTTTGGATTAACTAAAGATTTTCAAAATAAAAATACTGAAGCTTTAAATAAAAATATTTTTGTTAGAAATCTGTTTCGGATATATTTTTGTAGCAATAAACCAAATAAATGTAGAGGTAAAGATAAAAAAAGGAAAATTCGATTCATTTGATTTTTTAAAAAATGAAAAATCTACCCTCTGCTATTGACAGACATATAACCTTGGTAGAATTTATAATACATCAAGTATCTGAAGTAAAATACACGAAACGTAGGTATTTTTCAAGATGTATGTTAAATTTTGAATTTAAAAATACGTATATCAACGACGTTAAATGATGTAATTACATTTATATTAAGATAGAACCAAATACTAAATAAATATCCTTTAACGAAGGAAGAAACGAATCCTATATAGTTAAGGATTTAAAATATAAGTTATTTGATAATTTAGCCCTACCTTTCTTACTCCATAAAAGTGTTCTCCATTAAATCAGTTCAACCTGTAGTTCGTTTTAAAGATAATAAACCTGTAGGACCTCTTATCTTGAACTATAACAAATTCATTGAAGAATTTCATCCAATAGAAGTTGATAAATTGCCTCGTAGCTATAACAGTACTGAATTCAAAAATTATTTTGACAATCATATAGTTACAGATAATTTATAGGTTATCAAGGACGAGAAATTACAATCAATGTTGGAGAAAGACGCCAAATTCAGAATCGTAAAAATGAATAAAAAATGTGAAGCCTTAAAAAGAATTCATAAAAATATAAATCAATACTTGATTATCAAAATAAGCAAGAAAAGTTCATTAAATATAGATTATCAAATTCAAATCTACTTCAATATAAATGAAACATTCCTTTCAACATCTTCAAAAATAAAAAATTGAAAAACAGTTTACTATTATACAGATTGATAACTGTGATTTTATGTGTAAAAAATATATATATAAACAAATTTTAATAACAGAAATTAACAATACCAGAATAAATACTTAAAAACATATTATTATTAACAATATAAGTAAAGTGAATGAATTTACATAGAGTAAAAGACAGTTACTAAACCTGTCTCTCTTGTTTTTAATAATATTCCGGATGTTGTGCTTGAGAAACTAAAACATTTTAAAAGATAATCTAGATTATTATTATTTTCGATTGTTACAAACAACGCCACGGTTTTGAAAGGTTTAAATAACTTGAGTGGTTTAGTTAGGGCTAGCTCTGTTTCTGAGTAAGATTTCACTACACTGTAACACAAAATAGAGTTGAAAGATTTAATGAAAATATTCAATGCCATTTTGGACAATTTAAATTTAAAATTAAATTATATTAATTTTAATGAACAGGAATAGGAAAAAAACAGTGGGTATTCCAAGGTGAGAGAACTTTTCTTTATATATGGCCAGAACTTATTTTTGAAACAGATTTCGAATCCTAACTCATATCTACTTTTCTTTACTTAAATGATCTAATTGCCATACATAACTACCATTATAAATGCCATATTATTCATAAACAAACTTGAAAATAATGGCTATAAGTGCTCACAGTCACGAAAAGTTTGCATCGTTTTATCACAAATATGAAAATATTCTTAACAATTAATTTTCTATAAAGAAAATACCTTTTTTTGTCACTAGGGTATAGACAATTATAATTTTTGTCTGTACACCAGAACGTAAAAACTAGCCTCGAGTATCTGATTTTGTTTCGTTTTCTTATGTTTAATAAAATTTCAAAAGATAAAGCATAAGGTTAAGAAATTAACTACATATTGAGATATAACTTGCAGTTCTATATATTTTATTATTTCATTTCTCTGGAAGTAACGTAAGTGTACAATACAAGTATTAGAGTGGTTTCATTTCTACTTTAGAAATTATTCGAACTTTTAAGGGCGGTGGTTGGAGTAATTTATAGTACGAATATGTTAGGGTGACTAAATTTCATTTCTATTTTAGTATCTAGAAGAACATTTAAGGATAAATGCCTTCCCACAACTGGCTGTGGACTGTGAAAAGCGTTTGTTTGTTTTTTTGAATTTCGCGCAAAGCTACTCGAGGGCTATCTGCGCTAGCCGTACCCTAATTTAGCAGTGTAAGAATACTTAGAGGGAAGGCAGCTAGTCATCACCACCCACCGCCAACTCTTGGGCTACTATTTTATCAACGAATAGCGGAATTGACCGTCACTTTATAACGCCCTCACGGCTGAAAGAGCGAACATGTTTGGTGCGACAAGGATTCGAATGCCTTAACTCACCTGGCCATGCCGGGCTTTGGAATAGTGATGAAAAGTGTTCGATTTAAATGTATCTATGTAATAACATTTAAAATGTTCAGGAAGTGTTATTTCAAAGGTTATATCCTTAATAAGTTATATCAAAAACATTTCTTAGAAGCCACAAAAATTTGTTTTAATAAGTAAAATGTGTATTTCCATACAGAGTGAAATGTTAGATTTATAATTATTTTTCCTCAGAAAAAATTCAAAACTGTTTTACTAATAGTTTAATAAGAACTAATATATCGCCTACAAAGCTAACAAAACAATTTTATCTTGTCCAAAATAAAAATAAACTTAAATGTGGAATACGTTATGACAGAAGCTGTGACAAAGGAAGTCTTATGAAAACTTTCTATTTTTGATGTCCTTCTGGTGTTAAATCTTGGAAGTTTTGTTAAAAACTTCTATTTTTGAAATACATTCATCAAGTATATCTTTTCCAGCCGCATAGCATGCAAAAGTAAGTTCCAAAAAAAAATCAAAACTGAAACTCTAGGACTTCAATAGGAGAAAGTGGGTCATATTAAATAACACGCAATGTATGTAACGTGTTAACACTATTTTAATGAAATTCAAAGCAAGTTATTCCCGGGAGTAACTCGGACTTTGATAAGCAGAGAACCTAATCTGTCTCTAGATTCAGCTCGAATGTCTCCACTGGTGTCTTGACTACCGTTTGTCAGTTTTGTTGAACATGTTTCACCTTAGAGATCGGCTAATTATCATTTACCAGTACACGAGAAAACTGTGTATGTTCCACATGTATATAGTTTCTAGTGAAATAAATTATAGATATGTTTTTAACCCTAAGGTCATATTTTTCCTTTTTTCCGCCAATACTTAAATGCACTCGCGCTGATTGAACACCTTCATGTCTTACGTATTGAGAAATTCCACGAGGAAATGTATTAGCCATTCAAACTGAGTATTACAAATGAAGTTTAGGAAGCAGGCATATCCATCAATAATTCTACATCTTGCAAACAATATTTCAACGGCTCGTTCGACAAACTTAACCTGATACTCGTTTGTGACAAAATTTTATTAATTCTCGAGAAAACAAGTGAAAAACTTTGTTTATTAACAGAACATAACCGGCATTTCAAGCAATCTTGCAGTCTTTGTTATACATATAATTATTAATTGAAGTAAAATTATATTAATTTCTAAAAATACCACAAAATGTATTCTTGGATATAGATCTAAAATAATTAAGAAAAACGGAGCAGAACAACCGTTTTTTAAATTATCCTCGCTATCAAAGACTATAAACAGTTGCGAAAGAAGTTCAAAAAACAGTATTTATAAACAAATTAATAGAACTAGCTAACTTTCGATTATTATTGAATTAACGACATCGTTTCCTAGTTTCAGAGACTGAAAACGGCAAGTCAATTTATTAAACCCAACTGCCCCCTTTATCTTCTCTACTGAATACAGAAAATCCCTGGAATATTCTAATCACTGCTCTTAAATTTCTCTAGCGATGCAAATAGTGATGCTGCTTTAAATTCCGTTTATTTAGGCCTAATGATTTTTACACATCGCTGTGCTACAGATTTAAAGCACGTTTAGTTAGGCCTAATACTTTTTACACATTGCTGTACTACAAGTTTAAAGCACATTTAGTTGGACCTAATACTTTTTTACACATTGCTGTACTACAAGTTTAAAGCACATTTAGTTGGGCCTAATACTTTTTTACATATTGCCGTAATACCAATTTAAAGCACGTTTTTTAGGCCTAATACTTTTTATTCATCCCCATAATATCGATTTAAAGTCTGTTTAGCTAGGCCTAATAGTAATAGGTCTATTTTTCGTGTTTAAAATAATAAACTAAAGTAACAACAGAGAAATAGTTGGCCTTTAGTAACTTCCATCTACCCGCCACTTTATAAGACATATGGACTAAACTGCTAGGTCAGAGACTCTTATATTTTCAAGAATAGCCATTCCTAATTTAGAACTGTTGACCAAATGGAATAAGATATGTTTGCAACACCTTCCATTTATACGTGGCTCTTATTCACTGAATGGCACAATTTATTGTTAAGATTATTACGTTTCCAAATGTTGAAAGTACAGGTGGAATTTAGCACGATATCAAAGATCTAAACTTCAACCTTCCGAACGTAGTCCAAGATAGAAACTCTTACTCTACGCTCTGCCAGCAATAGGGACGCCAGAGATAGCACAAAATAATGTTTTATTAAAACACTTCCTTTATTACGTAATAATAAATTTAATAGATACAGTGAGCTGTGCTTATTTGATAACTTTAAAGTGCGTCGACGAACGTCTCGAAAGAAAAAAACACGTCAAGTAAGGCGATATTACACAGAACAACAAACATCAAACATTGTTCTTTTACGTATTGTAATTTAAAGACGGGGGGGTTGTTTACTCATTGCAGTCTTTTTATCGCATTCTAATCCCCCCCAAAGGCAACCCCTTTATCACTCCTCTCGTTTTATTCGATTTGTCCTCCGGCTTCACCATTTTAAGTGTCTCACACACGTTGAATTTAACACACTTGGTTACGTTTGTGTGTCGAGGGATATGGCTGGGCGGATCTGTGTAAAGAAATACAGGAGATTAATGGTAGAAACAAAACAAAGCGCCTTATGAATATTTATTATACAACTCTGTAATCCAACTGCCCATAAAGATATAATTGTAATCTCAGGTACTCGTAAGGATATGATTGTGTAATCCAATTACTCGTGAAGATACCAACTCTCTAATTCAGTTATTTAAGATACAGTGTGCCCATAAATTATTCACCCCATTATAAATTGTCCATTATATGAGCTACCTTAAAACGGTTTGCGCCAATTAATAACACAACTCAAGCAATTTTTGTTTTATTTAGGTAAACTACTACAGTTCAATCAATAATTCAGTAAACTTCCACGCGAAGCTCCATTGGTAGCACGCGGAACATCAAAGGCGGTAGATAATTTCGCTCCAAACGTTACAAAACATGTCTCGAGTCGATATTCTGCGAAATAAATAAAAAATGTCTCGAGTTGTGTTATTAATTATCACAAACCATTTTGAGATAGCTCTCATAATAAATAATTGGTAAAGGCCGATAATGGGTTGAATAATTTATCGACACCTTGTATAACTTTAATCTAATTATTCATAAAGATATAACTGTAAATTCAACTCAATTTTTTCAGTATTTCGTAACCAAAATTCTCTGCAATTCAAACACCATCGTACGTAATTTTTAAAAGTGTAGGTGTTTAAAGACAATAAAGACCTTGGGTTCTTTATTTGTTTTGAATTTCGCGCGAAGCTGCTCTAGGGCTCTCTGCACTAGCCGTTCCTAATCTAACAGTGTAAGACTAGAGGGAAGGCAGCTAGTCATCACCACCCACCGCCAACTCTTGGGCTACTCTTTTACCAACGAATAGTAGGATTGACCGTCACATATTAACGTCCCCACGGCTGAAAGGGCGATCATGTTTGTAGTGTGACGGGGATTCGAACCGGCGACCCTTAGGATTACGAGTCAAGCGCCGTAACCACCTGGCCATGACAGGCCCATTGGATTCATAGTTACTGCTACGTAAGCATATAGAGTGTGGTTTTGAAAAACAGGGTATAATTCGTATAGTAATGAGTTCCGGTTCAGACAATTCTGCACGTTATACGAAATACTTTTAGTATTACACAGGGGACCCGGTATTTCCAGGTGGGTTAAGGCGTTATAATGTGACGGTCAATCCCACTATTCGTTGATGACTAGCTGCCTTTCCTCTAATCTTACACAGCTAAATTAGGGGCGGCTAGCGCAGATAGTCCTCGCGTAGCTTTGCGCGAAATTCAAAAATAAAAAACGAGCTTACACAAAGTTATGATTTTTATCACTGTCTTTGTTCGTGTCTACACTGTGCTCTCTCTGCCACTTGTCATCAGTGGTGTGTTACTTTCTTCTCTCTCGGTGCATCTTCTGGAGAAATCCAGTTTGGCATATTCAGTGGGAAGTTCCCGCCGTCTAACAGGGTTAAGGCATTGACCACGAGGAAGGGATAAGTCAGCGTAAGTTACGTCTTCCAGCTGCTAGAGATGAAATAAACATTGGTAACATAAATATCAGTACGGCGGTAAAAGTTACTTGGATAGGAGATGATAAAAAAAAACCAAAACGTATTAGACAAAAGCCGTATAATGTATATCTTGAAAATAGCTAGGGCAGTTTTAATATGCCGTTTTTAATCTTTGGGCTACTAAATCCGATGCCCCTCGCTAGTGCAGCGGTAAGTTTACGGATTTACAACGCTAAAATCAGGGGTTCGATACCCCTCGGTGGGCTCAGCAGATAGCCCGATGTGGCTTTGCTATAAGAAAAACACACAACACACACAAAATCCGGCATGCTGATGTTCGCAGATTACATTCAGGCTCGTAAATCCGGCTCGGTGATGTTCGCGGATTATCTTTCGGCTAGTAAATCCGGCTCGGTGATGTTCGCGGATTATCTTCAGGCTAGTAAATCCGGCTCGGTGATGTTTGCTGATCTAAACGCGCACGAAAGTTTGGCAAGCCACAAACCGCATATGTCACACTTGTATTCAACTGCTAGAGGCGGACCGTTCCCTATATGGCGAATCAGTAGTCAATGGTTTAAAGCCGCTGGTGTATTGTTGTTCACGTGTTGAACAATGGATTTCAACATTACTCTAACAGAGCACCCACCGACCACCCCAAGAAAAGTCAAAGAATTTACATTTGATCAGCAGGCTGATCTCCGGGATACAAGTTTGAAGTTCCGAAACAAAACAAAAATCCACTTATACTCACTTCTGTGAGAGAAATCCCCCTGTTCTCAAACAAGGATCTACTATAAAGAGAGTCCAAAGGTACCAGGCGGTTCCTACTCGGTGAATGTATACTGTACTCCACTTCCATTGTGTTGTTCATTTGCAAGCACTTTTGGTCCTTTTCGTCCATGGTGCCTAACTCGGAAGAAAGAGATTGTATTTTTCAGAAATATTTATTAACTATACAAGTTAAGTATACAATCTCAGTCATCAATTATATAATAGCATACCATTGAACTCTTGTATTTTCGACTGATAAAAGTATTAGATAACTCCCATGGAGTGCCAATGAAGGATTAACCTACAACACTTGATGATATCTTGTTCAATTACTTCTGTGAGGTACATTATTAGGAACCTTGTATCCAAAGTTCTGAACCCAAAGGTCACTTGGGCTATAGATAGTTCAGAAAAGTACTTAAAGTAAGCACTCTGTGATGGCATCTAGGCCAAAGTTCCAGGTATGGGGATTTTGACTTGCTGGACCAGAGTTCCAGGCATGACCTTTATCAGGCAAGTGTTAAGAAAACTAAAAGGTAATTAATGTAATATTTACGTTAGATTAAGCACAATCTGCAAAACTTGAAATAACCAACTGTGTTTCTTTTAGCTAATAAAGAATGCATTTATACTTTCCCAGTTGTCAAAATTTCAAACTTTTAAACTAGGTGAAATTTGAAATATGGTCCCTAATTTTAGTTTCACGCTCGGAATGTTCATTTTAGAAGAAAGAAATGTATTTAGTAATTTTCAGTTTCCGCACAAACACTTGGAACGAATGGTAAGTCTTAGCTTTTAAAATATCTTTTAATAATTTATGGCGTCACATCTGAAGAAACAAAACTGAAAACTAGCCTATTGTCAACTGGCACTTATCTTAAAATACATGAAACTCAGAGCAAGCCTTTGTTTGTTTTTTGAATTTCACGCAAAGCTACTCGAGGGCTATCTGCGCGAGTCGTCCCTAATTTAGTAGTGTAAGACTAGAGGGAAGGCAGCTAGTCATCACCACCAACTCTTGTGCTACTCTTTTACCAAAGAATAGTGAGATTGACCGTCACATTATAAGGCGCCCACGGCTGAAAGGGCGAGCATGTTTGGTGCGACCGGGATTCGAACCCGCGACCCTCGGATTACGAGTCGAACGTCTTAACCCACCTGGCCATGCCGGGCCGCAAGCCTTTGTTTCAATACTGTGTGTGCCTATAACGTAAATAACCGTAGTAACTCGAAGCTTCAAATTCCAAACTTTCTGAAAAGTTGAGTGAATTTCTAGTGTTACGCTTTTCACACACACGCAAACAAAAAAACAAACAAACCGCTTAACACTTTGAAATCGAGAATTTTTGGTTCAGAACTTATTTTCTCTAAATTTATTTCACTAATTAGCATTTACTGGTATGATACTTTCAGTAGCAAGTAATTTGAACCTTACCCGTGAATGTGGAACTAGATATATTTTTAGCTGGAATTATATCGGGCCCCCTATCGTCAAGTTCTGACGAATCGTCCACGTCCATCTTGAGAGGAGTCTCGAATCTACAAACGAGCGTTTTAGTAAATTCGTATAATTAATATCGAAGAATTATAACAAGTTATCACCAAATGGAACATAGATTTTTCTAATACCTCGATACTGTTTAGACAGGTATATTTATAAACTAGATACTGTTTAGACAGGTATATTTATAAACTAGATACTGTTTAGACAGGTATATTTATAAACTCGATACTGTTTAGACAGGTATATTTATAAACTAGATACTGTTTCGACAGGTATATTTATAAACTAGATACTGTTTCGACAGGTATATTTATAAACTAGATACTGTTTCGACAGGTATATTTATAAACTAGATACTGTTTAGACAGATATATTTATAAACTAGATACTGTTTAGACAGGTATATTTATAAAATCATATTTTACTGCACTTAATAAATATTTTCTGCTTTACAAATACCTTTCATACACACGCACTAAAAATATATAAATTGAAGTTTATATTAAACTAGTTTGTTTGTTTTGAATTGACCTTCACATTATAACGCCTCCACGGCTGAAAGGGTGAGCATGGTTGGCGCGACGGCGATGCGAACCCACGACCCTCGGATTACGAGTCGCACGCCTTAACGCGCTTGGCCTTATATTAAGCTGTTCATAGATCATTTTTACATTAATATAATTTGAAAATAACTTCTGTCAAGTGGAGATTTGTAATTTTATTATATTAATTTGGAAATAAAGTTATAGGATTCTACTCTCGCATTTTAACGAAACAATAACTAAAAGCTATTATAAATTTGCCCCTGAAAAAGAAGATTCAATTTTCGAAACACTCGAGTTATCGGGTTTCTATTCCATTTTTATCAAGACTTCTTAGACCTACGTGTTTTTACAAGATCATGAATAAAAGCTATGTTATTTACTGTAATTATTCCTTCAAGAGATAAGAGATGGGGCCACTTGTTCAATTATTGTCAGCTCCTAAACGCATATTGTACGTCTACAATACGTATCTCGTGTTCCTTTAAGTGACCAAACCCTTACACATGGAACTAAAGGTTATCACCACAATAGGAATGACTAAACTTACACCATAAATGGTTGAGAATAAACCCTGAACAAGGTAAAATTATAAGGAAAGTTTTCCAGCTAATACGACATAACAATTAGAGTCTAGCAACAATAATACATGGTCAGTATAGGTTTCCAGCTAATAATACGTAACATTTTTATTGGTAGTAAGATTAAAGTAAGCCTAGTTTACTGTTAATCCGCCAGGGGGAGACAGTTATAACATATTTGTCTGTATAACGCACAGAGCTACACCAACCGTTCCTTTACGTTGTGCACATTAGAGGACCGAACCTCAAATTTTAATATTACAAGCATTCACTTTTATCACTGACTTTCAAGGGGCAGTATTTTTATATAAGGGCACGAAATGTTTTTAAATATTTGTTTAAAAACTGAATATCGTCGTATTGAGTTTAACAAAGACGAAACGAATAAAGTCGTAACTTGACAACAATAGCCAGCAGCCCTTTCTTAAGCCTCGTTAATCGAGTATTACACCAACAGCTACGAATGTTTGGAAGTTCAGTCACACGAGATGACATCACGAGCATCGATTGCTATCTCGCGCTTTCCATCATCATTGTCGATTTCCAAATGAACACTGGCTAAAAGTAATAACGTTATCGGAACGATAATTTCCATGAAATCTGGACTGATACGATGGAGCCATTACTTGGTACTGGGAAAGCACGCATCTGGTTGGTCTATATCGGGATATAACGTGTCAGATCCTGTCACGAAATTCATTACAGCATATGAGCACCAAGAAACAGTAATAATACTTTAAGGTGGCATTTAGGGATTCCAAGGGTGTTTCAACCTAGAGCGCGAGAACCCAGTATTTGGATCCTTATGATCCGAGAACATCCAAATTAGATAAACCAGTTACCTATTAAAACAATGATAATGCTGAGTTTTCACAGCTGGTCCTGTTAGTTCGACAAACATCACGAGAAACTTCCACTCCTGAAAAACAACACGTGGATGTCCTCTAGTGTTTCTGTTCTTAGGATATCAAAACCAATCGATAGATAAAAGTATATCGATTTAATATTTTCCAACGTTATTACGACAAAAGAGAGAGAACGAAACAGTGCAATCATTAATTGTTACACACACTCACAGCGGAACTCGGAGTTTGATATAAAAATTATGTTTACATCATCGGCACGAACGTTGTTTACTGTTCAACATATGTACCTATGTTTAGTTTGTGTGTTTTTTAAAACTCTTATGTTGTTGATTAGTGTCGGTGAGTTTTTTATTTTTATTTTCTTACGTATATTAAAAAACGTGCGGAGCTAATGATAAATCAAAACTTACATTTCCAAACTGACAGGTAAATATTGTCATTTATAAGTGTATATTTTGTGCTAAATTAAAATCAGAGTAGATTTCTTTGCTGTTGGGAAGTTAAACCTACTCGCTTTCTGTTTGAATAATTTTTAAGAGATTCTCGTATGCTATGATAGAGACTTACTACGTACAAAAAACACTTCAAATCAAATAGAGAGGAACAAATTACCTCTTAAAATATTTTATCAATCCGCACAAAAAACTAAAACTCACTTTTGTAGTCCTGAATTACTCCTTCTTTCTTCTCCTGGGGGTAAAACAAAAACACGTCACCACTTGTGTTAAAACATGTTCAAAATTATTTCAACAACTCACGCGTGTACAATGAGAACAGTAAAACAAACATGCTAAAACGTGAAATAAAAGTAAAACCGGAAAACACGAACGTCTGTTAGAAGTGATACTGCTAAGATAAAACTAATTGAGGAGCTAATTGAAACTAATAGTAGGGTCCGTCTGTGTTGTTAATTCAAACTGATAGTGTGATCCGTCTGTGTTGTTAATCCAAACTAATCGTAGGATCCGTCTGTGTTGTTAATCCAAACTAATCGTAGGATGCGTCTATGTTGTTAATCCAAGCTGATAGTGGGATCCGTTTACATTTTATTTTGATTAGATATAATTTGAGAAACACTAAAACAAGTGAGAGTAACAATCTTCAAGTTAATTACGGCGAATCAACACAGAAAACTGAAATGGATCAGGACTAGATTTGCTAGTTGGATCAGGAACAGATCTGCTACTTGGATCAGGACCAGATCTGTTACTTGGACAGGACAAGATCTGCTACTTGGACAGGACCAAATCTGCTACTTGGACAGGACCAGATCTGCGACTTGGATCAGGACCAGATCTGCTACCTTCTACTTAGATCGAGACAAGATCTGCTACTTGGATCAGGACTAGATCTGCTACTTGGATCGGGACCAGATCTGCTAATTGGATCAAGACCAGATCTACTAGTTGGATTAGAACTAGATGTGCTACTTGGAACAGGACTAGAAACATAACTATGTTTCTTTTTCTTGCATTCGTTTTTGTAAGCACATAGCACAGTGGACCATCTACTAAAGAAGCACAGTGGACCATCTATTAAAGAAGCACAGTGGACCATCTACTATAGAAACACAGTGGTTCATCTTCAGTATGTTTACAGTAGGGAATGAGCCTTAAATTCTAACAAGTCCCTGGAAATGTCGTTAACTCGGAAACAACGGAGTTGTCTCTGCACCATTCACTACTGGGGAGTAAACACAGTCTAACGATTAGCACTTTTCTGTTTTATTATAACATTTAGTAAAGAATTGACCAGAAACACAAGTGACATCCCAGGTTTTTAGGTACAACACAGACGGAAACCAACCAGTAACATTTCTGTTTAATAACTTCCATACTGATATATACATTTATTTTATTTGTTTGTAACTACAATGTTATTACGAGCCCAATGAGAACAAAGTTTTTGCCTCGCGAGCATTCTGGTGCATAATTAATTAGAAATTTTTGTTGGTTCGTCTGAGACGAAGATAGATATGGAAGCCGTATCTGTAGTTAGGGTTAAAAACGTTATGTTATTTTATTCCTTGAAGCAGAACAGTTTAAAATTACCATTAGATAAGCTAGAAAACCATATTTGCTTTACTTTGTAAGAGGGTTTACTTTCCTTGTGGTAGACATAACATAGACATCCTATTGTTCAGCTGTAGGCTTAACACCGGTCTTTCACATAAAGTATAATTGGCTAATGTGAATTAATCAAACGTATAACTCAGAAGGAAACGTGCGTATGTGAGAAATAGTTAAAAGCAGAAGATCTTACGTTATTAAAAAAAACACAAAAGTGGGCTATCGTGTGAACTCTAACTTTGTTAAGCATTCATATCTATAGAATTTAGTGTACTGGTTCAGCCTAATCTCACCCTTTTCCCGCCTTTTCCACTTTGAGCGAATGAAAACGGCCAATACAAGCGTGATGATGACAAGAGCGACCACGACAGCAATCAGGATGGCTAGAAATGGACGAATGATGATGATTCCCTCGCCATCTCCTGCAAAAAATACAAAGAAAACTTCATCATAATCGAATTCTCCGGCTGTTTAGCTCGTGATGACTGCTCGAGAGAAAACAAAATCACCCGATTTCGCGAACAGTTAAACTGTAGTAGATAAGCGTGCATTATTTAAGTTAAGGTGTGGTAATAATACTGGTCTTAATAGCAGTTAACAAACCCGAGTTTTACTGACGACAATAACAGTTCGGGATGCTTTCTATACAACCAATTGTGTCGAGAGCTATGGAGTTAAATAATGGATGTGTTCGGGTTGATCTTTATGGAAAAACGTTACAACAGTACGTCTTAAGACAAGCAGGACTAGAAACTCCGTAGTAGGGCTTGTAAGAAACTACACTAATAGAAACTCTGCAGTTGTTTGTCTACAAGCGTGGCAGTGAAAGTACCATTTAAGTGAGTGACTACATCTTGTTTAATAAATAAACTGAAGCTGGATACAAAACAATAAACAAGTTGCCGAAGTTAAAAACAAGGTTTCACTGAATATGCTCTGTTTGTACACGGGTTGTGTAATGAATTACAAACTGTATATTTACTACAAATGTTACAAGTTCCATGGAATTATTTTTATATTTTATTATAATGCAGTCTGTCCAGTTTGTGAATCTTCTGTAAAACTTTACACCCTTGTGGTTCCAGAATTTTTTACAAGAAAGTCGTACCACCCCACGGGATCAAATGTGTAATGTTTAGGAATATATTGAATTATTTGTTCGTTTGATTAAATATGACATCGATGCAGGTGAGAACAACATTGACCAAATGATAACTTAACACAAAAAAATATGACCCAAACCTTTTCTTGTTAATTTTTCTGCAGGTCTTAACGTAGAAGTTAACATAACCACTGGTGAACTTCGACCTTTCGGATTTGTAGCATATATGACCAGCCTTAGCGCAGTTCCTGACGGAAGTTCATCTACGATAAACAGAGGGGTCTGGGAAGAGATGTTGGCTTGGAGAGTGTCGCCCTCTGTTGAGTAAACTTCCAGTATAAACTGTTGCAACATCCCTCCATTATATCCTTCAAGGCATTGCAGGGATACTAATTCTTCTGTTTTATTGAGTACGGAGCAATTACGGAGAGGGTCAGGATGACCTGAATGAATAGATGTGTACGACTTTTGGAGTCAATTATGTGACATTTTCTGTCCGTCGTTAACAACTTCTTATCAAAGCAAGCTTATTACTACATACCTCAGACCTAAAAATCAACCGATTATATATTGTAACTAATGTAAAAGACCATAATAATTTGCAGTATCAAAGCCATGAAATAAAAACACAGTGGTTAGGACGTATTGATTCGTCAACCGTTATCGATATTTTCGGCCATAATCCCAACAATAACTTACGTCTTCAATTGATATGAAATATAACAAACTTAATAAATCATTTTTTTAGTGGTATTCTTTCCTATGCTACAAAACGTTTCGTGTTTTGCTTTCAATTATTCTTATAATACACAATAGATACTTTACGGCCTGCAAATTTATTATTATGCTACACACGCATTACGCAAGTCCACGAACTGCTCGGAGGCTGTAAAGTCATCATATTGTCACCAAATGTCGCAAGAACTCCCCTGTGCTTACATTTAAAACTTGTATAACTAGCAACACGAAGTCCATTCTGATGGTTTTTACTTCATTTTTCTAGTACGTCTTCGTCTTTGTTCAACTGCTATAGTTCTTGTTTAAATAGTAAAGTCTGTGAACAGAGGGGTATGTGGCGATGCACGTAGCACATGACTTTGTTTATTTTCTGTTATTTAAATTGGTTTACTTCGAGGGAGTGAATTTATACATTAATTTTTTCTCATTTCGACAACAGTTCCTTAATTGCCAGTTACGTACTGTTAAGATTGAGCGGTGAACTGACATTAAGGACATCTTTAAGGTCCAGAAAAAACTGTTTACTAATCGACTGATTTGATTATCCTGTCTTCAGGGTAAAAAGCGAATATAATCTGTCGAGTGCTCAAAAGAATTTTGTCGTAAAGGTAGTGTAAGAGGAAACATACGATAAATAGGATTTTTTTTCTGTTCCTTAGGACCTTTTTACTTGTTAAAGAAAAAAAAGCTAATGAAACTTAATACCAATTTTCTATTAAGAAAACGAGAATTCATGGTTTAAATCCTACTATCAAAGCCAATGCTCTTCTCACTTTGAGACCATATTCCACAATTAATTACTTGACTACCTGCTCTTGGCTACTGATAGTGACTCGATGGTTCTTGTTATTGGCTACCTGGTTACTCATAGCAACTGTGTGGTTATTTATTGCTACCTGGTTCCTTGTAATAACTTGTTTGTTTTTTTTCTTCACTTGTTAGTGGTTACCTGATTATTGAGAGTAACTACTTAAATGGTCATCTGTTGGTTTTATTCGCTAGAGAAACTTTCTAAAAATAAAAAAGTAGGATATGCCTGTTGGGTATGGTTTGTACATGCGCCACAAGAAGTAGTGCGTGCTTTTTCTGTCTTTCAAAATAACGGTTTTAGAGTATGAATAAAACAACGTTTGTTTGTTTTATAATGAAATGTAACAACGTAACAAGAGTTACCTGCGAACTGATTACCACATTGTATCTCAGAACGGCTGATGTGGGTATTAACACTTTTGTTGATAAGGAGAGAACAACGTTTTGACCTTCCTAGGTCATCTTCAGATTGAGAAATAGAGAGTGTTTGAATATGACCTTTGACGGACGCATATCCTAGGGACGAGAGTATAAACGTGCACGGGATCGTAGGAAGCGCTGCAGGTGGATGTTAGGTTATTAATTAGTATAGGTATAAAGATGTTCCTTTATATTGGTTTAATTTTGGTTTTAGTTTCTGTATAAGTAGGGCTTCTTTGATTTTGCGTTTGTTTATGTTTGTTTCTTTATTTAGTATTTGAGTGTTTTCTATGGTTATGTTGTGTTTATTTGATTTTCAGTGTTCGAAAACGTGTGAAGGTGACTTTTTATGTTCTTTGAATCTGGTTTCCATTTTTCTACTTGTTTCTCCAATATAAAAGTTGTGGCAGTTATCACATTGTATTTTATAAATCATGTTGGTGTGGTATGTGTCAGTGTAGTTTTTACATAGTATGGACTTTAGTTTTGTACCTGGTTTTTGAATAAATTTCGTGTTTACTGGAATGTTGTGTTTTGTTTATGTTTTTTTTCCAAATGTTGGTTATTTTATCACTTATATCAGGAACATATGGTGTTCAGCAGTATAAGGTTTTATAGTTTGTTGTATCTTGGGGTTTATTCTTGTTTGTTTGTTGTGTGTGTGTAATCTTTTTTTTCTACGGTTTTCGGTGAAATTTGTTGATGTTGATGAAGTATTGTTTTATTTTGTTGATTTCATTGTTAATGTTACCAGGTGAACAACATAGTTTTGTGGTTGTGTTTATTTGGCTTCTTAGTATATTGAGATTTTGTTTTGTTTCATGTGCCGAGCAACTAAAACTAAAATTAAACCAATATAAAGTAACATCTTAAAACCTATACTAATTAATAACTTAACATCCAACTACAGCGCCCCTACAATCCCGTACACGTTTATACTCTCGTCCATAGAATATGAGTCCGTCAACGGTCACATTCAAACACTCTCTCTTTCTTTACCTGAAGATGACCTAGGAAGGTCAAAACGTTGTTCTTTGCTTATCAGTAAAAGTGTTAATACCCATACCAGCCGTTCTGAAGTACATTTTTATTTTAAGCGGGTTTCTCGTCATCAAGAATGACCACCACAGTGGAGTGAGCCTGGGCAGTTATCAGCGTTGAGCTCTAACTCTTGGAGTGACCGAAAAGTGGGATCTGACGAAGCTGCTGAAAAGACCGTCTTGACGGCAATGGGACATAAACCAGGAATCTTCAGACTCGCATTTCATGCACGCTAATAACAGGATCATGCCCGACACTGTAACATTTACCTGCTGGAACCACTGTGAAAACACAGGGATTACTTTGGATTCCGATGACGTTTGTTCCCCAACACAGCAACTTCCCATAGTCTTCATCTGACTCGGGAGTATAAGTGGCCACGCTACGCGTGCCAATAGCAGTGAAGGCCACTTTGTCGGATCTCTTGTAGGAACTGTTGAAACGCCAGTGAACTGTGACTTCAGCCGGATCGGCATCCAACTCGCATGACACGTCAACAGCCTCGTGTTTGGCTACGCCATAAACAGATTTTTGGCCAGGTTTACAAAAGGGAGCATCTGGAAAAATCGATAGAAAGAACAGAAGATATCCATTAAGAAAATAACGTTATGTTGTTCTTAACGCATCTCACTCCAAGTTAATAACTTCTAGAACCAGATGTCCAAATTTGTAATCTTTTATTTTATGAATTTATGTACTATTTACGAAATTATACCGATATAAGAAATCATTATATCCTGAGCCATGCTCTTTAGGACTTGAATAATTTAATTAAAGTGTGACCTACATTTAACCTTGAGAAATATCTCGTTACTGATTCCTATGCCTTGACTGTTACTTCCAGAGCACGTGAACTTTCCCCTGAATCCTTTCTTAACTTTCTGTAGCACCAGCGATTGGTTGCTAATAATGACGCCTGCTGACGTATTGGTAGAAAGGTCTTTTTCCTCGAACTGCCAGCTCAGCTCGTGAATCCAAGGATTAGCTCGAACACTGCACTCAAAATAGACGTCCTTACCTTCTTGAATGTTCGATACTTTGAGGTTTGTGCCGAGTTTCAGACTCACTTGAGGGGGATCTAGAAAAGGACGTGCTCATTTAACTTATGATTGAGGTTCAAGAAAATCTCTGACGGGGTTTCTTTCTTACCCCGTAAAAACAATATTGAAACAGACTGATTTTAATTATAAAGAAATTATAATTATTTAATAAATCAAACAAAAAATCTTATTGATTTATAATTTTTATTAATATTAAAATATTTTTATTAAATTTATATTAATATCTGGAGAAGTATTATGTAATATTTATAAGTAATATTTCTTATTGAGAATCGGAAAATATCTCAATCAAGGGCTAAAAACTTATTAATTGCCAGTAAACGTTTCTTTTAAATTGCACATTTAATTACAATTTCTGAATTAGTGGAATTAGGTTATGGTTTTCTTTACTGGTCAAATAAATATAGTCATAAAACATACTCTATTTCTCACTGTAAAGTTACAAACTTTGAACTATAATCACGTTCGTTTACATTGTATATCCAATCTCCATCCGTCCTCAACAGCACTCCCTGAAAACAGCGGATTTTCAGCACGACAAGACAAAAACTTCCCATTATCGTCGATAGATGGCGTAAATTGCAAAGTGCTCCTGGTGTCGCTGTTGTGCAGTATTTTTTCTCGGGTGTTCAACATTTGTAGGCTTCCTTTCCACCAAGTTATCCTGCTAGCAGGTCGCGATCCTTTACCTATACATGTTAACCCTGTTTCTTTATTAGCGGAAAGGGGTTTCTTCGAAGGTGTGATGACCACGTTCACTGGTTTCACTGGTCATTAAGAAACAAACAAAAACGTAAAAGGTTTACTGCTGATCAAAGAAATCCTGAACTAGATCACAGGTGTATAAAATAACGCTGAAATGGTTTATTGGTGAGTGACAAAATTAGTGGTTAAATGTACTTCTGGGTATTAAAACAGTGGATAAATTGTTTTATAGTGGTTAAGGAGGTAAATCGGCTGTAAAAGCAGGGGTTAAAGTGGGTTTGGTTTGAATTGCGCGCAAAACTACACGGGGGATATCTGTGGTAGCCGCCCTTCATTTAGCAGTGTAAGACTAAAGATAAGGCAGCTAGTCATCACCACCCACCGCCAAATCTTGGGCTACTCTTTTACCAACCAATAGTGGGATTGCCCGTAAAATTATAACGCCCCCACGGCTGAAAGGACGAGCATGTTTGGTGCGATGGGGATTCGAACCTGCGACCCTCACATTTCGAGTAGAGTGCCTTAACCACCTGGTCATGCCGGGCCAGGTTAAAGTGGGTCAATTGACCGTTAAACCAATGGTTAAAGTGGATCAACTGGCGGTGAAAGAAATGAATAACCACATTTCACAAGTATTCGTGAATTTTGCCAATTCAAAATTTTATTAATTTTTTAAATATCTTTGTTTATTTAAATTTGTTGTTTACCAATAATCTCACATTGTGGTAAAATTACGTTAGATTTTAATGTAACAAATTTAAAGAAAGGACATCAAGTATGGCATCTGTGTATGAAAACAAACACAAGAAACCAAACAAAGTTTAACCAGCTAGAGAGAAACTCTCAGATTCTAATGTCACAGTCGTGACAATTAGATTCCTGATCTATATAGTTGGCGTTTAGATTTCTCCCTAGTATAAACCTGCAGTCTATATTTCTCCCTAGTATGGTCCTGTAGTTTAAAAAGACGTATCTTGACAACATAAGACCTCTACATTAATGTCTACAATTATGTACTTTTCTGTTATTAAATAATGTATTCTTACGGTTCATGTCGACTGTTATGGCACTCGATGCCGGTACTGTGATGTTGTTGTTAGACGCTTGACAGGTTAACACAGCTAGAAGGTCATGCCGATGTAATCTCTCGACCTTTAACTGGTTCTGAACAATATCACCAAGTTCAAACGTGTAATTGCCATCCAACAATGAATAATCTCGCCACCAGGTGACACTTGGTCGAGGTTTTCCTGGAAAATGATAATAAGTTTTTAAAAAAAACAGAATCTGTTAAGGTTTAGTTTAAAAAAAACAACATAAAAATTACTTACTACTGGAGTACCCGCTCCATGCACGGATTAATAGAACGTAATCTTAGGGCGTAAAGATGTCCCTTTATGTGAAAAAATTGTGAAAAAAAGAGAAAAATCCATACAAATTGCGAAACATAAAATGTGAAACCGTTAACTTGCGCGTGCCTTTGAATAGACCCGATAGACTTTCATGTGAAATTTGGTGAAACTCTGGTAACAGGGGACGAAGTAGTGGTAAAAAAAAACAACATAGAACTGATATTTTGTGTTCCCTTCATATAGACCGAATTAACCTATACATAAAAGTTGACGCACTTTCATCCAAACCGTGCGAAGTAGTTACATGAACATACAATAGGCAGTATTGTTTATTATATATATGAGTCAGTATGTGTGTGTGTGTTTATAACGATAATTCGTCAGCAGGTAGCGTCAAGACTTGTAGGGTTCAATTCTCCGCGGTGAACACAGAACATTGTTATTTTGATATATACATATCACATATACATGTGTGTGCATGTGTGTGTGTGTGTGCATGTGTGTTCGTCATAAGTTGAGTTGGATAGCAAGAAGCGTGAAGATTTTGAACGATAAATTTCATGGTTCGATTGTTTGTTTGTTTTTGAATTTTGCACAAAGCTACTCGAGGGTTATCTGTGCTAGCCGTCCCTAATTTAGCAATGTAAGACGAGAGGGAAGGCAGCTAGTCATCACCACCCACCGCCAACTCTTGTGCTACTCTTTTACTAACGAAGAGTGGGATTGACCGTCACATTATAACGCTTCCACAGCTAAAAGGGCGAGCATGTTTGGCGCGACGGGGGTGCGAACCCGCGACCCTCAGATTACGAGTCGCACGTTTTAACACGCTTGGCCATTCCGGGCCGTTCATGTTCGATTCTCTGTAGTGGGCACATTGGATGATAATCCATCGCGTATCTTTGCTCTTTAAAAAAGAAGAAATAAACTACAATCCATAAAAAAGTGATACAGAGCCTACGAACAGATAAACTTAATCTATTTCGTGTTACAAAGTTAATAAACTCTAAGTTACTGAACACCATCATTTTTCGCGCCAACTCTGTATAGATAGTTTGAAGAACGTTATCAACCGAGGAACATTAGCAACGCAAATTGTTTTCAACGGTTCTTTAACTGGCGAAGGGAGCGGGTTATTGTCCAGCTTAATGGCGTGTGATTAGTACTGTGTTTGATAATGAGACCGTAACACGGATGATCGCTATAATAAAAAAAAAAAAAATCGATTAGCCCGCCCTCTATCCAAGATGATGTCGTTAAATACTTTTTTTTTCTAGCTTTCAAAGTAGATAAGCAAATAATACAAGTAGTTCCGACGTACAGAAGGAAATTTGCTATGGCGGTCTCTTTTAGGGGAACACTTTTAAAATAGACGAGAAAAAATAAAAACCTTACGAAAGTAACATTCGTTTCACGAGTTAACTCAAAAGTTACTTTTCTAGTTTTTATAGTAAGGCGACAGATGGCGAAACAGGATACTATATTTAATTTATTCACAAAAAAAAACAAAAAACTTTCAAATACTCAGACAAGAGACAAAATCTGTCAAAAAATCAGGTATGTTTTTTAAATTGTCATTTTTTACTTTGTAATCAAAGAAACTTTGAAAATTTAACGTTAATATAAACTCACGAGGAACACTTCAGGTTACAAGAACTGTAGATACGTCACTTATGATGTCACGATTAATCTCCAAGCTCCGTATATTTTTGGTTGTGTGCACAACATTCTAAAACTTAAAATATTTTCCACTTAGACAAGATCACACATTTTTACTTTTTTAAATTTATTTTTGCACCAAAATTAAAATTTTAATCAGAGATTTTTCTTTACGAAGCCTTCGTTCTTGTAAACACAGAAAAAATATTCTAATCTTCTCATGCGAGATTAGCGAATTGGAGGTTAAGACTGATAGACGGTGTATCCTCACAGCAATGTGGGTCCTACGTCTTCAGTCACCTACAAAACCTAGGATACATTTTATAATCCCACGTTTTGTTTATGGCTTAAAGATTTATGGTTGCAGGGAGGTGCAAAAATTACACAAAGTATTTACTTGATTAGTTGCGCATAAAACAAAACAAGCAAATATTTCGCGAAATTTATTTTTTAAGGATGAAAATATTAATGAATAGTTTTAAGAGCGAAATTAGTAATTCACACTCGTATTTATAACAGAGTGGTTGCTATCCTTTTCCACGCGACTAGGTTAGCGTAATGATTAGTGTTTGGAACAATGGACTCGGGTTCAAGCCGTGGTGCAATTAAACACAATTTGCACTTTCAGCTGTTCGTTTGTTTGTTTGTTTTGGAATTTCTCGCAAAGCCACACGAGTGCTATCTGCGCTAGCCGTACCCTAATTTAGCAGTGTAAGACTAGAGGGAAGGCAGCTAGTCATCACCACCCACCACCAACTCTTGGGCTACTCTTTTACTAACGAACAGTGGGATTGACCGTCACATTATAACGCTCCCATGGCTGAAAGTACGAGCATGTTTGGTGCAACGGGGATTCGAACCCGCGACCCTCGGATTACGAGTCAAACGCTTTAACCCACCTGGCCATGCCGGGCCTCAGCTGTTCGTATGTTAAATGAAAGACACCGGATCGAGCTATGCCTGATTTCATCAAGTTTTTCTTGTGAATTTACAAACCGATTTTCCAGCCCTGGTCTGCTGTTATTGAGTTATTACTACGCAGGCTACGAGTACAAGTTATCTACATTTGTTCTGTGAAAGTTCATCTTTTCTCCAAGTGTCTACACCCCAAACGTGTAATTTATAAAATAAAACAAGCCGCTAGAGGTCGATGATTTTTTTTTCACTTTTCTCTCCACGTGCGTTAATTTACGTTTCTATCTTTCTTAACATAGGCATCTTGAAGGGTTGATCCAGGGGAGGAATAGATAGGGTCTTTACCCTTTCCCTCTTCGCAAATGAGTAAAAAAAAAAGAAGCAAAACAATAAGAGTCGTCAAAACACAGAGGGAGGGGCATAAAACTCAGAGACAACTTTACTCCCTGTTGTATATATAGATATATTTATAATTTTGGACCCAATCAAAATCACAATGAGTTTTTTACATTTACACCACTAACGCTCGCGGTGGATTCTAGAGGGCCAGCAGCACCACACGTTCCTAATCTAGAAGTTCTGGACTATAGGGAAGATAAATAGTAAGTACCACCCATCGCCAATTTGTGGGCTACATTATCAACGAATAACGGAATTGACCCTCACGTTATTACGCCCACTACCCCCTCAGGCTGAGAAGGCTTTTTCCATTACGGGATTCGAACCTCTGATCTGTAGTTTTCGGGTCGAACGCCCAAACTACCATGCTCTCTAGCGGTGGACAAGCACTTGGCTGACTGAGAGAGACAGAACAGATCCGCTGAACAGATAGTGTTAGATTAAAAAAAACAACAACAACAACACCCAAAGAGTGTTAAAAACACTACTCACGTAATTACGGGGACTTACAGAACGCTACTGCGCATGTCACAAGGAAGGACCCCACAATACATGTTGGCTTTCGATTTCGCAAAGTGGAACCCTCCCTTTGAAGCATCCTGTGTAAGGTTCAAGAAATTTCCATAGTTTACAAGTATTTCTTTGCAGAATAACAATTTGACGTCGTTATAAAACGACAATCAGGTGTTGTTACAAAGCTACGTAAACGTAAACGACAAACTTTCTGAGCAAGTTCATAAGAAAACTGGTAAAAAGTAAAAACGTCCACTATTATCATTTTACTTTTCTGTAAAACTTTAGTGCCTATGAAGTGAATCTGCAGTTTGCAGTCCACTCACCTCCGCTGGCTTGACACGTCACACTTAGTGGCTCGCCTTCGTTGTAAGGACCAACGAGGCCTGTCAGTTCTTGTCCTTGTTCGTCTAAGATGACTGGTTCTCCCGGAGGTACTAAGCATGCGTAAAAATAAATTAATGTTAAGCCTAGATGTAAGTTGGAAGAGAAAAGATATTAATAACAAAATTCAATAACAGTTTAAAGAATTAGTGACATTCTGTGAAGTGTATTTATTAGGGTTACTCCGAATTCTGTGAAGTGTATTTATTAATCTCGCACGTGCCGTGTCTTTATAAAGACCTATAACAAACGAACACCTTTGGTAACAGTTGTAGTTATAATGAACTCGCAAGGCACCTATGAAGAAATATAAAAGTGAAATGCTTGTAACTATGGTAACTATCTTCAGTTCTTAAGGTGTTCATTAAAGAAAATCACCTGATTTCTAGCCTGATATCAGGTGAAGATCACGTAAGCAAACTAAATAAAAACGTACTCACTGCTACACAACACTGCTTTTTTTTTTTTAATTTTGCACAAAGCTACACGAGGGTTATCTGCGCTAGCTGTCCCTAATTTAGCAGTGTAAGACTAGAGGGAAGGCAGCTAGTCATCACCACCCACCGCCAACTCTTGTGCTACTATTTTACCAACGAATAGTGGGATTCACCGTCACATTATAACGCCCCCACGGCTGAAAGGGAGAGCATGTTTGGTGCGACCGGGATTCGAACACGCAACCCTCGGATTACGAGTCGAACGCCTTAACATCCTTGGCCATCCCGGGCCCGACCCAATAGGAGTGCGTTTAAACAACAAACAAACAGTTTTTAGGTATTGATTTCAGTTTTAAAAACACCGACACGGTAATACAAAGTGTCCCTAAAGTTGGTTGCCATATATGGCAACATAGGGTTCATTGTTTCTTTGTAGATTCTTTAATATAATGTCACTGGACATTTATTTATAAACTTCTTGAGGTTAAACATTACGAGTTTCTTTTGTGAACTTGTGTGGAGAATGAACGTATGTCGAGGACCTCTTGGAATACATTTTATTAAAGATGTCTTTCACATAAATCATTCTGAACATAATATGCCATTAAAAATTACTCGCACCATATACTCGTAACTTGATGATGTAACAGAGAAACCTTATTAACATTTATAATGCTCTTAATATGTGTTTATGTAAATCATTACATTATAACAGTCTGTAAGTGTGAGTGTATTTATGATTATAGTTAGCGAACCGATACACCGATTATCACCAAACAGGACGTGTGCCCTAAGGGTCACTCGTGGCGTGTTATATTTTTTGTTCGTCCAGTGTTCGGTGGCCTAGATTATACTTTCTTTGTTTGCCCAGTGCTCGGTGGCCCTAGATTATACTTTCTTTATTCGTCCAGTGCTCGGTGGCCTAGATTATACTTTCTTTGTTTGCCTAGTTCTCGGCGCCCTAGATTATACTTTCTTTGTTTGTCCAGTGCTCGGTGGCCTAGATTGTTCTTTCTTTGTTCGTCCAGTGCTCGGTGGCCTAGATTTTACTTTCTTTGTTTGCCCAGTGTTCGGTGGCCTAGATTACACTTTCTTTGTTTGTCCAGTGCTCGGTGGCCTAGATTATACTTTCTTTGTTTGCCTAGTTCTCGGCGCCCTAGATTGTTCTTTCTTTGTTCGTCCAGTGCTCGGTGGCCTAGATTTTACTTTCTTTGTTTGCCCAGTGTTCGGTGGCCTAGATTACACTTTCTTTGTTTGTCCAGTGCTCAGTGGCCTAGATTGTTCTTTCTTTGTTTGCCCAGTTCTCGGTGGTCTAGATTACACTTTCTTTGTTTACTCAATGCTCGGTGGCCCAGATTGTTCTTTCTTTGTTCGTACAGTGCTCAGTGGCCTAGATTATACTTTCTTTGTTTGCCCAGTGTTCGGTGGCCTAGAGTACACTTTCTTTGTTTGCCCAGTGCTCGGTGGCCTAGATTACACTTTTTTTGTTTGCCCAATGCTCGATGTCCTAGATTGTACTTTATTTTTTCTTTCGTCTGGCTCTACGACTTTTAATGTTTTTTTTTATTGTTTACTTCATGTATTCCGACAATGGCTGCTGTTATCCTGCTTCCTTTTGGTTTTAACTTTTTCTTATTGTTTATGTTAGCTTCTCTGATAGAGATAGCTTCTTTGTTGTTTAAGTCCGTTTGAACAGATTTTACAGTTTCTTATTGTTTATTGGCTTCTCTGGCCCGTATTGTTCAAGTATGTTTGAATAACCTTCACTTTGGTCTGTCTTGTTTAAATATGTTTCAATAACCTTCACTATGGTCTTTCTTATTTAAGTATGTTTGAATAATCTTCAATTTGAACTGTATTGTTTAAATATGTTTGAATAACCTTCAATTTGGCCTGTAGTGTTTAAGTATGTTTTAATAATCTTTACTTTGGTTTGTCTTGTTCAAGTATGTTTGAATAACCTTCACTCTTTGTTGGCTTTTCTGGCCTGTATTGTTTAAATATGTTCAAATAACCTTCAATTTAACCTGTATTGTATAAGTATGTTTGATTACCCTTAATTTGGCCTGTATTGTTTAAGTATGTTTGAATAAACTTCAATTTGGTCTGTGTTGTTTAAGTATATTTTAATAACCTTTACTTTGGCCTGTGTTGTTTAAGTATATTTTAATAACCTTCAATTTAACCTGGATTGTTTAAGTATGTTTGAATAACATTTACTTTGATCTGTCTTGAATAGCCTTGTATGTTTGAATAGCCTTCAATTTGGCCTGGATTGTTTAAGTATGTTTGAATAACATTCACTCTTTGTTGGTTTCTCTGGCCTGTATTGTTTAAGTATATTTGAATAACCTTCACTTTGGTCTGTCTTGTTTAAGTATGTTTGAATAACCTTCAGACTTTTTGGCTTCTCTGGTCTGTATTGTTTAAGCATGTTCGAATAACCTTAAATTTGGTCTGTCTTGTTTAAGTATATCTGAATAACCTTAAATTTGGTCTGTCTTGTTTAAGTATATCTGAATAACCTTCACTCTTTGTTGGCTTTTTCTGGCTTAAATTGTTTAAGTATGTTTGAATAACCTTCAATTTGTCCTGTATTGTTTAAGTATGTTTGAATAACTTTCATTTTGGTCTGTCTTGTTTAAGTATGTTTGAATAACCTTCAATTTGGTCTGTATTGTTAAAGTATGTTTTAATAAACTTCAATTTGGCCTGGATTGTTTAAATATATCTGAATAACCTTCATTCTTTGTTGGCTTTTCTGGCCTGTATTGTTTAAGTATGTTCAAATAACCTTCCCTTTAGTCTGTCTTGTTTAAGTATCTTTGAATAACCTTCAATTTGAACTGTATTGTTTAAATATATTTGAATAACCTTCAATTTGGCCTGTGTTGTTTAAGTATATTTTAATAACCTTTACTTTGGTCTGTGATGTTTAAGTACATTTTAATAACCTTCAATTTGGCCTGGATTGTTTAAGTATGTTTGAATAACTTTCACTCTTTGTTGGTTTCTCTGGCCTGTATTGTTTAAGTATGTTTTATAACCTTCACTTTGGTCTGTATTGTTTGAGCATGTTCGAATAACCTTAAATTTGGTCTGTCTTGTTTAAGTATATCTGAATAACCTTCACTCTTTGTTGGCTTTTCTGGCCTGTATTGTTTAAGTACGTTCAAATAACCTTCCCTTTAGTCTGTCTTGTTTAAGTATCTTTGAATAACCTTCAATTTGGCCTGTATTGTTTAAGTATGTTCAAATAACCTTCAATGTGAACTGTATTGTTTAAGTATGTTTGAATAACCTTCAATTTGGTCTGTAGTGTTTAAGTATGTTTGAATAATCTTTACTTTGGTTTGTCTTGTTTTCACGTTGGTTTGTCTTGTTTAAGTATGTTTGAATAACCTTCACTCTTTGTTGGCTTTTCTGGCCTGTATTGTTTAAGTATGTTCGAATAACCTTCAATTTGGTCTGTCTTGTTTAAGTATATCTGAATAACCTTCACTCTTTGTTGGCTTTTCTGGCCTGTATTGTTTAAATATGTTCAAATAACCTTCAATTTAACCTGTATTGTATAAGTATGTGTGATTACCCTTAATTTGGCCTGTATTGTTTAAGTATGTTTGAATAAACTTCACTCTTTGTTGGCTTCTCTGTTGATTACTTGTTTATTTGTTAATGCCTTCCAGATGTACAGTGAAATAAAAATGGAAGTGAAAACTCCATTGTTTTGTTTAAATTAATCCAGTTATTCTGTATTATATAAATTATTAATAGAAAATTTCTCTTTAACTATGAATGTGTTAAATCAAACAATGGATACACACCAATCATTACCTATCAAACAATGGATATACACTAATCAACACTTATCAAACAATGGATACACACCAATCAATACTTATCAATACAGTAAATCAATAATTGTTTGATGGTTCTTAATTAATCGCTACTTTGCGTAAAATAATTCTGGTTGTAATGTTTTTTAAACTTGACTATCAAGTTTATTATTTCGTAAGGAAACTCAGGTGAGTTCTAAGCCTAGCCTTATTTAAAGGAAGTGTTAACGTGTTCTTCTCTCCACCTCAGGCTCTTAACACATTAAAATCGTATTACAATTATTATGTAAATAAATCATGAACAGATTATTAAACCTCACTGACGGTTTGTCAGTATGATTAATTATCTCGTACGGTTCTATGATGTTTTCGTTGTATTTTTTTGTGGAAGGTCTAACAGGAGTACAGATTACATCGTTCCAAGTCACTTAAATTATTAACGTTGTCTGTATATATATATATCCAACTAAAACGACGGTAGAAAACAACCAGAACACTTCACAGAAACTATGAGTAATGAAAACCACAGTGACAGATATCTAAATCTCACGTGCACATCAGAAACCCACATCTTTTATAATTCCATCCAATCACAGCTCTAGATGCATCAGCAAGTCAAAACGTCACAGACATGTTCTAGTTCACCAAGTTGTTTGTTTTTTTTTTCGAAATGCTGAATTTCAATTTGGTGAAACAGTTAATTACGGTTTCTAACTGTCACGTACGAGGAATAATGGATACGGTTGGATTGCACAACTTTTTCTTTGTGTTATATTTTTTTAATTTACTCATTATAATCTATTGTGATTGCAATTTTCGTCAAGAATGTGGTTCAAAAAACTAATTAGAGGCAAAGCAAAAAAGAATGTACGTTTGGTAACTCGAGAAATGTAAAAGAAAAATAGGCGAGTTTAATGAAAACTTCTGACAAGTGAAGGATATTTTTATGTTGGGAAGTTTGTCTAGAAATATCCGTTTTTTTATAGGTTTAGAGTTCTTTTAATTCGGTAAACTTAATCGCGGGAATGTTAACATATGCACGTGATATTTAACTTAATATTTTTTCGTCATAGTCGGGGATCCAATAATTTGTAAACGCTTTTATTTTCCCTCTTACGGAACGTGTTTTAGCTCTCTCAGTACCACGTATAATTTTTGTTTTGGTTTGGTTTGTTTTGATTTTCGCGCAAAGCTACACAAGGGCATCTGCGTTACCCGTCCATAATTTAGCAGTATTAGACGATAGAGGGAAGGCAGCTAATCACCGCCACCCACCGCCAACTCTTGGGCTACTCTTTTACCAACGAATAGTGGGATTGACCGTAACGTTATAACGCCCCCACGGCTGAAAGGGCGAGCATGTTTGGTGCGACGGAGATTCGAACCCGCGACCCTCAGATTACGAGTCGAACGCCTTAACCCACCTGGTCAATAAGTTTTAGATATAGGATGAAATAAATTAATAAAGGCCATGTATAAATGTTTATCTGAAATCTGGAAGTCCTTAGAAAGTAGAGCAGCGAATCTCCAGGCCATGGGTCGTGAGAAAGTGTAAACGTGTAACAAACAAACTTTGAGAATACATAATTTTAATACTCACTTATATATTCACTTAGTTTGTATTTAGTAAACCGAATGTTGTTTTTGTGCCCGAAAGTTCTTTAAGTTACAAATAAGTCCTGAGTTTTTCCATAACCCCCATCCTGAAACAAAATTTAATGGCATGGCCAGGTGGGTCAAGACGTTCTACTCGTAATCCGAGGGTCGCGGGTTCGCATCCCGGTCGCGCCAAACATGCTCGCCCTTTCAGCCGTGGGGGCGTTATACTGTGACGGTCAATCCCACTATTCGTTGGTAAAAGAGTATCCCAAGAGTTGGCGGTGGGCGGTGAAGACAAGCTGTCTTCCCTCTAGTCTTACACTGCTAAATTAAGGACGGCGAGCGCAGATAGCCCTCGAGTAGCTTTGCGCAAAATTGAAAATAACAAATAACAATAACTGTTATAGAGAGATGGGGTACATTTACTTATAAAAGAGTTATGTCTAATTAAATACATTTTGAAATTAATACTTCATATCAAGGAAACAATATAAATGAAGTTTTTTAATAATTTTTGTTGTTTCATTCAGCTAAAAAAAATTATAACTTCATTATAGCACGTTAAACATTTGGCTTTCGAGATAAGATCGTTTACATGTCGGAAGGAATAATAGAAATATTTATGTACCTATGATTTTCAACGTGATGACTGTATTCACAGTCCGAGCTTTATGGAAATCCACTCGACACCTGTACTCTCCAGCGTCATCTTCCTTCACAGGATCCAACTGAAGAAACGCTGGTCTGTTGATCATATTGAAGTAGGCACGACTCTCCAACTGAGGACTGGAAGACTGGTGAGCCTGGTCCACGTTACCCCGTCTGGCGTCCAGAGTGTAGATGGGCTGAGCAGAGTCATCTTTATACCAGAGCACGAGAGCTGCAGAGTCATTGACGGAGGGAGAGGAGATGTCACATGGAAGAGCCACTTTCCCACCCAAGACGGCAGTATATAGAATTGAAGCTATAAATGGCGGAGAAAGATAAAAAATAAATATTTTCTTCACCGGACTTTAGATAAAACTTTTATTATTAATATTTCTTTTTGTAGTAGTTTCCAAAATCGATTAACCAGAACTCTTACAAAATAGAACAAGAGGGAACATTCAATAGTCGCGGCACTTTATTTCAGGCAGGATTAGTGTAAAATAATCTCCGATACTTTACCTCCCATTATTAGTTATATTTCTGTGAGCTGGCAAAACTAGATATCGATTTTTATTACGTAACAGGGCCTCTACCAATGCCCAACTTGTCGTTGGACACAGAATAGTACGTGTTTCTACTAAGAAGCCTGGAAACTACTAATAGGGCCCCAGCATAGCCAAGTGGTTAAGGCACTCGACTCGTAATCCGTGGGTCGCGGGTCTGAATCAGACATGCTCCTTTTTCAGCCTTGGGGGCGTTATAATGTTACGGTCAGTCCCACTATTCTTTGGTAAAAGGGTAGCCCAAGTCTTACACTTCTAAATTGGGGATGGCTGGATTAGATTGCCCTCGCGTAGCTTTCAGCAAAAAGCACAAAACAAACAAACTAATAACAGTCGTGCCAAGATAAGTCGAAAGAATGGCTGAGGGTAAAACAGGAACTAAGATATTGGTTGGGAAAATTACTGAGGACAAGACAGATGAAAGTTGTAAACATGATTAATAATTTAGGTCACAAGACTAGATACGTTGAGTCGGAGAGTAAATTAGACTACTAGATATATCTGTTGAGAAAATTCGTGAGTATAGGACACAAATTGAGAGATTGATTGGAAATATGATTTCTTGGTGAGAAATAGAAGAGATGAAGGTAAGTCTAGAGTTGTAAACATGATTAAAGGTATGACAATAACTTAGATATTTTAGACGAATGATCGAGGATATATTACAAACAAATATTATTTAAAAGTTTGATATTTTGATTGGGTAAAAAATATTTCGGATAAGCTACAAGAACGGTCATTGGTTACAAGAATATTTCGGTTAGTGAAATGACTGATGAAAAAGGAAGGACTGTTGTGGGAAGACTAGATGCAGATGAGTCTCTAACTTAGGTATTTTAATTACAAAAACGATTTGGTAAAGACATAAAAATCAGCCTTGGTTAAAACGGTGGTTCCTGTCTTATGTTTAATCCGACTTTTGAACTGTGTTTCTTTGTTGTTTGCCCCCCGCTAGTACAGCGGTATGTCTCCGGATTTACAACGCTAACATCAGGGGTTCGATTCCCCTCGGTGGGCTGAGCAGATAGCCCTTTGTGGCTTTGCTATACGAAAAACACACACTCTTTGTTGTTTTTTATCATTTCAACGTGAAAAATAAAGTTTCTTTTGCTTCTATCAGGAAGAGACCTGGGTAAAACTAAACCAATGTAGGAAACATGCCACGTGAGGTTTCTCCCAATAGTTTATCTATAACCCCCGCCTGTTTTCCCCTCTGTCCTGGTAATCTCCAACTACAAATGTACTTCTCGTATAAGCCTTAACTCCAAACCAAAATATGTTCTTTTGAAGTAATACTAAAACGCAAACAGTGGTGTATTTACTTGATCTGAGGAGAAACAAATCAAATAATTAATCAGAAGTTCTGAAGGACGTGAAAAAATTCTACATGTTTTGTCTTTCGTTGTAGTGTTGTTCTAAACAGAGAACTTTGATAATAGAATACTTCTTACTTAGTCTCAGAATTAAAGGGTATTTTCATAAGGAAGATATGCTGCAATATATTAAGAACAGTTTGTGTCATTTTTTTTATTTGTTTTTAATCACAAAACTACACAATTCTGTTTCTACCACATAGAATCGTTGAAAGCTGATAAGTTGATAACTGATCCAACTTTGCAATAGAGAAAAAAAATCGGGGAAAAGTCCAGTTAAAGGATCCGTTGTGTGTTGAATGTCTCACAGTGGATCAACTAGTGTTCATGTTCTGTGTTGAATGTCTCACAGTGGATCAACTAGTTTTAATGTTCTGTGTTGAATGTCTCACAGTGGATCAACTAGTTTTAATGTTCTGTGTTGAATGTCTCACAGTGGATTAACTAGTGTTGATGCTTTGTGTTGAATGCCTTACGGTAGATCATCTAGTTTTGATGCTCTGTGTTGAATGCCTTACGGTGGATCAACTCGTTTTGACGCTCTGTGTTAAATGCAGTGAGATGGATCAACTAGTTTTGATGCTTTCTGTTGAATACCTTACGGTGGATCAACTAGTTTTGACGCTCTGTGTTGAGTGCCTTACGGTGGATGAACTAGTTTTGATGCTCTGTGTTGAATGCCTTACGGTGGATCAACTAGTTTTGATGCTCTGTGTTGAATGCCTTACGATGGATCAACCAGTTTTGACGCTCTGTATTGAATGCCTTACGATGGATCAACTAGTTTTGACGCTCTGTGTTAAATGCCTTACGGTGGATCAACTAGTTTTGATGCTCTGTGTTGAATGCCTTACGATGGATCAACTAGTTTTGATGCTCTGTGTTGAATGCCTTACGGTGGATCAACTAGTTTTGATGCTCTGTTTTGAATGCCTTACGATGGATCAACTAGTTTTGATGCTCTGTGTTGAATGCCTTACGGTGGATCAACTAGATTTGACGCTCTGTGTTGAATGCCTTACGGTGGATTAACTAGTTTTGATGCTCTGTGTTGAATGCCTTACGGTGGGTCAACTAGTTTTGACGCTTTGTGTTGAATGCCTTACGGTGGATAAACTAGTTTTAATGCTCTGTGTTGAATGCCTTACAGTGGATCAACTAGATTTAATGCTCTGTGTTGAATGTCTCACAGTGAATCAACTAGATTTGATGCTTTGTGTTGAATGTCTCACAGTGCATAAACTAGTTTTGATGCTCTGTGTTGAATGCCTTACGATGGATCAACTAGTTGTGATGCTCTGTGTTGAATGCCTTACGGTGGATCAACTAGTTTTGATGCTCTGTGTTGAATGCCTTACTGTGGATCAACTAGTTTTGACGTTCTGTGTTGAGTGCCTTACGGTGGATGAACTAGTTTTGATGCTCTGTCTTGAATGCCTTATTGTGGATCAACTAGTTTTGATGCTCTGTGTTGAATGCCTTACAGTGGATCAACTAGTGGTGATGCTCTGTGTTGAATGCCTTACGGTGGATCAACTGGTTTTGACGCTCTGTGTTGAGTGCCTTACGGTGGATCAACTAGTTTTGATGCTCTGTGTTGAATGCCTTACGGTGGATCAACTAGTTTTGATGCTCTGTGTTGAATGCCGTACGATGGATCAACTAGTTTTGATGCTCTGTGTTGAACGCCTTACGGTGGATCAACTAGTTTTGACGCTTTGTGTTGAATGCCTTACGGTGGATCAACTAGTTTTAATGCTCTGTGTTGAATGCCTTACGGTGGATCAACTAGTTTTAATGCTCTGTGTTGAATGTCTCACAGTGGATCAACTAGTTTTGATGCTTTGTGTTGAATGTCTCACAGTGGATAAACTAGTTTTGATGCTCTGTGTTGAATGCCTTACGATGGATCAACTAGTTGTGATGCTCTGTGTTGAATGCCTTACGGTAGATCAACTAGTTTTGACGCTCTGTGTTGAATGCCGTACGATGGATCAACTAGTTTTGATGCTCTGTGTTGAATGCCTTACAGTGGATCAACTAGTTTTGATGCTCTGTGTTGAATGCCGTACGATGGATCAACTAGTTTTGATGCTCTGGGTTGAATGCCTTACGGTGGATCAACTAGTTTTGACGGTCTGTGTTGAGTGCCTTACGGTGGATGAACTAGTTTTGATGTTCTGTGTTGAATGCCTTACGGTGGATCAACTAGTTTTGATGCTCTGTGTTGAATGCCGTACGATGGATCAACTAGTTTTGATGCTCTGTGTTGAATGCCTTACGGTGGATCAACTAGTTTTGATGCTCTGTGTTGAATGCCGTACGATGGGTCAACTAGTTTTGATGCTCTGTGTTGAATGCCTTACGGTGGATCAACTAGTGTTGATGCTCTGTGTTGAATGCCTTACGGTGGATCAACTAGTTTTGACGCTCTGTGTTGAGTGCCTTACGGTGGATGAACTAGTTTTGATGCTCTGTGTTGAATGCCTTACGGTGGATCAACTAGTTTTGATGCTCTGTGTTGAATGCCGTACGATGGATCAACTAGTTTTGATGCTCTGTGTTGAATGCCTTACGGTGGATCAACTAGTTTTGATGCTCTGTGTTGAATGCCTTAAGGTGGATCAACTAGTTTTGAACTACAACCTCAAACTATACATTATTTACTTTATGGTTGTAGGTTGAATGTTTTTTATTTGTTTTGTTGTAAAGCTACTCAATCTGTTCTGTGCTCGACGCAAGTATGAAAACTCGAGGGCACAAGCTGAGCTGTTGGATGGGGAAGGGGGCATGTTTTGGAGTTGGTGAGCCAGGTTAAAACCATTACAATATCACATAATATTTCTCGCACTTTAAGCTGCGGGTGTATTATAAGAGTAACAGTGAATCGCTCAGCATGAATAATGGGTGATAGAAGTCTGCTGCCTTTTCTCTAATCTGTTATTCAAATTTAGAGAAAAGAACACGTGACACGAGAGTTTCCCGATAAACACAAAACTACAAGTTTACAATCTACGTATTTTAATATATGCGGTGTTCATATTTACTCATAAAGTAACCAAATTATTGTGCACATGATATTTGTGCACATTAAGTACGTAACTCAGAAATAATAACCTGGAATGAAAACTCTTAATCGGTAGCGTCCTCTACCAACTCTTAGGCTTCACTTACCTGGTGAAATTTCTTTGCTGTTATGATAGTATATAGGCACGTATTTTGACAACGGGACGCGAACCATGAATAATCAAATTCGCTTATATGACACGTTAACGATTCGATCACGACTAAAGTTAGTGTTACGTGACTCTTTGACTTCTAAAGACGTCTTTCTTTCATTATAAAGCTACAGACTCGGCTATGTATTTTCTATTCATCATGCGTATTTGAGCCCCGGATATAGCAGTTCATGAACTTACTGCTGACGTGTCAAGAAACGTTACCGAAGACGAACGAAAATAGAACACTCCTTGTTATCATCTGATAGACGGTTGTTTGGTTTGTACAAACAAACCAAGTGAAATCAAGCTGCAATTTCTTATAAACTCCATTTTTATTTAGTCCTAGTTACTGTTTGGGTTTCGACGGAGTGGTACAGCGGCATATCTGCGGACTCTGATTGCTAGAAACCGGGTTTCGATACCCGTGGTAGGCGGAGCACAGATAGCTCATTTTGTAGCTTTCTGCTTACTTATAAACAAACAAAACTGTTTGAGTTTGTACAGACAAACCAAGACGGTCTACAACACTTCTTTTGGACGCCATCTTGATTTAGTGCTAACTTATTCCATAATGTCTACGTCCATCCACAAGATTGAAAGCGTTTTTTCAACACAACGTATATGCATTTCCTTACAACATACCCCACGAATTAGAACAGGTACAACCTACAGAGCAAAGTAGCTAACTCGTGTTGACAGTTAATTAACCAAGAAAATGTACCTCAACCTCGGAAGGCCTTGACTGATTCTACTTGTTGTGATCAAGGACCGTTTGTCGTTTACTCTATCACTACATCGAGAACATTATCAGAAATTAGGCCAATGTGTTAGTTGGAAGTGAACTAAATTTAAAGTTACTTTATGGGGAGTTGATCAACGAAACATAATGACGTAATTGTTGGTTGCAGGCTCACTTTTAGTGGATAAATCAAGGTGTTGTTATAAGGTCGATCGTAAAGTTTGGAAACTCCAAATGGCTAGTCAAGGTAATGCAGAACTCATTAATAAACATAAAAAAACGTGGAAATTAATTACATTTGTAAGATTATATCATTCACGTGGCATTCGTGAAATGACGAGATATTATGACTGCATATTTATCGCATAAATTGTGTAAAAATGATTTTATTAATATTATTAACTGAATGTTTGTTTTTCATGTCAATATTTATGCTTTTTATCAATGATACTGAAGTATGGGATACATTTTTATAAAACAAAAAGAACACAGAGGAAGAACAACATTCACAACTGACATGAAATTATAATAACTTAAAATATAAAATTATAAGCTACGTTTCGAAGTAAAATCAGATAATTCTAGATAATAAAAAAACAGATGAAATTTTTAACACAAGCTCAACTTACGACAGTTAACCGACAAAATAAGTTTAACATTTAATATGAAGTTCTTAGTAAGATGAATAGTAAACAAAATATTAATTCTTCAACTCACAGAAAGAGAGAAATATAAATCTCTGGCTCTTTAACCAACATCAGATAGATTATACATTACTGGTTCTTTAACCAATATCAGACAGATTATACATTACTGGTTCTTTAACCAATACCAGACAGATTATATATTACTGGTTCCTTAACCAATATCAGATAGATTATACATTACTGGTTCTTTAACCAATACCAGACAGATTATACATTACTTGTTCTTTAACCAATATCAGATAGATTACACCTAAATGGTTGTTTAACATATATCAAAAATAGATTGTACACAACTGATTCTTTAACCTACATTAAAGACAGATTATACACAACTGATTATTTAACCTACATTAAAGACAGATTACACACAACTGATTCTTTAACCTATATTAAAGACAGATTATACACTACTGATTCTTTAACTTGTATTACAGATAGATTTTACAGTAATGACTTTTTAACTTGCGGAAACAGTAAGATATATAAAAAAAATTGTAGGTTTTACAAACGTAATTATTTACTTAGCTGTTTCTCTAACAATATTCAACTGGAGAATATAAATTTTACAATTTGCACTTCAACATGTATGTAAATACCCAGGGTGAGAAAGATTAGTTGTCCCTAAATGTAAGAAGAGAATTACAATAATTTTGTACTCGATTTCATTCGTTTCTTTTGAAGAGAATTTATTGTACTACGAAAGGGTGTTTAGCTCTCTATCTCGGGTGTAACAGTTACATCAGCACTGTTACAATGGCATACCACACGTAATGTATATTGTATTAATCATCTTTTGCCTTTATACGTATAGAAAAATAGAATACTTTCGAAAGATGGTGAAAGAACTCAGCTATATCACATTAGTTTTAGGTTAAATACTCGTAAGTAAAGATTGTTGTAATTGTTGAACTCTGCAACTTTACGAGTCTTATTTATAAGTCTAAATATAATCACTTCGCTCTGCACCTTTAGATTTAGGCTAACGAAAGTAAAGAATCTCGTATTCATTAAGCACTGCAACTTTAGTTTTAGTCTTAATAAGTAAATCTCCTCATAATAATTAAGCTCTGTTACGTTAATATTAGGCTTAATAAGTAAATATCCTCGTAATGATTAAGATGTGTTACTCTAGTGTTAGGCTTACGTATGTATAAACCATTACGAATCAGACTTAGGACTAAATTATCAAGAAACAAAAACAGTATGTCCACCGAGGTCATATTTGCTAGAAATCGTGACCGAACTTGAATGTTTTGTCAGGATATGCGTGTCCTAAAGGGATATTTATTGTACAGCGAATTTTTTCAGTGTTAACACGCAGAAATGTTACATTTTTCTGGTATACCTACAAAAAAAAACACCTGATAAACACATAGTATGCCTGTTTTTAAACATTTCAAACTTTATACACTTCAGGTGAATAAATTAACAGAAATTATTATTGCGTTGGTTACTGACAACACTTAAGTTACCAAAGGAATGCGAGTCGAAGAGCTTTTTTTAGTGTTTACTTTGTAAAAATATATTGAATGGTTTGAGGTTAGTTTGGAAATAGATAAAAAATACGTTAATTGAAAGCTTGTTTTTTTTTTTTTAATTTCGCGCAAAGCTACTCAAGGGCTATCTGCGCTAGCCGTCCCTAATTTTGCAGTGTAAGACTAGAGGGAAAGCAGCTAGTCATCAACACCCACCGCCAACTCTTGTGCTACTCTTCTACCAACGAATAGTGGGATTGAACGTCACATTTTAATGCCCCCACGGCTAAAAGGGCGAGCATGCTTGGCGCGACAGGGATGCGAACCCGCGATCCTTAGATTACGAATCGCACGCCTTAATCCACCTGGCCTAATCAAAAATAGGAAGCAAATAAATAGGTTGTAAATAAAATAATGCTAAGCCTGAAATTTACAAAAACTGTTTAGTTTGGAATTACTTTACAAATAGTGAAATGTGGATGTGTTGTGGTAGATGATGTAGTGTGGATGTGTTGTGGTAGATGATGTAGTTATACAATGGGTAATCCATGTTCCTTTGTTTACCGCAGATATCGAAACCTGATTTTTAATTTCGTGAAATGCAGAAGTATTGGTAAGGCATTGGGGCGGCTTATAAGACAACCAAATGTAGTAACTGATATTTATGCTAGTTGGATAACATGGTCTGGAGATTAAAATGCAGGGCTTCGTATCCGGATATTCAAGGTTCGAGTACCGATATCTTCCTCAAACTCCTCTACACCTTTAGTACGTTACATTCAATCCTATTATTTGACTAACACTAGCCGTGCTAGTGGCGGGGCTAATGATTGGTTGCTTCCATCGGGTTAGTAGCCCTAAATTTAGCATAAATCATACCTACACTATAGATATAAATTTCGAACCCCATACCCCCGGATCCTCAGACCGATACGTTTGCCGCTATGCATCACTATCGGCTAATGTTCACTTCCGTATTGGTTTTGGTGAGAATGATGTCTTAAACTCAAATAAATCTGCACAATAATCTATCTGCGCTGTGCTAACTTCAGGGATCGAACACCACTTTTAAATCTGAAATTAAAGGTTTAATCCCCGCACTAGGCAAGGCTCTAATGTTTACGATCAGCCACCAGGGATTTTTGGAAACAATTACTTTATCGTTGTAAAAAATAAAGAATTAACAGCGACTGTAAGGAATTATTGATTCTCCATCCAGGTACCAAATCTACTCAAGCTATAGGGAAGAGAACCTAACGCTAATATGATATACTGGAAGCAACAACGACTCACAAAGACCAGACGTACATCATATTACACAAGAGTTACAAGACGAGTTGTTCATCGAGTGGTTGTTGATTGTTCCTGGTTTGTTCAGTTACTACCCTTCATATTGATTCGAAGATCCGCGTTAGGGCCTACTGTTCGTTCTGTCAACGTGGAAAGTCACTCGAGCAGGTTGCTTTACAAGTCGAGAAATCAATAGAGAACCACAGTTTTACTACAAAATTCTCTGATCGTGTTTTGACTTGAGTGCTCGTGGCTTCTAAATCCCTTCCAGCACGAACAAAAGTTGACGTACGATTGCAACTACAGAACATACAGTCGGTGCTTGTCATTTTAGGCTGGAATTAGATCAGATAGGAGAAGGAACATCTTATGACAATGTCTGAGGATCTAGGCTCTTGGTACGGTGGTTTTTATAGAGGTGAAGATTATTGTTAAAGTAAGGGTTCAGAGAAGTGAGGTCCAGACATTCCAGGGGCGGATTTAATAAAACGGATTTTTAATAGACTTTTGTTTTTAAAGGAGTTAGTCTAGGTGGCGCTTTTAATAAAAGTGATATTAAAATAATTTTTTTTTCGTCAAGGAGTTAATCCAGGTAGCGTTTGTAGTAAAAGGATTTTTTTGTTAAAGGGGTTAGTCCAGTTGGCGCTTTTAATAAAAGGGATATTAATATACTTTTTTTTCTTCAAGGCGTTAGTCCAGGTGGCGCTTTTAATAAAAGAGATTTTTTTTCAAAGGAGTTAGTCCAGGGGGCGCTTTAAATAAGAGGTATATTAATATACCTTTTCTCTTCTTCAAGGGGTTAGGAATAAAAGGAATTTTTAATTTTTTCAAAGGAGTTAATCCAGTTGGCGCTTTTAGCAAACATTTTCTTGATAACTAAACTTTAAATTTTTACGAAGAAAGGAACAGGTGACCAACAGTATTTTAAGATTTGCTTCATATCACGTAATTGCACCAGTTTCAGAAAATCCAACCTTTATCAGCTATTAACAACGTTGTAGACTAGGCCTCTTTTATGCTCATTATTTAAGTCTTGGAATGGTAGGGGTTGTACTGAATGGTTCTAAAACTAATCAATAACATGTTCGTTATTTAAGTCTTGGAATGGTAGGGGTTGTACTGAATGGTTCTAATACTAATCACTAACATGTTCGTTATTTAAGTCTTGGAATGGTAGGGGTTGTACTGAATGGTTCTAAAACTAATCACAAACATGTTCGTTATTTAAGTCTTGGAATGGTAGGGGTTGTACTGAATGGTTCTAATACTAATCACTAACATGTTCGTTATTTAAGTCTTGGAATGGTAGGGGTTGTACTGAATGGTTCTAATACTAATCACTAACATGCTCATTATTTAAGTCTTGGAATGGTAGGGGTTGTACTGAATGGTTCTAAAACTAATCAATAACATGTTCGTTATTTAAGTCTTGGAATGGTAGGGGTTGTACTGAATGGTTCTAAAACTAATCACTAACATGTTCGTTATTTAAGTCTTGGAATGGTAGGGGTTGTACTGAATGGTTCTAAAACTAATCACAAACATGCTCGTTATTTAAGTCTTGGAATGGTAGGGGTTGTACTGAATGGTTCTAAAACTAATCACTAACATGTTCGTTATTTAAGTCTTGGAATGGTAGGGGTTGTACTGAATGGTTCTAAAACTAATCACTAACATGTTCGTTATTTAAGTCTTGGAATGGTAGGGGTTGTACTGAATGGTTCTAAAACTAATCACAAACATGCTCGTTATTTAAGTCTTGGAATGGTAGGGGTTGTACTGAATGGTTCTAAAACTAATCACTAACATGTTCGTTATTTAAGTCTTGGAATGGTAGGGGTTGTACTGAATGGTTCTAATACTAATCACTAACATGTTCGTTATTTAAGTCTTGGAATGGTAGGGGTTCTACTGAATGGTTCTAAAACTAATCACTAACATGTTCGTTATTTAAGTCTTGGAATGGTAGGGGTTGTACTGAATGGTTCTAAAACTAATCACAAACATGCTCGTTATTTAAGTCTTGGAATGGTAGGGGTTGTACTGAATGGTTCTAAAACTAATCACTAACATGTTCGTTATTTAAGTCTTGGAATGGTAGGGGTTGTACTGAATGGTTCTAATACTAATCACTAACATGTTCGTTATTTAAGTCTTGGAATGGTAGGGGTTGTACTGAATGGTTCTAATACTAATCACTAACATGTTCGTTATTTAAGTCTTGGAATGGTAGGGGTTGTACTGAATGGTTCTAAAACTAATCACTAACATGTTCGTTATTTAAGTCTTGGAATGGTAGGGGTTGTACTGAATGGTTCTAATACTAATCACTAACATGTTCGTTATTTAAGTCTTGGAATGGTAGGGGTTGTACTGAATGGTTCTAAAACTAATCACAAACATGTTCGTTATTTAAGTCTTGGAATGGTAGGGGTTGTACTGAATGGTTCTAATACTAATCACTAACATGTTCGTTATTTAAGTCTTGGAATGGTAGGGGTTGTACTGAATGGTTCTAATACTAATCACTAACATGTTCGTTATTTAAGTCTTGGAATGGTAGGGGTTGTACTGAATGGTTCTAAAACTAATCACAAACATGCTCGTTATTTAAGTCTTGGAATGGTAGGGGTTGTACTGAATGGTTCTAAAACTAATCACTAACATGTTCGTTATTTAAGTCTTGGAATGGTAGGGGTTGTACTGAATGGTTCTAATACTAATCACTAACATGTTCGTTATTTAAGTCTTGGAATGGTAGGGGTTGTACTGAATGGTTCTAATACTAATCACTAACATGTTCGTTATTTAAGTCTTGGAATGGTAGGGGTTGTACTGAATGGTTCTAAAACTAATCACAAACATGCTCGTTATTTAAGTCTTGGAATGGTAGGGGTTGTACTGAATGGTTCTAATACTAATCACTAACATGTTCGTTATTTAAGTCTTGGAATGGTAGGGGTTGTACTGAATGGTTCTAATACTAATCACTAACATGTTCGTTATTTAAGTCTTGGAATGGTAGGGGTTGTACTGAATGGTTCTAATACTAATCACTAACATGTTCGTTATTTAAGTCTTGGAATGGTAGGGGTTGTACTGAATGGTTCTAATACTAATCACTAACATGTTCGTTATTTAAGTCTTGGAATGGTAGGGGTTGTACTGAATGGTTCTAAAACTAATCACAAACATGCTCGTTATTTAAGTCTTGGAATGGTAGGGGTTGTACTGAATGGTTCTAATACTAATCACTAACATGTTCGTTATTTAAGTCTTGGAATGGTAGGGGTTGTACTGAATGGTTCTAAAACTAATCACAAACATGCTCGTTATTTAAGTCTTGGAATGGTAGGGGTTGTACTGAATGGTTCTAATACTAATCACTAACATGTTCGTTATTTAAGTCTTGGAATGGTAGGGGTTGTACTGAATGGTTCTAATACTAATCACTAACATGTTCGTTAATGGTTTAAATGTTCTTGGTTATGGTAGGGGGGTGTACTGAATGGTTCTAAAACTAATCACTAACATGTTCGTTATTTAAGTCTTGGAATGGTAGGGGTTGTACTGAATGGTTCTAAAACTAATCACTAACATGTTCGTTATTTAAGTCTTGGAATGGTAGGGGTTGTACTGAATGGTTCTAAAACTAATCACTAACATGTTCGTTATTTAAGTCTTGGAATGGTAGGGGTTGTACTGAATGGTTCTAATACTAATCACTAACATGTTCGTTATTTAAGTCTTGGAATGGTAGGGGTTGTACTGAATGGTTCTAATACTAATCACTAACATGTTCGTTATTTAAGTCTTGGAATGGTAGGGGTTGTACTGAATGGTTCTAATACTAATCACTAACATGTTCGTTATTTAAGTCTTGGAATGGTAGGGGTTGTACTGAATGGTTCTAATACTAATCACTAACATGTTCGTTATTTAAGTCTTGGAATGGTAGGGGTTGTACTGAATGGTTCTAAAACTAATCACTAACATGTTCGTTATTTAAGTCTTGGAATGGTAGGGGTTGTACTGAATGGTTCTAAAACTAATCACTAACATGTTCGTTATTTAAGTCTTGGAATGGTAGGGGTTGTACTGAATGGTTCTAAAACTAATCACTAACATGTTCGTTATTTAAGTCTTGGAATGGTAGGGGTTGTACTGAATGGTTCTAAAACTAATCACTAACATGTTCGTTATTTAAGTCTTGGAATGGTAGGGGTTGTACTGAATGGTTCTAATACTAATCACTAACATGTTCGTTATTTAAGTCTTGGAATGGTAGGGGTTGTACTGAATGGTTCTAAAACTAATCACTAACATGTTCGTTATTTAAGTCTTGGAATGGTAGGGGTTGTACTGAATGGTTCTAAAACTAATCACTAACATGTTCGTTATTTAAGTCTTGGAATGGTAGGGGTTGTACTGAATGGTTCTAAAACTAATCACTAACATGTTCGTTATTTAAGTCTTGGAATGGTAGGGGTTGTACTGAATGGTTCTAAAACTAATCACTAACATGTTCGTTATTTAAGTCTTGGAATGGTAGGGGTTGTACTGAATGGTTCTAAAACTAATCACTAACATGTTCGTTATTTAAGTCTTGGAATGGTAGGGGTTGTACTGAATGGTTCTAAAACTAATCACTAACATGTTCGTTATTTAAGTCTTGGAATGGTAGGGGTTGTACTGAATGGTTCTAAAACTAATCACTAACATGTTCGTTATTTAAGTCTTGGAATGGTAGGGGTTGTACTGAATGGTTCTAAAACTAATCACTAACATGTTCGTTATTTAAGTCTTGGAATGGTAGGGGTTGTACTGAATGGTTCTAAAACTAATCACTAACATGTTCGTTATTTAAGTCTTGGAATGGTAGGGGTTGTACTGAATGGTTCTAAAACTAATCACTAACATGTTCGTTATTTAAGTCTTGGAATGGTAGGGGTTGTACTGAATGGTTCTAAAACTAATCACTAACATGTTCGTTATTTAAGTCTTGGAATGGTAGGGGTTGTACTGAATGGTTCTAATACTAATCACTAACATGTTCGTTATTTAAGTCTTGGAATGGTAGGGGTTGTACTGAATGGTTCTAAAACTAATCACTAACATGTTCGTTATTTAAGTCTTGGAATGGTAGGGGTTGTACTGAATGGTTCTAATACTAATCACTAACATGTTCGTTATTTAAGTCTTGGAATGGTAGGGGTTGTACTGAATGGTTCTAATGGTAGGGGTACTAATCACTAACATGTTCGTTATTTAAGTCTTGGAATGGTAGGGGTTGTACTGAATGGTTCTAAAACTAATCACTAACATGTTCGTTATTTAAGTCTTGGAATGGTAGGGGTTGTACTGAATGGTTCTAATACTAATCACTAACATGTTCGTTATTTAAGTCTTGGAATGGTAGGGGTTGTACTGAATGGTTCTAAAACTAATCACTAACATGTTCGTTATTTAAGTCTTGGAATGGTAGGGGTTGTACTGAATGGTTCTAAAACTAATCACTGTTCGTTATTTAAGTCTTGGAATGGTAGGGGTTGTACTGAATGGTTCTAAAACGTCACTAACATTATTTAAGTCTTGGAATGGTAGGGGTTGTACTGAATGGTTCTAATACTAATCACTAACATGTTCGTTATTTAAGTCTTGGAATGGTAGGGGTTGTACTGAATGGTTCTAATACTAATCACTAACATGTTCGTTATTTAAGTCTTGGAATGGTAGGGGTTGTACTGAATGGTTCTAAAACTAATCACTAACATGTTCGTTATTTAAGTCTTGGAATGGTAGGGGTTGTACTGAATGGTTCTAAAACTAATCACTAACATGTTCGTTATTTAAGTCTTGGAATGGTAGGGGTTGTACTGAATGGTTCTAAAACTAATCACTAACATGTTCGTTATTTAAGTCTTGGAATGGTAGGGGTTGTACTGAATGGTTCTAAAACTAATCACTAACATGTTCGTTATTTAAGTCTTGGAATGGTAGGGGTTGTACTGAATGGTTCTAAAACTAATCACTAACATGTTCGTTATTTAAGTCTTGGAATGGTAGGGGTTGTACTGAATGGTTCTAAAACTAATCACTAACATGTTCGTTATTTAAGTCTTGGAATGGTAGGGGTTGTACTGAATGGTTCTAAAACTAATCACTAACATGTTCGTTATTTAAGTCTTGGAATGGTAGGGGTTGTACTGAATGGTTCTAAAACTAATCACTAACATGTTCGTTATTTAAGTCTTGGAATGGTAGGGGTTGTACTGAATGGTTCTAAAACTAATCACTAACATGTTCGTTATTTAAGTCTTGGAATGGTAGGGGTTGTACTGAATGGTTCTAAAACTAATCACTAACATGTTCGTTATTTAAGTCTTGGAATGGTAGGGGTTGTACTGAATGGTTCTAAAACTAATCACTAACATGTTCGTTATTTAAGTCTTGGAATGGTAGGGGTTGTACTGAATGGTTCTAAAACTAATCACTAACATGTTCGTTATTTAAGTCTTGGAATGGTAGGGGTTGTACTGAATGGTTCTAATCACTAATCACTAACATGTTCGTTATTTAAGTCTTGGAATGGTAGGGGTTGTACTGAATGGTTCTAAAACTAATCACTAACATGTTCGTTATTTAAGTCTTGGAATGGTAGGGGTTGTACTGAATGGTTCTAAAACTAATCACTAACATGTTCGTTATTTAAGTCTTGGAATGGTAGGGGTTGTACTGAATGGTTCTAAAACTAATCACTAACATGTTCGTTATTTAAGTCTTGGAATGGTAGGGGTTGTACTGAATGGTTCTAATACTAATCACTAACATGTTCGTTATTTAAGTCTTGGAATGGTAGGGGTTGTACTGAATGGTTCTAAAACTAATCACTAACATGTTCGTTATTTAAGTCTTGGAATGGTAGGGGTTGTACTGAATGGTTCTAAAACTAATCACTAACATGTTCGTTATTTAAGTCTTGGAATGGTAGGGGTTGTACTGAATGGTTCTAAAACTAATCACTAACATGTTCGTTATTTAAGTCTTGGAATGGTAGGGGTTGTACTGAATGGTTCTAATACTAATCACTAACATGTTCGTTATTTAAGTCTTGGAATGGTAGGGGTTGTACTGAATGGTTCTAATACTAATCACTAACATCACTTGGAACATGTTCGTTATTTAAGTCTTGGAATGGTAGGGGTTGTACTGAATGGTTCTAAAACTAATCACTAACATGTTCGTTATTTAAGTCTTGGAATGGTAGGGGTTGTACTGAATGGTTCTAATACTAATCACTAACATGTTCGTTATTTAAGTCTTGGAATGGTAGGGGTTGTACTGAATGGTTCTAAAACTAATCACTAACATGTTCGTTATTTAAGTCTTGGAATGGTAGGGGTTGTACTGAATGGTTCTAATACTAATCACTAACATGTTCGTTATTTAAGTCTTGGAATGGTAGGGGTTGTACTGAATGGTTCTAAAACTAATCACTAACATGTTCGTTATTTAAGTCTTGGAATGGTAGGGGTTGTACTGAATGGTTCTAATACTAATCACTAACATGTTCGTTATTTAAGTCTTGGAATGGTAGGGGTTGTACTGAATGGTTCTAATACTAATCACTAACATGTTCGTTATTTAAGTCTTGGAATGGTAGGGGTTGTACTGAATGGTTCTAAAACTAATCACTAACATGTTCGTTATTTAAGTCTTGGAATGGTAGGGGTTGTACTGAATGGTTCTAAAACTAATCACTAACATGTTCGTTATTTAAGTCTTGGAATGGTAGGGGTTGTACTGAATGGTTCTAATACTAATCACTAACATGTTCGTTATTTAAGTCTTGGAATGGTAGGGGTTGTACTGAATGGTTCTAATACTAATCACTAACATGTTCGTTATTTAAGTCTTGGAATGGTAGGGGTTGTACTGAATGGTTCTAAAACTAATCACTAACATGTTCGTTATTTAAGTCTTGGAATGGTAGGGGTTGTACTGAATGGTTCTAAACTAATCACTAACATGTTCGTTATTTAAGTCTTGGAATGGTAGGGGTTGTACTGAATGGTTCTAATACTAATCACTAACATGTTCGTTATTTAAGTCTTGGAATGGTAGGGTACTGAATTGTACTGAATGGTTCTAATGGTTCTACTAATCACTAACATGTTCGTTATTTAAGTCTTGGAATGGTAGGGGTTGTACTGAATGGTTCTAAAACTAATCACTAACATGTTCGTTATTTAAGTCTTGGAATGGTAGGGGTTGTACTGAATGGTTCTAAAACTACTAATCAATAACATGTTCGTTATTTAAGTCTTGGAATGGTAGGGGTTGTACTGAATGGTTCTAAAACTAATCACTAACATGCTCGTTATTTAAGTCTTGGAATGGTAGGGGTTGTACTGAATGGTTCTAAAACTAATCACTAACATGTTCGTTATTTAAGTCTTGGAATGGTAGGGGTTGTACTGAATGGTTCTAATACTAATCACTAACATGTTCGTTATTTAAGTCTTGGAATGGTAGGGGTTGTACTGAATGGTTCTAATACTAATCACTAACATGTTCGTTATTTAAGTCTTGGAATGGTAGGGGTTGTACTGAATGGTTCTAATACTAATCACTAACATGTTCGTTATTTAAGTCTTGGAATGGTAGGGGTTGTACTGAATGGTTCTAATACTAATCACTAACATGTTCGTTATTTAAGTCTTGGAATGGTAGGGGTTGTACTGAATGGTTCTAATACTAATCACTAACATGTTCGTTATTTAAGTCTTGGAATGGTAGGGGTTGTACTGAATGGTTCTAATACTAATCACTAACATGTTCGTTATTTAAGTCTTGGAATGGTAGGGGTTGTACTGAATGGTTCTAATACTAATCACTAACATGTTCGTTATTTAAGTCTTGGAATGGTAGGGGTTGTACTGAATGGTTCTAATGGTTCTACTAATCAATAACATGTTCGTTATTTAAGTCTTGGAATGGTAGGGGTTGTACTGAATGGTTCTAATACTAATCACTAACATGTTCGTTATTTAAGTCTTGGAATGGTAGGGGTTGTACTGAATGGTTCTAAAACTAATCACAAACATGCTCGTTATTTAAGTCTTGGAATGGTAGGGGTTGTACTGAATGGTTCTAAAACTAATCACTAACATGTTCGTTATTTAAGTCTTGGAATGGTAGGGGTTGTACTGAATGGTTCTAATACTAATCACTAACATGTTCGTTATTTAAGTCTTGGAATGGTAGGGGTTGTACTGAATGGTTCTAATACTAATCACTAACATGTTCGTTATTTAAGTCTTGGAATGGTAGGGGTTGTACTGAATGGTTCTAAAACTAATCACAAACATGCTCGTTATTTAAGTCTTGGAATGGTAGGGGTTGTACTGAATGGTTCTAATACTAATCACTAACATGTTCGTTATTTAAGTCTTGGAATGGTAGGGGTTGTACTGAATGGTTCTAATACTAATCACTAACATGTTCGTTATTTAAGTCTTGGAATGGTAGGGGTTGTACTGAATGGTTCTAAAACTAATCACAAACATGCTCGTTATTTAAGTCTTGGAATGGTAGGGGTTGTACTGAATGGTTCTAATACTAATCACTAACATGTTCGTTATTTAAGTCTTGGAATGGTAGGGGTTGTACTGAATGGTTCTAATACTAATCACTAACATGTTCGTTATTTAAGTCTTGGAATGGTAGGGGTTGTACTGAATGGTTCTAAAACTAATCAATAACATGCTCGTTATTTAAGTCTTGGAATGGTAGGGGTTGTACTGAATGGTTCTAAAACTAATCAATAACATGCTCGTTATTTAAGTCTTGGAATGGTAGGGGTTGTACTGAATGGTTCTAATACTAATCACTAACATGTTCGTTATTTAAGTCTTGGAATGGTAGGGGTTGTACTGAATGGTTCTAAAACTAATCACAAACATGCTCGTTATTTAAGTCTTGGAATGGTAGGGGTTGTACTGAATGGTTCTAATACTAATCACTAACATGTTCGTTATTTATGTTTTGGAATGGTAGGGGTTGTACTGAATGGTTCTAATACTAATCACTAACATGTTCGTTATTTAAGTCTTGGAATGGTAGGGGTTGTACTGAATTGTTCTAAAACTAATCAATAACATGCTCGTTATTTAAGTCTTGGAATGGTAGGGGTTGTACTGAATGGTTCTAAAACTAATCAATAACATGCTCGTTATTTAAGTCTTGGAATGGTAGGGGTTGTACTGAATGGTTCTAAAACTAATCAATAACATGCTCGTTATTTAAGTCTTGGAATGGTAGGGGTTGTACTGAATGGTTCTAAAACTAATCAATAACATGCTCGTTATTTAAGTCTTGGAATAGTGGGGGTTGTACTGAATGGTTCTAATACTAATCACTAACATGTTCGTTATTTAAGTCTTGGAATGGTAGGGGTTGTACTGAATGGTCCTAATTCTAATCACTAACCTACTCGTTATTTAAGTCTTGGAGTGGTAGGGGTTGTACTGTGACAGTCAATCCCATTATCTGTTGTCTTCCCTCTCGTCTACCGTTTCCAAATATAAGGATAGTTAAAGCGGATAGTCCTCGAGTAGCTCTGTGAGAAATTCAACCAATACAGCAAAGCGGTGCATCATATCAAATGTGGATTTTTGTATTGTATAATGACGTCATAGAATGTTTTTTTCTTTTTTTAGCTGTATTAATTATAAGTTGTAACGGCTGTTTAAGACTTGTTACTTTATTTTGTGAATGTGGGCTTTCTCGTGCTACATCAAGGTAGTTGTATTGTTCGTGTGTATTTTACGTCATTGCGAATTTACTGGTAGTAGTGTTTTTTTTTTTTTTAACGTTTACTTCAAGTTGTTTAGCGTTGTTTGGACTGGACTTCTGTATGTTGTATATCCGTGTTTGGATATTCTTATGCCTAAGATATTCTTTACAATTTGTAGTATGTTTTGGTTACAATTCTAACCCTAAGGGTTTGTAGTATGTTTTAGTTACAGTTGTAACCCTAAGGGTTTATAGCATGTTTTGGTTACAAATCTAACCCTAAGGGTTTGTAGTATGCTTTAGTTACAGTTGTAACCCTAAGGGTTTGTCCTGATTTCGATACTTTACATCAAGTATTCGTTTACTGATTCCATATTGTATAGCAGTTTTGAATTGGTTGTTTGAACAGTGACGTAACAATTACGTGCTGTTCTTTATACAATTAAGTAAGAGGTTTATTTATTGTCGAGATTTTGCTTTTTATACTTTTGTCCAGGGAACATGCTTAACCATCTCCTGTAAAAGCATTGTTAAACTTTAATATAATCATTTGTGATATAAATTAAAACTTCCAACAATAAATTAGCTACTTTTGTGAGCTTCCTGTCAAATTATTTCATCTGTCACAAAAGTGAAAAAACAAACTGATTTAAGCCCAGAACTGCAAAACTGGGGCATCAAAACAACATTTTAAGCATAATACCCCAAATTATTTGTCCCTCGGTGGGTCAGCGATAAGTTAGGGCCTTATAATATAAAAGTCAAAGGTAGACAGGGCACATATAGCATGCATAGCCCCTAGCGTAGTTAACAACAAATTATTATTCTGTGGGGCTTGCATGGTCTGGTGCTTATTGGTACTTTAAATTCTGAAATCATCGGATCGCACGTCCGAATTCCTTCAGCGAACGTTCTTGCGCTTTCAGTCGTGGGGGTCGTTATACTGTGACAGTCAATCTTACTATTGTTTGGTTGATGCAGGTTGCTGTTGACTAGCTGCCTTCCAACTAGCGTACCACTTCAAAGATAGCAACGGCCAGCAAAGATAGCTATCGAGCATCTTCGCCCAAAACTCAGCAAACAAACAAACACAAATATTTTTCGTTGTACAAGGTGCAGATAGCCATGCGAGAAGGTTTCCGCTTAATAACAACAACAACAAAAAAACCATTTATTCACCAAATTTCTTTTGAGTCCATAACTTTATTGGTAACAGGATCCCTAATAACGTATAATCTTCCTCTTCCCAAATATTAAAAACAATTAAATCCAATAATTTCTGCTGTCGTCCTTCACATATTCACATACGTCTCAGAATTCAAAACTAAAGTGAAAAGAGAGAGAGTTAAAACAATCTTATTGGATCGCTAATCTGAACTCTCCGGGGCCCCGGCATGGCCAGGTGGTTAAGGCGTGCGACTCGTAAACTGAGGGTTGCGGATTCGAATCCCGGTCGCACCAAACATGCTCGCCTTTTCAGCCGTAGGGGCATTATAATGTGACGGTCAATCCCACTATTCGTTGGTAAAAGAGTAGCCCAGGAGTCGGCGGTGGGTGGTGATGACTAGCTGCCTTCCCTCTAATCTTACACTGCTAAATTAGGGACGACTAGCGCAGATAGCCCTAGAGTAGCTTTGCGCGAAATTCCAAAAACAAACAATCAGAACTCTGTCCAACCTCTTGGAATCAATACAGATTCTGGAATCAGTGATCTCCGTTCATTGGTTTCATCTCTGTCAGAAGAAAAAAATCATTTTTGTTCTTTGCTTGTTTTTCATGAAATATGAAAATTGAGTTTTCTGAAACTTACTGTTTGTTCAAGATACTTTTCATAACTGTTTTTATAAGTTGATTTTTTACGTATCTTTTTCAGTCAGTCTCAAGTTATCATATTAAATTTGTTCAAATACTCAAGTATAGCCTTAAATAAACCGGATGACCTTCATGATGCTACTAAAATCCCTATAAATCACTCGTTCGATTACACCACTATTCCCCTTTTGACCCTGAAAAATAAAAGTCTGTTTTCCAAACGCACTCGGGTTATAGTATTTTTATTAATATCTACCAATAGTTCTTTTCTCGCATCATCAACTGAAAGACCAACTGTTATCCTAACCATCAAATTATTTAAGTTGTTTTATACAGGACACCAGGGGTTCTCACACTTTTCTAAACGCGGTGTCCTACCCACCCACTTCCTGCAAAGAAACAGAGAAAAGAAAACTAATCAGAAGTGATGGGAAAAATGGTACTATGGACCACTCTACGAACCACTAGTGGTAGTCCGTGGTGGACCTCACTTTGAGAATAGCTTTCTTACGCTATTGTCAAGATACATAAGGGACTCTCCAGTAATCTGTAGACGTATTTATGATATTTTCCTTTACAAGTTTGTGTGACAAATATAATTTTAGGGATCCTCTAAGAAATAAAGTCGTGCATCCGCAAGAAGTGTAGTTTATAAATAATTTAGAAAAATGTAAGCTGGTAGCATCTGCACGACCCCATCATTAATATTTAGGTTAAACTGTTTCAAGTTTTGTAAGATATATTTCCATTGACCTGTGTGACGTTCAATTTTCCTATCATTTCTCATTTGTTGAAAACGTAATGGTGCTAACATTGAAAACCAAGATAACCCGAGAATTGTGAACAACCTTTTGTTTTTGTAATTATTGCACGACCCCTTAGGTTTGTTCATTGGAGTAATGCTAAACTTCAATACGCAAAAAATACATAGAATCAAATAAGTATACTGTCCTCCAGGCTACGACTGGAACGCAATAGTCCAGTTTAAATTGATACATATACTGATAGCTCACTCATATGAGAGAAATTATAAACTCTCGTCGAAGTACGAGATTTAACGAGAACATCAATAATCACCGATAATTGACCGAGTTCTGTTGCCAGGGTTACAGCAATACAAAGTTCTGTTTTCGAACGCTCGTCACCTACTATATACAGTCCCCGCCTAGAAAGAAATATTTTTATGCGGTTGATTTAGAACAGTAAATTATTTCAAGTAAATATACGTTTGTATTTAATGAGGTTGGGCGTGGCTCAGAGATTAACGTGTCGGGCTTCAGATATGTATGTCCAAGGTTCGACCTCTGACATGCTTCTAAGTACCTGGATCTGTTTGAGAGGTAAATTACGTAAACAAAATATGTGCCTTATGAAGGTTGGGTGTGAACAAGTGATCAGCGTACCGATCTACGGATTGAAAAGTCCAAGGTTCGCATACATTGCGCTCGTTTAACACTAAATGCATTATAATGAAGGTACAGTCAATCCAGTTATTTGGTTAACGGTAGTCGCAAAAGTGATAGCTACTGAGTGGTTAGTAGTCCTAAATTAAGGATGTTTGTTTGTTTTTTGGAATTTCGCACAAAGCTACTCGAGGGCTATCGGTGCTAGCCGTCCCTAATTTAGCAGTGTAAGACTAGAGGGTAGGCAGCTAGTAATCACCACCCACCGCCAACTCTTGGGCTACTCTTTTACCAACGAATAGTGGGATTGACCGTCACATTATAACGCCCCCACGGCTGGGAGGGCGAGCATGTTTGGCGCGAATCGGGCGCGAACCCGCGACCCTCAGATTACGAAGCGCACTCCTTAACGCGCTAGGCCATGCCAGGCCTAAATTAAGGATGACTGGACCTTAAGATCTCCAGCTACACCATTTAGGATAACGTCTCAGATGGTATAATATTTTCCTTAAATATAAATTTAAATCTGGGGAAGATGTTCTCCACCTGTCTTTCACAACTCTGCTTCTTTGTTCTCGTTGTCAGGCGTTTTAAAATAATTTCATCCAAATTTTTTATCTATTTCTTTGCTCTGTGGACTTATAACACTAGTAACAAAGCTTTGATATTGTAGGTGGGCAAAGAAAAGATAGCCCATTGTGTAATTTTGTGCTTAACTACAAATAAACAAATAAAACACCTATTTGCCTATTCAACGACTGTCCAACAAATATTTCAGTCGCGGCGAAACGGCTCATAAATGGGCTATGAGCTTTCTTTGTTTTTTTTTATTTTCAAGTTCACACATTTAGCTCGTGGCTCTATCGCTTGTCGAATTTGAGATCAAATTACAGCCACAGCTATTGAGGATTCTCTCTTTTTTTTTCCGTCGACTACACTGAATGTAGATTTTTTCGGATTTTTTGACTGACACTGTAAGAAACTGTCTTTAAAATAACAACTTAGTAACACTAAGATGATGTTTGAATGGCCGCAAAAGAAGGCTCGACACGGCCAGGTGGTTAAGGCGTTCGACTCGTAATCCGAGGGTCGCGGGTTCGAATTCCCCTTACACCAAAAATGCTCACCCTTTCAGCCGCGTGGGCGTTATAATGTGACGGTCAGTCCCACTATTCGTTGGTTAAAGAGTAGCCCAAGAGTTGGCGGTGAGTGGTGATGACTAGCTGCCTTCCCTCTAGTCTTACGCTGCTAAATTACGAAAGGCTAGAGCAGATAGCTCTCGAGTAGCTTTGCGCGAAATTCATTAAACAAACAAACAAATCGATATTGTAGGGGCGGGTTCGAAGTCTTCTTAATAATTAGTATATTCTGTTTGTAAGTATAAATAATAAAGAATTAAAGTCATTAAATAACCAGTGGAGTAACACCACATACTCTCCACCCAGTGTTTACACACATTTTTGAGAATCTCAATTCTGTGTATGAAGAATTGATCCAATATATTGGAGGTGAACTAAACAATCGAAATCTAATAAGATGAAAAATGAATGGCCGTCCCAAGTATTATTATTTTAACTATTATTAGAAGGCCCGCAATGGCCAGGTGGGTTAAGGCGTTCGACTTGCAATCTGAAGGTCGCGGGTTCGAATCCCTGTCGCACCAAACATGCTCGTCCTTTCAACCGTGGGGGCGTTATAATATAACGGTCAATACCATTATTTGTTGGTAATAGAGTAGCCCAAGAGTTGGCGGTGGGTGGTGATGACTAGGTGTTTTCCCTCTAGTCTCACACTGATAAATTAGAGACGGCTTACGCAGGTAGCCCTCATGCAGCTTTGCACGAAATTAAAAAAAAACAAACTATTATTAGACTACTATTAATAACAAGTAACTGTTTTTTGACTCTGCAAGAAAGTTTCCGGACATAGCCCTCAAATTATTTATTTATTTCTATGCTGGTCACTAGCCCTTCGTATCAATATATCATCTTTGTAACATGGTTTGTTTTAGATCCTAACTGTGGTTTCTATAGTCTGTTTCATCTGAACAGATTTTCTTTATTCTAAGAACATGAGTGTGGGTAATGTTTCATTTGGAGTAAGAGGGGTAAGAGGGGTAAGAGCTTTCATAGTGAAGGTATTGTTGTGTCTCTGTAGGTTTTTGTACAAGTCAGTGGGTAAAATTCCATTGTTTAGAAAAACAAACTGTGACCTCAAGATAGTTAATATGAGTAATCAAAGGTAAACTTGTTTGTTTTGTGCATGTGTGATAAATTGTTTAAGTGATTTAAGACGGGCTGTCCAAATGATAAGTATGTCGTCTGTGTGACGTTTCCATATATGAGGTTTTATAGGGCTGAGTTGTAAGGGCTAGTTTTCAATATGATCTGTAAAAATGTTGACATAATTCGGAGCCATTTTGGTACTGTTAACCTGAGTGTAATGTTTGTTATTTAACTCGAAGTTGTTCACAGTTAAAACGAGGCTGGTAAGATCAGTTACTCTTTAAGATTCTGATGGGTTAGAAAGGTTTAGTGTGGACTTTAGAATTTCTAGTCCTTCATCATTTGTAAAGGGACAGAAACATCTATCGTGCAAAAATAGCCATTGGGTGGTAACTGTCTGTCAGCGTTAACATCTCCTATGATTATAAGAAATGGGGTGGTATCATTTATGTAAGAGGGGAGGGTATAAAAATACATTTTATGTGTTGGTCAACAAAAACGGACAGATTTTCAGTAGCCATGTTTATATTAGTAATCATCGATCGGCCATGACTGTTTGGTTCTTGCATTTGGGATAAGAGATAAAATCTACCAGAATAAGCTTGTCTTGGTATCAAATAATGAAAGGTTTCTTTGCTAATTTTATTGTTTGGGAGAAGTTTATCAGTTATGGTCTTAATAAACTGAGTTGTAGGATCGTGTGACATATTTTGTATAAACTAGTGCCCTCTAGTTGCCAGCTAGCTTCCGTGACACAGTTGTCTTTGTTAAAAATAACAATAGTTCCATCTTTGTCTTCTAGTTTTATTATGATATTGTGATTAGATTTAATATTGTTTAAGATACTTTTTAGTTAAGGTTATTAGAATATTGTTTGCAAGAATTTAAGGTCCGTATCACGTATATTTATATAGCTTTAATGTGGGTCTCTAAATGCGGTCCCTTTTTGGAGGAGGTGTCCATTAAGACTTTTCTTTAAAGTTTGGTGTATGTTGAGTTTCAGTTAAGTGGGGATTGTTGTGAAAAAAATCACGAAACATTAATATTTTAGAGAATTTATAAAGATCAGAAAGAAGTTCGGGGTTCATTAATATCTTTGTTCTTTGGTTCAGAAGTTGGACCTTTACTTAGGAGACTGTGTTCTGCTTCAGAGAGAATAGATGAATAATGTTAAAGATATGTGGGGAGCGTTGGTTGTTATTTGTACGGTTTAGAAGGTCGCTCTTACTATCAACAGATTCGTTTGTTTCAGAAGGCTTATGTGTATCAGAATATAAAGTGTTGTTTCATTTATGAGACTGTTCATTGTGATATAAAGTGATTTTAATTGTTTCTGGTACAGTTGGTTTATCGATGTGTAAAAGTTTAACTAACTTTCTTGTGTGCGGACAACAAACACCAGGTGGGACTACATGAACGTGATAAAATTGTTTCGTTTTTTATTTGTTGTTAAGCGCAAAGCTACTCAATGGCCTATCAATATCGAAGCTCGATTTTTAGGGTCACGAGGCTCGAGATTTTTCGCTCTGCCGCTGGGGGTTGTTTAGGTTTTTGTAGAAACCTCATGTACTCTCGTAATAAATGTGTTACGTCCTCTTATGACAAATGAGCTTTCAGTTGAATTAATCTCGCAGCAGTGGTTGGAACGAATTAATAAATCAAGTGAATGTCGAGTTGAGATTGAAATAGTAAAATAGCTGAACAGTTCTTTGAGCGCTACTAAAACGATCGACTGAGGTAAGAAATAACATTAAAGCAAGTGACTCTAGACAGAACTAATAAAGCACTGATCCGAGACTCCAAAAAGATGACTAAACCGAAAATAACTGCCGTCTCTTGGAGAAAGTCAGGAGACATCTGACAGCCAACTTTAACCTCAGGTCTGTAAGCTAAATCAAATGTTGTACAATATTAACTTTGAATTTCCCGAGTGTAATGGAACAGGAAGCTTAAAAACTACACATGTTTTCGTTTTACACAAGATTTAGGCTTAGGCAGGGTGGATTTAATAAGGATATAACATGATCAGCTCCAAACAACAAATACGTGAAGTTGTAAGTGGAACTCGAATTCCTCACATTACCATGTGATCTTTTTGAAAAGCAAAATCGATATTTTAACTAAAGTGAGTCGAATCTGATACCGAAGTAAACACTTCAGAAGACTTCGGAATGTATTTTTTATTCATTTCTTTACCTTGTGTAATTGAAAGTATCTTTGTTTGAATATTTATCGGTTTGTTTCAAAATAAGGTTTTAGCCTCGGAATAGGATAACTGTTAGCCGCTACACTTCTGTAATGCTATGTTTTAAATCTATGCTTACTTGTCAAGCTAGACATCACAAGCTCGTGTATGACGTTATTCATTCGCTTAATTAAGCCTTTTATTTTTATGTTTTATATAATGTCTATATAATAGTTTAGATCTATATATAAGATATAGCTTTATATGATTATGTTTTATAACATATTATGATATTTATATAGAAACTTAAGAACGGTTCTGAAAGTGTGCGATACTGATGTTTCTTTCTGTACAACTGGCTCGGCATGGCCAGGTGGGTTAAGGCGTTCGAGTCCTAATTCGAGGGTCGCGGGTTCGAATCCCCGTCGCACTAAACATGCTCGCCCCATTTCAGCCGTGGGGGCGTTGTAATGTGACGGTCAATCCCACTATTCGTTGGTAAAAGAATAGCCCAAGAGTTGGCGGTGGGTGGTGATGACTAGCTGCCTTCCCTCTGTTCTTACACTGCTAAATTAAGAACGGCTAACGCTGGTAGCGCTGGTGTAGCTTTGCGCGAAATTAAAAAAACAAACCTTCTGTACACTATGAAAGTTTTAATTTAACTTTATTACAAACTAACTTGTCACTGCACAAATTACCAGTTATCGTATAAAAAAGTGCTCTAGGAGTGAGATCTAATCTAAACCTTTTAAAAACTATTTTATGGACTTTGTCTCTCTGTGGGCGCACTCAGACGGAGAAAATGAAATTTTCTGCCGAAATGGACAATAATCAAGTTTGTTTATTGTTTTAGAAATCAATATCTATTTTGTTCTTTATTGTTTCTCAAGCAATTTCTCTCTCTTTCTCTCTACGTCAGAGTTGTTTTTTTTTCTTTTCAAGAAAATATATATGTCTAGGAACAAACCTTCAACAGAAAATGCCAGATCATAGGTCATAATAACCCGCACTTTCTAACACTACATTTTATTTCGTAACAATGGGAGCCCAGCATGATCAAACGTGGTAAGGCGTGCGACTCGTAATCTTAGGGTCGCGGGTTCGCATCCCCGTCGCGCCAAACATGCTCGCCCTTTCAGCCGTCAGGGCGTTATAATGTTACGTTCAATCTCACTATTCGTTGGTAAAAGAGTAGCCCAAGAGTTAGCGGTGGGTGGTGATGATTAGCTGCCTTCTCTCTAGTCTTACACTGCTAAATCAGGGACGGCTAGCGCAGATAGCCCTCGTGTAGCTTTGTGCGAAATTTTAAGAACAAAGAAACTAAAACTTTCACGTGGAAAATCTCAACGAATCGAATCTAAATCATGGGTTTGGAATTTTTAGATTCAGTCTCGAACCAACACCCAGAAAACAACGTAAAAACAAAACGCAGTTAGCCCATGTTGAAATATTGAGCTCAAATGAATAAAAATAAGAAAAGAGTATGTCAAAGATCAGATATTCTTAAGTATATTTGACAACATGTAAGTATCGTTATTGGTTATACAACAACTGTAACTCTAGTTATGATGGGAACTATTTTATCAGTCTGTCTTCTTCCGCAGTTTTGTCCCGAGCATCATCTATGTAAACCCCACCTGGGAAGCGTCTTCATAGTTATATCACGAATTAATATTAATAATTTAAATGGACATTTCGCTGTAACGGAAAATTGTTAGGTGCTAAATGTTATGTTTTTATTATGCGCTTCTGGACGAGACATTAGAGACAAAAGTGAATACATGAATGTTTTATTTGTATTTTTTCAGGGTGGGTAGACGAATTTCTGCCACGCTCAATTTTCGCACGTGCTACGTGCTGTTGATTTACACTCTAAATACATCCTGTATACAGTCTGAGCAGGAGAGCTAAACCAGGTTCTGGAATTTGTTTTCATGCGAAGAAACGAAAGTAATACTGATTAGGGTAAGGCGTGGTCTAGTGATTACAGTGAGCGGCCTATGAATCTGAAGGTCCATGGTTCGCATCATGTTGCCGTACAAACGCACTCTGCGCATTACTAAGAACCAGTTTGTATTGACTAGTAAAAAAATTATGGCCCAGGGAGTCGTGTGCTTGGTGTATGAATCCAAGGGTTCATTGTTCATAGCTCGTTACCGCAAAAACGCACTTTGCACTCAAGAACAACTAATGCAGATAACTCTTTGTGTAGCTTTGCTCGAAAAACTCAACATCCTGCGAGAAAGTATTGGTTATACATAATTAAGTTTTGAGTTGTGTTATATATAAATGTGTAGCACTGATGTATAGTTTTTATATTTTCTTTTTCTTTTAAACAGCTTATCTCCTAAATAATTCAGAAGAATAGTAGGCTATTCTTCAAAAGTGATATAACCGCAAGTTCATGGTGGAGAGCAAAACAAAGTTAAAAACACCACCATCACACTATAATGAAACTCTTGCTTGAATGATACTGGAAAAACTTTTTAATTGTGGAATGTGCAACCCCTAACATCGCTAAATTTATATCCAGTTTACATGTAGAGTTGCAATAGGGCCACGATTTTAGAGTATAGATATGACGTCTTTAACACGTCACACGCGGCTGTAATGCACTGGTGTCACGGGTAATCGGCTAGTATATGTATGTTCCAACAGTATAAAAGGCCTACTTTTATGCTTTCTACGTATTCTTGTACAGGGTTATTGACGAGGACTGAAACCGGTGAAATTCAGTCACAACTGGTGACTTGAATAATAAATTTTTATTTATATTTACTTTAAGTCTTAGAGCAAAGGTGAAAGATTCATTACGCATAATCATTTCAGTTACCAAGCGACGTGCAGTTTAGTTTTATTTTTAGTTTTTCTGCAGGGAAAAGTATAACCTTTACATCTAAAACTGTCGCTTAGCAACGCATCATATTTTAAAAACACGATCACAGCATTGTGGTTGAGCTGTTACTTAATATACGCACAAATAATGTCTGAAAATATCTGAACGGTAACGCCCTCTATCTCTACGTAGCCGAATAACTTAATCTTTGTTTATCCGCCTCTCATTTTATTCTCAAAACTTTTTGTAAATTATTTCTTCTATATATCTATCTACATTCATGTTTATATGTATGTATCTTGTGTTTTTCAGTATGAGGACCAATAATGTTTTTTTTTTTCAATAATCTCCGTGCGTTCGTCATCGTTGCCTGCGCAATCACGTGATTTTAGAACTGTATTCCAGCGCAATCAGATTTCAGATCGTTACTAGTTGAAAGAGAACACTGAAAGATACATTTATCGAAAAGCTTTGATTTAATAGCCACTAACATTTCAAACTTGAATGGTTATTTGACCAGATGAGAAACTTCTAGTGATCGGGTTTTGAACTATTGACGAATGAGGTCACAGACATCAATAGTAGCCGCCGCTTCCACAAAGACGTTCTACAGATTTGAGCTGAAGAACCAAAATTACTGTCACCTTTATAACGCTCCCTTAGCTGAGAACGCGGAGAGTGCTCAATTTCATCGGTACTCGAACTTTCGACCTTCAGTTAGCAGTCATAATGTTCAAATACATGAATAAAAGCGACTTTTCTGGAAACTTTAAAAAGAACTAGGTAGGGAAAGAACTTCGATAAACCGATCGTGTTGAGGTCTTTTTTTTTGAATTAGTAGTTTTGTGTAAAGCTACATAAGGCCTATCTGCCTATAGTCATTCGTAATTTTGGTTTGATGTTTTGGAGAGAAGGCAACTAGTGAGCGTCACCCACCGCCAACTGTTGCGCTACTCTTGTCTGATAGAATAGTGAGATCTGACTGTTACTCTTACAGTGCACTATTTCAGATACCCTTTGTTTATTTATGAGAGAAATTCAAAAACAAATAAAGGAACTTGAGAATATGTACCTCTAAAATTCATGGTTCGACCTTGCTTTGGGCGTAGCAGAACAAATAAACAGCAAACTTAATTCACTAAAGTTGATTCTAGGGAATTACTTTTGGGAAGTCATCTTCTTTCCTGCATCATAATTAAGAAAAATAGCTTATTCACATCCCAAGGCACGAACCCATGATCTTTGAGACCCAAACTTGTAAAATTTAATCACTGGACAACGTTTGATCCGTCAATACAAGGGACTTATGGTCGTGGACAGCGTTCGAATCGTGTATAAGTTGTTTGTGTGATTGTATTTTACAACGCCTGTGCTATATTTGAAATTTTTAGGGTATCATTTACACACAAACCAATTTTCCCTCAAGTGAAACTCGTATATTCCGATTGTTTTTTTTTTTAAGGCCCGGCATAGCCAGGTGGTTAAGGCACTTGACTCGTAATCCGAAGGTCGCGGGTTCGAATCCCCGTCATACCAAACATGCTTGCCCTATCAGCCATGTGGGCGTTATAATGTTACGGTCAATCCCACTATTCGTTGGTAAAAGAGTAGCCCAAGAGTTGGCGGTGGGTGGTGATGACTAACTGCCTTCCTTCCAGTCTTACACTGTTAAATTAGGGACGGCTGGAGCAGATAGGTTTGCGCGAAATAAAACAAACAAACAAATACAACGCACGGATCAGGTAATGGTTGCATAGGTTGACCGTACTGCAGTTATCAGGATTGCAGATCATGTTAGTCTGACTCAAATTTTGCGATACAGCAAAATATTTTCCACATTTTAAGCTGCGAGTGCATTAAAAGAGTGACAGTAAAAAAAACTGGGCTTCAACTTCTGAATGTCCAATATGGATGCTTCCGCAGCGACCAAAAGTTAACTTTATTAAAAATGGACGTTTGTCGTCAGCTTGTTGTTAAATAGAAATTATTATTCGCACCTAGTTATTCCTACAAGTTTGCCACTGACCAAAGTTTGTGTAAACTTGTCTAAAATCAGTACAATTAATTTGTCCACAGAATTACCGTGATAAAAGAGTCGATGAGGCTTAGCTTCCCAAAATAAACTGCCCTCTTGTGGTATTATTCTTAACAATTCCAAAATATTATACAGTATGTTTGGAGAGAGAGAGAAAAAAAAATCGAAAGAGGGTGTGTGTGAGTCACCGAGGAAAGTTTATTCATTTAGGTGCACGAATCGATTCACTCCAGCTGTGACACCCCACCACGTACACATCAGTGACAGACTAGCTCAACCAACCAGCAGACTCATTCTCCGACAATGATAGTCCATAATTTTAATAACCAAACATACTTCAGTATACATATCATTAATAAACATAATATACATTTAATTATAAAAATTTCCTAACATAATTTTAATGTACCATTCACCAAATTCATTCAGTGGCCTTCGTAAGTCTTAGTCACAGACTTGATTGGAAAGTTTCTATTTTTCAGTAAGTCTCAGTCACAGACTTGTTTGGATAATTTCTATTTTTCAGTAAGTCTCAGTCACAGACTTGTTTGGATAGTTTCTATTTTTCAGTAAGTCTCAGTCACAGACTTGTTTGGATAGTTTCAATTTTTGAGTTAATCTAGTCACAGCCTTGTTTGGATAGTTTCTATTTTTGAGTTAATCTAGTCACAGCCTTGTTTGGATAGTTTCTATTTTTCAGTAAGTCTCAGTCACAGACTTGTTTGGATAGTTTCTATTTTTCAGTAAGTCTCAGTCACAGACTTGTTTGGATAGTTTCTATTTTTCAGCGAGTCTCAGTCACAGACTTGTTTGGATAGGTTTTATTTTTCAGTAAGTCTCAGTCACAGACTTGTTTGGATAGTTTCTATTTTTCAGCGAGTCTCAGTCACAGACTTGTTTGGATAGGTTTTATTTTTCAGTAAGTCTCAGTCACAGACTTGTTTGGATAGTTTCTATTTTTGAGTTAATCTAGTCACAGCCTTGTTTGGATAGTTTCTATTTTTCAGTAAGTCTCAGTCACAGACTTGTTTGGATAGTTTCTATTTTTCAGTAAGTCTCAGTCACAGACTTGTTTGGATAGTTTCTATTTTTCAGTGAGTCTCAGTCACAGACTTGTTTGGATAGTTTCTTTTTTTTGATGAAGGTAATGCATTTTATATTTTCAATGAGAAGAAACACCTTTCTGGTTAAATGGTTAGAAAGTAATGACAAAAACCACCAGATTTTTTAACCACGTTAATATTTGGTATATAACATATGTGTGCCCAATAGTTAATCAAAAGGTTGAAAAACAACGTGTTTTTTATGTTTTTTGTATTGCAATCAGTCATTGAAGATTATATTTGTGCTCGTTGAAACGTGTACTAAGTTTGTGTAGAAGTTTAACGAAAGTAAATCAATATAACATGCGAATCTTCCCCATATTAGCCCCAATACTTCGATCTATTTGTGTATAAATTATAGGGTTTGCATCTACTTACTATATAATCCTGGTTCCCAAAATGCATATTTTCACGCATAGCTTGTACCTAGGCTACAATTAAGGAGAAAATTATTGGATATAATTATTTGTAAGTTGAGAAAATTCCACTATCATTATGGTAGAAAACAGTATTTAATTGTAACGGTTTGATGTGAATGTATGCTTGTACACCCAGTTAATTCATGGACTTCCATTTATATGTTTAATTTAGGATATTAGTTAAAAGTTAGAAGTAATTAGAACTTGATGAAAAGATAATAAAATTCTCTTCAACTTATATTATTTTGATTATTTTGAAAATTAAGAACAATTAGGGACACTTGAAGGATTCTAAAAGAGCTATAACACTATTTAGATGAACGACTGTAAAATATGAAACATATTACACAATTAGAAAGTTAAGAATTATTCTAAAACTAAGAACATTGGTATTCTGAAATAAAAATAAGTTAGATGTTTAATTTTGTTATTGATTTAGATTTCTTCAAGTGCTTAATCGTCAACTAGCTTCGAAATATTTACACAATTAATGTTTTACTCAAGAATAAACTATTTATAATTCTAATTATATCAGAACTTTAACATAAAGATAATCAGATGTCCAGACATTGTAAAATAAATATATTACTCTTGATATTAATATTTTAACATAAAAATAATCAGATGTCTAGACATTGTAAAATAAGTATATTACTCTTGAGAATAATATTTTAACATAAAAAATAATCAGATGTCCAGACGTTGTAAAATAAATATATTACTCTTGAGATTAATATTTTAATTTAAAAATAATCAAATGCCTGGGCATTCTAAAATAATTGTATTACTATTTACAATAATATTTTAACAAAAAAATAATTAGATTTATGGGATAATCTAAAGTAATTATAATAAAATTTATGATAATATTTCCGAAATCAAAATATACAAGACATTTGGAGTATTCTTAAATAGTTATAAAACGAATTATATAAACAATTGTGAAATTAAAATATAAGACACTTGCAAAATTACTAGAAGCAACAATATTAATTATATTAATATCAATTTAAAATTAATTAGATGCTTTAAATATTCAAAAATAGTTATAAACTACTTATGAAAATAATTTTAAAAATAATTAGGAACAGAAAATTCTAAAATAGCTATAAAATAAATTATATAAATTATTTTTAAATTTAAGAATAGTTAATACTTTTGGAAGATTTATGCATATTTTATAAAATTAACTCTGTGTGAGTTTAATATTTATTTTTGTAGTTACAGTAGAAATTAAAATTTTAAAAAGGTATATTTTCTTGGAAGAGTTTATATAGTTATCTAACTGAAACGTTTTGGATGAATCATTTTGTTTCTAATACACTTAATTCGTGTTTTAATCAGTACTAATAATAAAATCATGGAAATCATTGGTTGCCGCGATCAACTAAGACTAAATGTTAGATATTTATTGGTATCAGCAGTACTCTACCATCAATTACCGATGTTAAAGGAATGACGGTTATTCTTATTACTCATCCATAGCTAAAAGTAAGAGTAATATTTTCTGATAAGGCTTTTTATTCCGGATCTGACAAAGATGGTTCGAATCCGTACAATATCACAAACTATTTCATGTAACCTGCTTGTAAGATAAGATCAATCGAGAGTTTTTTAAATTATTTTAATTTCCTTATGTATGAAACCGAACCTGTCTTCTCCTTTTGATATTTTAATTTTATCTGTTACATTTGGAATTCTCCTCGTCGAAACTGGAAGATCTTCATAAGGGATGTTATTGTTTTTTTCAACTGAAAAAGTCATGGGAGTTGAGACTTATCAGAGTTTTGCATCATTATTTTGACTCTTTGAGAAGCTTAATGACCAATATAAATATAAGCGATGTTCCGAAAGATATAATATCAGTTACGTTAAACGTTAGAACTTACCAGTTGGGATTCATATGCATGAAAAGATCGGGATCTCTCTACGCAAGTGAGGTGTAACTTTAATTATGCAAGTTTAATTTAGACGAAACACGTGCGTCAGGCATGCCTGTAATTTCACTAATTTTAAAACCTAAACAAAGACATCTATCAATATAGAAAAGCGAATAAGATGAATTAGAAAAACAAATCAAGAATGGTCATTCTTCTGTACTTTCAATCAATCGTAAAATTAAGCACGCTGAAGTTCGGGGTTCGATCCCAGATGTGGGCATAGTGCGTGCAGCTTGGACAAAACAGCCAATAATAATAGTCCATTTGGAAGAGACTTTAGAAACCACAACGGAACTAAAACTATTTTGTCTCGGAAAACACTTTTATTACACTGACATCCCCAAGGATTCACTGATAAGTTTAGGGACTTGCAACTTTGAAGCTTGGGGTTTGATAGCCTATTGTGTAGCTTTGAGCTCAAACAAAGAAACTTGCCATGAAAATTACAAAATATCTGAGAAGTTTCAAAATTTAAGAAGATAACACAAACTGAACAGAGTTCACTTGTTGCGAAGTGAACCAGACACACAAAGACCAGTGTTACCTGTATACTTTCTTAAGGACTGGTGTCACCTGTATCCTTCCACAAAGACCAGTGTCTCCTGTATCCTTCACAGGGACCAGTGTCACTTATATCCTTTCACAGGGACCAGTGTCACCTATATCCTTCTACAGGGACTAGTGTCACCAGTATCCTTCTACAGGGACCAGTGTCACCTGTATCCTTCCACAAGGACCAGTGTCTCCTGTATCCTTCTACAGGGACCAGTGTCACCTGTATCCTTCCACAAGGACCAGTGTCTCCTGTATCCTTCTACAGGGACCAGTGTCACCTATATCCTTCTACAGGGACCAGTGTCACCAGTATCCTTTCCCATCACAATGTTCTAAAACTACTTTAAAGACAGAGAATTGTTTGTATTCCTTTCATCTATGATCTAACAATATGAGTTCTAGAGATACACAGAGTGATTATGTTATATTCAAATGATTTCTGAATTTTAACACGTCGTTACAGGTCATGTCGCCACGTATGCTCTACCTGATGACTATGAACCTTCAGTTTAAACACTCCTATAGCACAAAAATTCATAGAGCTGCATCTGATGACTCGATAGATATGTCTTCAAACAGAGTATCACGAATAACTGTTTCACTGTCCAGTTGTTTAAAGTATACAATCGTCGAACAAACAAACCACGAAAGCAACAGGTATACACGTGACTTGTATTACTTTTAGAAAGACTAATTATTTTTTAATATGTTAAGAACTGTTGTATGGGACACATGGATAACGTTTCCAACAACCTTTTGTTTTCACTAATTATCACTTGTAGGATATTGCACTTTAAGTTCCATAGCTGGGGTGCAACTTTTATACTTTTCTTCTTGAAAGGTCCCTTGGTACCCTTGTATCCAAAATTACATATACCCAATCTTAACTCGTTCTTAAAATATTGTGCATGAATACTTAGCGCCGAAAAGCATCACATTACCTTCTAAACCTCGAAAAATGTCAAAATGTAGTTGTACTACAATCCATTCTACTGAAACTTGACATCGGACACGGTTGTCAGATGACTCGTATATTTTAAATTCTTTCAATATAATGTACCAAGCTCCTTATTTTAATTCTAGCTGTATTTGAATAACATGCATCCTACACAATGCCACATATTATCAAAATGTACTTCTTATACCATTACTTCATATCGGCTGTAGCTGTGACGTGCCTTGCCAATTTGCACATTCCAATATACCTAACTCACATATATATAAATATATATCACATTTATCATTGATTTTTCAAAAATAATTAAAAGATCAACGTATCTTTCACTCACAGTTTTTGTCTGATAAAATAAAGAAAATAATAAACAAATTGTTGACACTCTTAAAATGAAAAATAGATAAAATAAATAAAACAATTTTTTTTTCTCTCATTCAAAACTAATAATATTTTATGCTTTGGTTGTAATTGTATCCAACTGTTACATAAACATTTAGGTCCCCGTGTTAATTAAAGACTAAAATATCTGATTTATCTATATTTAAAAGTGAAAAATCAATATCTGGAATTGTGTACAGTGGAAGTTCCAGAAGGTTGTTAAATGGAAATAGTAAGGGTATCTAAATAATGTATTCATGGCTGTAGGAACTATAACAGTAAAGGAATCTTTAATCTGGTTCATATAAAAATAAAATCAGTAAAAGTCGACCTTAATGACTTAAAAACTTTTCATTTATTGTTTGTTTCTTTTTGAATTTCTCCCGAAGCTACTCGAGGGCTATCTGCGCTAGCAGTCCCTATTTTAGCAGTGTAAGACTAGTGGGAAGGCAGCTATTCATCACCACTCACTGCCAACTCTTGCGCTACTCTTTTACCAACGAATAGTGGGATTGACCGTCACATTATAACGCCCCCACGGTTGAAAGGGCGAACATGTTTGGTGTGACGGGGATTCGAACCCGCGAACCTTCGATTACAAGTCGAGTGCCTTAACCACCTGACCGTGCCGGGCTTTTCATTTATTAAACTTAGGGACAGAGAGATATGGAGTATGTTGTTGCTTCAAACATTACAATCAACGAACACAAAAACAGGAAAACATAAAGTTTTAACATAAACGACACAATCTGTAGTCAGAAGCATCTTTCCATAGAGCTTCTTATTCCAGGTCACTTAATATGTTTGGTTGCAATCAAAGATAAAAAAATCTTTACCAGTAGTTTTACTTACACGCATTATTTACGACGTTTTGGAAAATAACTAATAGTTTTAAAATGTCTTTTTTTCATGATTCAGTGAAATAGGTATTATAATATAAAGTTCAATTAATAAATGATGAGGTGTTTTGGCAGATATCCAAAACCTCGAGAAATATATCTTAGTGCTGATCGGAACGTGATTTTATAAGTTCAGAGTTTTTTTAGAAACCTAATGTGTTAAACATTATCAACAAAATGGTGTAATAACTTTATCAATATAACTAATAGTTGAATATAGGTTCACTGTTGTCATTGCACAGTAAACTACTTAACTATATTATTGTAGGTTGAAACTTTTATTTCGCTAAAAAACGTTGAGAATTTTAAATTTCGCCTGATTTAACATTTAACATGCTTTATTTATAGTAATACATCAAATAAAGAGAAACATCGCTCTTGTACTCCTACGAAAATGTCTTTCTTGCATAACAATTTTGTATTACAGGTAAAAGAACAGGTTCTTTTACTCACTGTATGTGTGACAAAGACAAGATTAACAGGTTCTCTTACTCACTGTATATGTAACAAAGACAGGATTAACAGGTTCTCTTACTCACTATATATGTAACAAGGACAGAGTGACCAGGTTCTCTTTCTCACTGTATATCTAACAAAGACAGTATGAGCAGGTTGTCTTTCTCATTGTATATGTAACAAGGACAGAATTAAAAATTTCTCTTACTCACTGTATGTGTAACAAAGACAACGTGAACAGGTTCCCTTACTCACAGTATGTGTAAGAAAGACAACGTGAACAGGTTCTCTTACTCACTGTATATGTAACAAGGACCGAGTGACCAGGTTCTCTTTCTCACTGTATATGTAACAAGGACAGTGAGAACAGGTTATCTTACTCACAATATATGTAACAAGCACAGTGAAAATATTTTCTCTTACTTACTGTATATTTAACAAAGACAGTGAGAACAGATTCTCTTACTCACTGTATATGTTACAAGGTAGTGTGAACAGGTTCTCTTTTTCACTATATATGTAACAAGGACAGTGAGAACAGTTTATCTTACTCACAGTACATGTATCAAGCACAGTATCAACAGGTTTTCTTTCTCATTGTATATGTAACAAGGACAGTATCAACAGGTTTTCTTTCTCACTGTATATGTAACAAGGACAGTGAGAACAGGTTATCTTACTGATTGTATGTGTAACAAGGACAGTGTGAACAGGTTCCCTTACTCACTGTATATGTAACAAGGACAGTGAGAGTAGGTAATCTTAGTCAATGTATATATAACAAGGACAGTGAGAATAGGTCTTCTTACTCACTGTATATGTTACAAGGACAGTATAAACAGGTTCTCTTTCTCACTGTACATGTATCAAGGACAGTGAGAACAGGTCCTCTTACTCATTGTATGTGTAGTAAGGACAATATGAACAAGTTCTCTTACTCACTGTATATCTAACAAGTCAAATAAGAACAGGTCTTTTTACTCATTGTATGTGTAACAAGGAAAATAAGAACAGGTCTTTTTACTCACTGTATATGTAAAAAAACAGTGAGGACAAATTATCTTACTCATTGTATATGTAACAAGGACAATGAGAAAAGGTTATCTTACCCAATGTATATTTAATAAGGACAGTGAGAATAAGTTCTCTTACTCACTGTATGTGTAACAAAGACAATGTGAAGAGGTTCCCTTACACCCTGTATATGTAACAAGGTAAGTAAGAACCGGTGTTTTTACTCACTGAAAATGTAACAAGAACAGAGAAGACAAGTTATCTTACTCACTATATATGTAAGAAGGACAGTATGAACAGGTTCTCTTTCTCACTGTATATATAACAAGGTCAGTGAGAACATCTTCTTTTACTCACTGTATATGTAACAAGGACAGTGTGAACATCTTCTCTTACTCACTGTATATGTAAAAAGGACAGTGTGAACAGGTTCTCTTTCTCACTGTATATGTAACAAGGAGAGTATGAACAGGTTATCTTTCTCATTGTATATGTAACAAGTATAGTATGAACAGGTTCTCTTTCTATCTGTATATGTAACAAAACAGTATGAATAGGTTCTCTTTCTCAATGTATATGTAACAAGAACATTATGAACAGGTTCTTTTACTCACTGTACATATATCAGGGACAGTATGAACAGGTCCTCTTACTCACTGTATGTGTAACAAGGACAGTGAGAACAGGTCCTCTTTTTCACTGTATATCTAACAAGGACATTATGAACAGGTTCTCTTTCTCAATGTATATGTAACAAGGACAGTATGAACAGGTTATCTTTCTCATTGTATATGTAACAAGCATTGTATGAACAAGTTCTCTTAGTCTCTTTATATGTTACAAGGACATCATGAACAGATTATCTTTCTCTCTGTATATGTAACAAGGACAGTGAGAACAGGTCCTCTAACTCACTCTATATGTAACAAGGACAGTGAGAACAGGTTATCTTATTCACTGTATATAAAACAAGGACAGAAAAACCAGGTTCTCTTTCTCACTGTTCATGTAACAAGGACAGTATGACCAGGTTCTCTTTCTCTCTGTATATATAACAAAATCAGAATGAACAGGTTCCCTTACTCACTGTGTGTTTAACAAAGACAACGTGAACAGGTTCCCTTACTCACTGTATATGTAACAAGGAGAGAGTGACCAGGTTCTATTTCTCACTGTATATCTAACAATAACAGTATGAGCTGTTGTCTTACTAACTGTATATGTAACAAGAACAGTATGAACAGGTACCCTTCTTCACTGTATGTGTAACAAAGACAACGTGAACAGGTTCCCTTACTCACTGTATATGTAACAAGTATAGTATGAACAAGTTCTCATGGTCTCTCCATATGTAACAAGGACATAATGAACAGGTTATCTTACTCTCTGTATATGTAACAAGAACAGTATGAACATGTTATTTTACTCATTGTATATGTAACAAAACAGTTTGAATAGGTTATCTTACTCACTGTATATGTAACAAGGACAGTATGAATAGGTTCTTTTTTTCACTGTATATGTAACAAGGACATTATGAACAAGTTCTCTTTCTCACTGTATATGTAACAAGGACAGTATGAACAGGTTATCTTTCTCATTGCATATGTAACAAGTATAGTATGAACAAGTTCTCTTAGTCTCTCTATATATAACAAGGACAGTATGAACAGGTTATCTTACTCTCTGTACATGTAACAAGGACAGTATGAACAGCTTATCTTTCTCACTGTATATGTGTCAAGGACATTACGAACAGGTTATCTTTTTCATTGTATATGTAACAAGAACAGTATGAACAGGTTCTCTTACTCATTGTATATGTAACAAGGACAGTATGAACAGGATATCTTACTCACTGTCGTTGTAACAAGGACAATACGAACAGGTTTTCTTTCTCACTGTATATGTAACAAGGACTGTGTGAACACGTTATCTTTCTCACTGTATTTGAAACAAGAACAGTAACAACAGGTTCTCTATCTCACTGTATATGTAACAAGGACCGTGTGAACACGTTATCTTTCTCACTGTATTTGTAACAAGAACAGTATGAACAGGTTCTCTTACTCACTGTATATGTGACAAGGACAGTATGAACAGGTTCTATTTCTCAATGTATATGTAACAAGAACAGTATGAACAGGTTTTCTTTCTGACTGTAAATGTAACAAGGACAGTGTGAACACGTTATCTTTCTCACTGTATTTCTAACAAGAGCAGTATGAACAGGTTCTCTTACTCACTGTATATGTAACAAGGAGAGTATAAACAGGTTCTCTTACTCACTGTGTATGTAACAAGGACAGTATGAACAGGTTCTTTTTCTCACTGTATATATAACAAGGACATTCTCAACAGGTTCTCTTTCTCACTGTATATGTAACAAGACAGTATGAACAGGTACTCTTTTTCACTGTATATGTAACAGGGACATTATGAACAGGATCTGTTTCTCACTGTATATATAATAAGGACAGTATGAACAGGTTCTCTTTCTCACTGTATATGTAACAAGGACAGTATGAACAGGTTCTCATTTTCACTGTATATGTAACAAGCACATTATGAACAGGTTCTCTTTCTCAATGCATATGTAACAACGACAGTATGAACAGGTAATCTTTCTCAAAATATATGTAACAAGTATAGTATGAACAAGTTCTCATGGTCTCTCTATATGTAACAAGGACATTATGAACAGGTTATTTTACTCATTGTATATGTAACAAGGACAGTATGAACAGGTTCTTTTTCTTACTCTAAATGTAACAATGATAGTTTGAACACATTATCTTTCTCACTGTATATGTAACAAGGACTGTGTGAACACGTTATCTTTCTCACTGTATTTGTAACAAGAACAGTATGAACAGGTTCTCTTACTCACTGTATATGTAACAAGTACAGTATGACCAGGTTCTCTTTCTCAATCCATATGTAACATGGACAGTATAACCAGGTTCTCTTTCTCACTGTATATGTAACAAGTACAGAATAAACAGGTTCCCTTACTCACTGTGTGTTTAACAAAGACAACGTGAACAGGTTCCCTTACTCACTGTATGTGTAACAAAGACAACGTGAACAGGTTCCCTTACTCACTGTATATGTAACAAAGACAACGTGAACAGGTTCTCTTACTCACTGTATATGTAACAAGGACAGTATGACCAGGTTCTCTTTCTCACTGTATATGTAACAAGGACAGTGAGAACAGGTTATCTTACTCACTGTATATGTAACAAGAACAGTGAAAATATTTTCTTTACTTCACTGTATATGTAACAAAGACAGTGAGAACAGGTTCTCTTACTCACTGTATATGTAACAAGGTAGTATGAACAGGTTCTCTTTTTCACTATATATGTAACAAGGACAGTATGAACAGGTTTATCTTACTCACTGTATATGTAACAAGAACAGTATGAACAGGTTTTCTTTCTCATTGTATATGTAACAAGGACAGTATGAACAGGTTTTCTTTCTCACTGTATATGTAACAAGGACAGTATGAACAGGTTATCTTTCTCACTGTATATGTAACAAGGACAGTGTGAACAGGTTCTCTTACTCACTGTATATGTAACAAGGACAGTATGAACAGGTTATCTTACTCACTGTATATGTAACAAGGACAGTGAGAATAGGTTATCTTACTCACTGTATATGTAAGAAGGACAGTATGAACAGGTTCTCTTACTCACTGTATATGTAACAAGGACAGTGAGAACAGGTCCTCTTACTCATTGTATGTGTAACAAGGACAGTGTGAACAGGTTCTCTTTCTCACTGTATATGTAACAAGGACAAATAAGAACAGGTCTTTTACTCACTGTATGTGTAACAAGGAAAATAAGAACAGGTTTTCTTTCTCACTGTATATGTAACAAAGACAGTGAGAACAGGTTATCTTACTCATTGTATATGTAATAAGGACAGTGTGAACAGGTTCCCTTACTCACTGTATATGTAACAAGGACAGTATGAACAGGTTCTCTTACTCACTGTATATGTAACAAGAACAATATGAACAGGTTCTCTTACTCACTGTATATGTAACAAGGACAGTATGAACAGGTTCTCTTTCTCACTGTATATGTAACAAGGACAGAGAACAGGTTCTCTTACTCACTGTATATGTAACAAGGACAGTATGAACAGGTTCTCTTTCTCACTGTATATATAACAAGGACAGTATGAACAGGTTCTCTTTCTCACTGTATATGTAACAAGGACAGTATGAACAGGTTCTCTTACTCACTGTATATGTAACAAGGACAGTATGAACAGGTTCTCTTTCTCACTGTATATGTAACAAGGACAGTATGAACAGGTTATCTTTCTCATTGTATATGTAACAAGGACAGTATGAACAGGTTCTCTTTCTCACTGTATATGTAACAAGGACAGTATGAACAGGTTCTCTTTCTCACTGTATATGTAACAAGAACAGTATGAACAGGTTCTCTTACTCACTGTATATGTAACAAGGACAGTATGAACAGGTTCTCTTACTCACTGTATATGTAACAAGGACAGAAAAACCAGGTTCTCTTTCTCACTGTTCATGTAACAAGGACAGTATGAACAGGTTCTCTTTCTCACTGTATATGTAACAAGGACAGTATGAACAGGTTCTTTTTCTCACTGTATATGTAACAAGGACAGTATGAACAGGTTCTCTTACTCACTGTATATGTAACAAGGACATCATGAACAGGTTATCTTTCTCACTGTATATGTAACAAGGACAGTGAGAACAGGTTCTCTTTTCTCACTGTATATGTAACAAGGACAGTGAAACAGGTTATCTTTTTCACTGTATATGTAAAACAGGACAGTAAAACAGGTTCTCTTTCTCACTGTATATGTAACAAGGACAGTATGAACAGGTTCTCTTTCTCACTGTATATGTAACAAGGACAGAATGAACAGGTTCTCTTACTCACTGTGTGTTCAAAGACAACGTGAACAGGTTTCTTACTCACTGTATATGTAACAAGGAACAGACTGATATGTAACAAGGACAGGTTGAACAGGTTCTATTTCTCACTGTATATGTAACAAGGACAGTATGAACAGGTTCTCTTACACACTGTATATGTAACAAGAACAGTACGAACAGGTTCTATTTCTCAATGTATGTGTAACAAAGACAACGTGAACAGGTTCTTTTACTCACTGTATATGTAACAAGGACAGTATGAACAAGTTCTCTTTCTCACTCTATATGTAACAAGGACAGTAATGAACAGGTTATCTTACTCACTGTATATGTAACAAGAACAGTATGAACAGGTTCCCTTACTCATTGTATTTGTAACAAAAACAGTATGAAGAGGTTATCTTACTCACTGTATATGTAACAAGGACAGTATGAACAGGTTCTCTTTCACTGTATATGTAACACAGTGAACAGGTTCTCTTTCTCATATGTAACAAGGACAGTATGAACAGGTTCTCTTTCTCAGGACATTATGAACAAGTTCTCTTTCTCACTGTATATGTAACAAGGACAGTATGAACAGGTTATCTTTCTCACTGTATATGTAACAAGTACAGTATGAACAGGTTCTCTTTCTCACTGTATATGTAACAAGGACAGTATGAACAGGTTATCTTACTCACTGTATATGTAACAAGGACAGTGTGAACACGTTATCTTTCTCACTGTATATGTAACAAGGACAGTATGAACAGGTTATCTTTTTCACTGTATATGTAACAAGAACAGTATGAACAGGTTCTCTTACTCACTGTATATGTAACAAGGACAGTATGAACAGGTTCTCTTACTCACTGTATATGTAACAAGGACAATATGAACAGGTTCTCTTTCTCACTGTATATGTAACAAGGACAGTATGAACAGGTTATCTTTCTCACTGTATATGTAACAAGAACAGTATGAACAGGTTCTCTTTCTCACTGTATATGTAACAAGGACAGTGTGAACACGTTATCTTTCTCACTGTATATGTAACAAGAACAGTATGAACAGGTTCTCTTTCTCACTGTATATGTAACAAGGACAGTATGAACAGGTTCTATTTCTCAATGTATATGTAACAAGAACAGTATGAACAGGTTTTCTTTCTCACTGTATATGTAACAAAGACAGTATGAACAGGTTATCTTTCTCACTGTATATGTAACAAGAACAGTATGAACAGGTTCTCTTTCTCACTGTATATGTAACAAGGACAGTATGAACAGGTTCTCTTACTCACTGTATATGTAACAAGGACAGTATGAACAGGTTCTTTTTCTCACTGTATATGTAACAAGGACAGTATGAACAGGTTCTCTTTCTCACTGTATATGTAACAAGGACAGTATGAACAGGTTCTCTTTCTCACTGTATATGTAACAAGGACATTATGAACAGGTTCTGTTTCTCACTGTATATGTAACAAGGACAGTATGAACAGGTTCTCTTTCTCACTGTATATGTAACAAGGACAGTATGAACAGGTTCTCTTTCTCACTGTATATGTAACAAGGACATTATGAACAGGTTCTCTTTCTCAATGCATATGTAACAACGACAGTATGAACAGGTTATCTTTCTCATTGTATATGTAACAAGGACAGTATGAACAGGTTCTCTTTCTCACTGTATATGTAACAAGGACAGTATGAACAGGTTCTCTTTACTCACTGTATATGTAACAAGGACAGTATGAACAGGTTCTCTTTCTCACTGTATATGTAACAAGAACAGTGTGAACAGGTTCTCTTTCTCAATGTATATGTAACAAGGACAGTGTGACCAGGTTCTCTTTCTCACTGTATATCTAACAAGGACAGTATGAACAGGTTCTCTTTCTCACTGTATATGTAACAAGGACAGTATGAACAGGTTCAGGTTCTCTTACTCACTGTATATGTAACAAGGACAGTATGAACAGGTTCTCTTTCTCACTGTATATGTAACAAGGACAGTATGAACAGGTTCTCTTTCTCACTGTATATGTAACAAGGACAGTATGAACAGGTTCTCTTTTTCACTGTATATGACAGTATGAACAGGTTCTCTTACTCACTGTATATGTAACAAGGACAGTATGAACAGGTTCTCTTACTCACTGTATATGTAACAAGGACAGTATGAACAGGTTATGAACAGGTTCTTTCTCACTGTATATGTAACAAGGACAGTATGAACAGGTTCTCTTTCTCACTGTATATGTAACAAGGACAGTATGAACAGGTTCTCTTTCTCACTGTATATGTAACAAGGACAGTATGAACAGGTTCTCTTTCTCACTGTATATGTAACAAGGACAGTATGAACAGGTTCTCTTTCTCACTGTATATGTAACAAGGACAGTATGAACAGGTTCTCTTACTCACTGTATATGTAACAAGGACAGTATGAACAGGTTCTCTTACAGTATGAACAGGTTCTTTCTCTTACTCACTGTATATGTAACAAGGACAGTATGAACAGGTTCTCTTTCTCACTGTATATGTAACAAGGACAGTATGAACAGGTTATCTTTCTCACTGTATATGTAACAAGGACAGTATGAACAGGTTCTCTTACTCACTGTATATGTAACAAGGACAGTATGAACAGGTTCTCTTTCTCACTGTATATGTAACAAGGACAGAATGGACAGGTTCTCTTTCTCACTGTATATGTAACAAGGACAGTATGAACAGGTTCTCTTTCACTGTATATGTAACAAGGACAGTGAACAGGTTCTCTTATATATATAACAAGGACAGTATGAACAGGTTCTCTTACTCACTGTATATGTAACAAGGACAGTATGAACAGGTTCTCTTTCTCACTGTATATGTAACAAGGTTCTCTTTCTCAGTATGAACAGGTTGAACAGGTCTTTCTCACTGTATATGTAACAAGGACAGTATGAACAGGTTCTCTTTCTCTGTATATCACTGTATATGTAACAAGGACAGTATGAACAGGTTCTCTTTTACTCACTGTATATGTAACAAGGACAGTATGAACAGGTTCTCTTTCTCACTTTATATGTAACAAGGACATTATGAACATGTTCTCTTTCTCACTGTATATGTAACAAGGACAGTATGAACAGGTTCTCTTTCTCACTGTATATGTAACAAGGACAGTATGAACAGGTTCTCTTTACTCACTGTATATGTAACAAGGACAGTAACAAGGACAGTACAGGTTCTCTTTCTCACTGTATATGTAACAAGGACAGTATGAACAGGTTCTCTTTCTCACTGTATATGTAACAAGGACAGTATGAACAGGTTCTCTTTCTCACTGTATATGTAACAAGGACAGTATGAACAGGTTCTCTTTCTCACTGTATATGTAACAAGGACAGTATGAACAGGTTCTCTTTCTCACTGTAACAAGGTTCTCAGGTTATCTTTCTCACTGTATATGTAACAAGGACAGTATGAACAGGTTCTCTTTCTCACTGTATATGTAACAAGGACAGTATGAACAGGTTCTCTTTCTCACTGTATATGTAACAAGGACAGTATGAACAGGTTCTCTTTCTCACTGTATATGTAACAAGGACAGTATGAACAGGTTCTCTTTCTCACTGTATATGTAACAAGGACAGTATGAACAGGTTCTCTTTCTCACTGTATATGTAACAAGGACAGTATGAACAGGTTCTCTTTCTCACTGTATATGTAACAAGGACAGTATGAACAGGTTCTCTTACTCACTGTATATGTAACAAGGACAGTATGAACAGGTTCTCTTTCACTGTATATGTAACAAGGACAGTATGAACAGGTTCTCTTTCTCACTGTATATGTAACAAGGACAGTATGAACAGGTTCTCTTTCTCACTGTATATGTAACAAGGACAGTATGAACAGGTTCTCTTTCTCACTGTATATGTAACAAGGACAGTATGAACAGGTTCTCTTTCTCACTGTATATGTAACAAGGACAGTATGAACAGGTTCTCTTTCTCACTGTATATGTAACAAGGACAGTATGAACAGGTTCTCTTTCTCACTGTATATGTAACAGAACAGGTTCTCTTTCTCACTGTATGTAACAGGACAGTTTCTTCTCACTGTATATGTAACAAGGACAGTATGAACAGGTTCTCTTCACTGTATACTGTATATGTAACAAGGTAACAGTATGAACAGGTTCTCTTTCTCACTGTATATGTAACAAGGACAGTATGAACAGGTTCTCTTTCTCACTGTATATGTAACAAGGACAGTATGAACAGGATCTCTTACTTACTGTATATGTAACAAGGACAGTATGAACAGGTTCTATTTCTCACTGTATATGTAACAAGGACAGTATGAACAGGTTCTCTTTCTCACTGTATATGTAACAAGGACAGTATGAACAGGTTCTCTTTCTCACTGTATATGTAACAAGGACAGTATGAACAGGTTCTCACTTATATGTAACAAGGACAGTATGAACAGTCAAGGACAGTGAGAACAGGTTCTCTTACTCACTGTATATGTAACAAGGACAGTATGAACAGGTTCTCTTTCTCACTGTATATGTAACAAGGACAGTATGAACAGGTTCTCTTTCTCACTGTATATGTAACAAGGACAGTATGAACAGGTTCTATTTCTCACTGTATATGTAACAAGGACAGTATGAACAGGTTCTCTTTCTCACTGTATATGTAACAAGGACAGTATGAACAGGTTCTCTTTCTCACTGTATATGTAACAAGGACAGTGTGAACAGGTTCTCTTACTCACTGTATATGTAACAAGGACAGTATGAACAGGTTCTCTTACTCACTGTATATGTAACAAGGACAGTATGAACAGGTTCTCTTACTCACTGTATATGTAACACTGTATAACAAGGACAGTGTAACAAGGACAGTATGAACAGGTTCTCTTTCTCACTGTATATGTAACAAGGACAGTATGAACAGGTTCTCTTTCTCACTGTATATGTAACAAGGACAGTATGAACAGGTTCTCTTGAAACAGGTTATCTTTCTCACTGTATATGTAACAAGGACAGTATGAACAGGTTCTCTTTCTCACTGTATATGTAACAAGGACAGTATGAACAGGTTCTCTTTCTCACTGTATATGTAACAAGGACAGTATGAACAGGTTCTCTTTCTCACTGTATATGTAACAAGGACAGTATGAACAGGTTCTCTTTCTCACTGTATATGTAACAAGGACAGTATGAACAGGTTCTCTTTCTCACTGTATATGTAACAAGGACAGTATGAACAGGTTCTCTTACTCACTGTATATGTAACAAGGACAGTATGAACAGGTTCTCTTTCTCACTGTATATGTAACAAGGACAGTATGAACAGGTTCTCTTACTCACTGTATATGTAACAAGTAACAAGACAGTATGAACAGGTTCTTTACTCACTGTATATGTAACAAGGACAGTATGAACAGGTTCTGTATATGTAACAAGGACAGTATGAACAGGTTCTCTTTCTCACTGTATATGTAACAAGGACAGTATGAACAGGTTCTCTTTCTCACTGTATATGTAACAAGGACAGTATGAACAGGTTCTCTTTCTGTATATGTATATGTAACAAGGACAGTATGAACAGGTTCTCTTTCTCACTGTATATGTAACAAGGACAGTATGAACAGGTTCTCTTTCTCACTGTATATGTAACAAGGACAGTATGAACAGGTTCTCTTTCTCACTGTATATGTAACAAGGACAGTATGAACAGGTTCTCTTTCTCACTGTATATGTAACAAGGACAGTATGAACAGGTTCTCTTACTCACTGTATATGTAACAAGGACAGTATGAACAGGTTCTCTTTCTCACTGTATATGTAACAAGGACAGTATGAACAGGTTCTCTCTTATATGTAACTCACTGTATATGTAACAAGGACAGTATGAACAGGTTCTCTTACTCACTGTATATGTAACAAGACAGTATGAACAGGTTCTCTTTCTCACTGTATATGTAACAAGGACAGTATGAACAGGTTCTCTTTCTCACTGTATATGTAACAAGGACAGTATGAACAGGTTCTTTCTTACTCACTGTATATGTAACAAGGACAGTATGAACAGGTTCTCTTTACTCACTGTATATGTAACAAGGACAGTATGAACAGGTTCTCTTTCTCACTGTATATGTAACAAGGACAGTATGAACAGGTTCTCTTTCTCACTGTATATGTAACAAGGACAGTATGAACAGGTTCTCTTTCTCACTGTATATGTAACAAGGACAGTATGAACAGGTTCTCTTTCTCACTGTATATGTAACAAGGACAGTATGAACAGGTTCTCTTTCTCACTGTATATGTAACAAGGACAGTATGAACAGGTTCTCTTTCTCACTGTATATGTAACAAGGACAGTATGAACAGGTTCTCTTTCTCACTGTATATGTAACAAGGACAGTATGAACAGGTTCTCTTATGAACAGGTTGAACAGGTCTTTACTCACTGTATATGTAACAAGGACAGTATGAACAGGTTCTCTTTCTCACTGTATATGTAACAAGTAACAAGGACAGTATGAACAGGTTCTCTTACTCACTGTATATGAACAGGTTGAACAGGTTCTTTCTCACTGTATATGTAACAAGGACAGTATGAACAGGTTCTCTTTCTCACTGTATATGTAACAAGGACAGTTCTCTTTCTCATGAACAGGACAGTTGAACAGGTTCTCTTTCTCACTGTATATGTAACAAGGACAGTATGAACAGGTTCTCTTTCTCACTGTATATGTAACAAGGACAGTATGAACAGGTTCTCTTTCTCACTGTATATGTAACAAGGACAGTATGAACAGGTTCTCTTTCTCACTGTATATGTAACAAGGACAGTATGAACAGGTTCTCTTTCTCACTGTATATGTAACAAGGACAGTATGAACAGGTTCTCTTTCTCACTGTATATGTAACAAGGACAGTATGAACAGGTTCTCTTTCTCACTGTATATGTAACAAGGACAGTATGAACAGTTCTCTTTGAACAGGTTCAGGTTCTTTTTCTCACTGTATATGTAACAAGGACAGTATGAACAGGTTCTCTTTCTCACTGTATATGTAACAAACAAGACAGTATGAACAGGTTCTCTTTCTCACTGTATATGTAACAAGGACAGTATGAACAGGTTCTCTTTCTCACTGTATATGTAACAAGGACAGTATGAACAGGTTCTCTTTCTCACTGTATATGTAACAAGGACAGTATGAACAGGTTCTCTTTCTCACTGTATATGTAACAAGGACAGTATGAACAGGTTCTCTTTCTCACTGTATATGTAACAAGGACAGTATGAACAGGTTCTCTTTCTCACTGTATATGTAACAAGGACAGTATGAACAGGTTCTCTTCACTCACTGTATATGTAACAAGGACAGTATGAACAGGTTCTCTTTCTCACTGTATATGTAACAAGGACAGTATGAACAGGTTCTCTTTCACTGTATATGTAACTGTATATCACTGTAACAAGGACAGTATGAACAGGTTCTCTTTACTCACTGTATATGTAACAAGGACAGTATGAACAGGTTCTCTTTCTCACTGTATATGTAACAAGGACAGTATGAACAGGTTCTCTTTCTCACTGTATATGTAACAAGGACAGTATGAACAGGTTCTCTTTCTCACTGTATATGTAACAAGGACAGTATGAACAGGTTCTCTTACTCACTGTATATGTAACAAGGACAGTATGAACAGGTTCTCTTACTCACTGTAGTAACAAGTTGAACAGGTTCTTTACTCACTGTATATGTAACAAGGACAGTATGAACAGGTTCTCTTTCTCACTGTATATGTAACAAGGACAGTATGAACAGGTTCTCTTTCTCACTGTATATGTAACAAGAACAGGTTCTCTTTCTCACATATGTATGAACAGGTTCTCTTTCTCACTGTATATGTAACAAGGACAGTATGAACAGGTTCTCTTTCTCACTGTATATGTAACAAGGACAGTATGAACAGGTTCTCTTTCTCACTGTATATGTAACAAGGACAGTATGAACAGGTTCTCTTTCTCACTGTATATGTAACAAGGACAGTATGAACAGGTTCTCTTTCTCACTGTATATGTAACAAGGACAGTATGAACAGGTTCTCTTTCTCACTGTATATGTAACAAGGACAGTATGAACAGGTTCTCTTTCTCACTGTATATGTAACAAGGACAAGAACAGGTTCTCAGTGTAACAAGGACAGTATGAACAGGTTCTCTTACTCACTGTATATGTAACAAGGACAGTTGAACAGGTTCTCTTACTCACTGTATATGTAACAAGGACAGTATGAACAGGTTCTCTTTCTCACTGTATATGTAACAAGGACAGTATGAACAGGTTCTCTTTCTCACTGTATATGTAACAAGGACAGTATGAACAGGTTCTCTTTCTCACTGTATATGTAACAAGGACAGTATGAACAGGTTCTCTTATATGTAACTCACTGTATATGTAACAAGGACAGTATGAACAGGTTCTCTTTCTCACTGTATATGTAACAAGGTTCTCAGTATGAACAGGTTCAGGTTCTTTCTCACTGTATATGTAACAAGGACAGTATGAACAGGTTCTCTTTCTCACTGTATATGTAACAAGGACAGTATGAACAGGTTCTCTTTCTCACTGTATATGTAACAAGGACAGTATGAACAGGTTCTCTTTCTCACTGTATATGTAACAAGGACAGTATGAACAGGTTCTCTTTCTCACTGTATATGTAACAAGGACAGTATGAACAGGTTCTCTTTCTCACTGTATATGTAACAAGGACAGTATGAACAGGTTCTCTTTCTCACTGTATATGTAACAAGGACAGTATGAACAGGTTCTCTTTCTCACTGTATATGTAACAAGGACAGTATGAACAGGTTCTCTTTCTCACTGTATATGTAACAAGGACAGTATGAACAGGTTCTCTTTCTCACTGTATATGTAACAAGGACAGTATGAACAGGTTCTCTTTCTCACTGTATATGTAACAAGGACAGTATGAACAGGTTCTCTTTTACTCACTGTATATGTAACAAGGACAGTATGAACAGGTTCTCTTACTCACTGTATATGTAACAAGGACAGTATGAACAGGTTCTCTTACTCACTGTATATGTAACAAGGACAGTATGAACAGGTTCTCTTACTCACTGTATATGTAACAAGGACAGGGTTCTCTTTCTCACTGTATATGTAACAAGGACAGTATGAACAGGTTCTCTTTCTCACTGTATATGTAACAAGGACAGTATGAACAGGTTCTCTTTCTCACTGTATATGTAACAAGGACAAACAGGTTCTCTTTCTCACTGTATATGAACAAGGGTTCTCTTTTCTCACTGTATATGTAACAAGGACAGTATGAACAGGTTCTCTTTCTCACTGGATATGTAACAAGAACAGTATGAAGAGGTTGTATTTCTCAATGTATATGTAACAAGGACAGTATGAACAGGTTCTCTTTCTCACTGTATATGTAACAAGGACAGTATGAACAGGTTCTCTTACTCACTGTATATGTAACAAGGACAGTATGAACAGGTTCTCTTTCTCACTGTATATGTAACAAGGACAGTATGAACAGGTTCTCTTTCTCACTGTATATGTAACAAGGACAGTATGAACAGGGTTCTCTTACTCACTGTATATGTAACAAGGACAGTATGAACAGGTTCTCTTACTCACTGTATATGTAACAAGGACAGTATGAACAGGTTCTCTTACTCACTGTATATGTAACAAGGACAGAATGAACAGGTTCTCTTTCTCACTGTATATGTAACAAGGACAGTATGAACAGGTTCTCTTTCTCACTGTATATGTAACAAGGACAGTATGAACAGGTTCTCTTTCTCACTGTATATGTAACAAGGACAGTATGAACAGGTTCTCTTTCTCACTGTATATGTAACAAGGACAGTATGAACAGGTTCTCTTTCTCACTGTATATGTAACAAGGACAGTATGAACAGGTTCTCTTTCTCACTGTATATGTAACAAGGACAGTATGAACAGGTTCTCTTTCTCACTGTATATGTAACAAGGACAGTATGAACAGGTTCTCTTTCTCACTGTATATGTAACAAGGACAGTATGAACAGGTTCTCTTTCTCACTGTATATGTAACAAGGACAGTATGAACAGGTTCTCTTTCTCACTGTATATGTAACAAGGACAGTATGAACAGGTTCTCTTTCTCACTGTATATGTAACAAGGACAGTATGAACAGGTTCTCTTACTCACTGTATATGTAACAAGGACAGTATGAACAGGTTCTCTTTCTCACTGTATATGTAACAAGGACAGTATGAACAGGTTCTCTTTCTCACTGTATATGTAACAAGGACAGTATGAACAGGTTCTCTTTCTCACTGTATATGTAACAAGGACAGTATGAACAGGTTCTCTTTCTCACTGTATATGTAACAAGGACAGTATGAACAGGTTCTCTTTCTCACTGTATATGTAACAAGGACAGTATGAACAGGTTCTCTTTCTCACTGTATATGTAACAAGGACAGTATGAACAGGTTCTCTTACTCACTGTATATGTAACAAGGACAGTATGAACAGGTTCTCTTTCTCACTGTATATGTAACAAGGACAGTATGAACAGGTTCTCTTTCTCACTGTATATGTAACAAGGACAGTATGAACAGGTTCTCTTTCTCACTGTATATGTAACAAGGACAGTATGAACAGGTTCTCTTTACTCACTGTATATGTAACAAGGACAGTATGAACAGGTTCTCTTTCTCACTGTATATGTAACAAGGACAGTATGAACAGGTTCTCTTTCTCACTGTATATGTAACAAGGACAGTATGAACAGGTTCTCTTTCTCACTGTATATGTAACAAGGACAGTATGAACAGGTTCTTACTTGTCTCACTGTATATGTAACAAGGAACAGTATGAACAGGTTCTCTTTCTCACTGTATATGTAACAAGGACAGTATGAACAGGTTCTCTTTCTCACTGTATATGTAACAAGGACAGTATGAACAGGTTCTCTTACTCACTGTATATGTAACAAGGACAGTATGAACAGGTTCTCTTTCTCACTGTATATGTAACAAGGACAGTATGAACAGGTTCTCTTTCTCACTGTATATGTAACAAGGACAGTATGAACAGGTTCTCTTTCTCACTGTATATGTAACAAGGACAGTATGAACAGGTTCTCTTTCTCACTGTATATGTAACAAGGACAGTATGAACAGGTTCTCTTTCTCACTGTATATGTAACAAGGACAGTATGAACAGGTTCTCTTACTCACTGTATATGTAACAAGGACAGTATGAACAGGTTCTCTTTCTCACTGTATATGTAACAAGGACAGTTCTCTTTCACTGTATATGAACAGGTTTCTCTTTCTCACTGTATATGTAACAAGGACAGTATGAACAGGTTATCTTTCTCACTGTATATGTAACAAGGACAGTATGAACAGGTTCTCTTTCTCACTGTATATGTAACAAGGACAGTATTAACAGGTTCTCTTTCTCACTGTATATGTAACAAGGACAGTATGAACAGGTTCTCTTTCTCACTGTATATGTAACAAGGACAGTATGAACAGGTTCTCTTTCTCACTGTATATGTAACAAGGACAGTATGAACAGGTTCTCTTACTCACTGTATATGTAACAAGGACAGTATGAACAGGTTCTCTTTCTCACTGTATATGTAACAAGGACAGTATGAACAGGTTCTCTTACTCACTGTATATGTAACAAGGACAGTATGAACAGGTTCTCTTTCTCACTGTATATGTAACAAGGACAGTATGAACAGGTTCTCTTTCTCACTGTATATGTAACAAGGACAGTATGAACAGGTTCTCTTTCTCACTGTATATGTAACAAGGACAGTATGAACAGGTTCTCTTTCTCACTGTATATGTAACAAGGACAGTATGAACAGGTTCTCTTTCTCACTGTATATGTAACAAGGACAGTTTCTCACTGTATATGTAACAAGTGACAGTATGAACAGGTTATTTCTCACTGTATTCACTGTATATGTAACAAGGACAGTATGAACAGGTTCTCTTTCTCACTGTATATGTAACAAGGACAGTATGAACAGGTTCTCTTTCTCACTGTATATGTAACAAGGACAGTATGAACAGGTTCTCTTTCTCACTGTATATGTAACAAGGACAGTATGAACAGGTTCTCTTTCTCACTGTATATGTAACAAGGAACAGGTTCTCTTCTCACTGTATATGTAACAGGTTATGAACAGGTTCTCTTTCACTGTATATGTAACAAGGACAGTATGAACAGGTTCTCTTACTCACTGTATATGTAACAAGGACAGTATGAACAGGTTCTCTTACTCACTGTATATGTAACAAGGACAGTATGAACAGGTTCTCTTTCTCACTGTATATGTAACAAGGACAGTATGAACAGGTTCTCTTTCTCACTGTATATGTAACAAGGACAGTGTTCTCTTTCTCACTGTATATGTAACAAGGACAGTATGAACAGGTTCTCTTTCTCACTGTATATGTAACAAGGACAGTATGAACAGGTTCTCTTTCTCACTGTATATGTAACAAGGACAGTATGAACAGGTTCTCTTTCTCACTGTATATGTAACAAGTTATGAACAGGTTCTCTTTCTCACTGTATATGTAACAAGGACAGAACAGTTATCTTTCTGAAACAGGTTTCTCTTACTCACTGTATATGTAACAAGGACAGTATGAACAGGTTCTCTTACTCACTGTATATGTAACAAGGACAGTATGAACAGGTTCTCTTTCTCACTGTATATGTAACAAGGACAGTATGAACAGGTTCTCTTTCTCACTGTATATGTAACAAGGACAGTATGAACAGGTTCTCTTTCTCACTGTATATGTAACAAGGACAGTATGAACAGGTTCTCTTTCTCACTGTATATGTAACAAGGACAGTATGAACAGGTTCTCTTACTCACTGTATATGTAACAAGGACAGTATGAACAGGTTCTCTTTCTCACTGTATATGTAACAAGGAACAGTATGAACAGGTTGAACAGGTTCTTTTCTCACTGTATATGTAACAAGGACAGTATGAACAGGTTCTCTTACTCACTGTATATGTAACAAGGACAGTTCTCTTACTGAACAGGTTCTCTTACTCACTGTATATGTAACAAGGACAGTATGAACAGGTTCTCTTACTCACTGTATATGTAACAAGGACAGTATGAACAGGTTCTCTTTCTCACTGTATATGTAACAAGGACAGTATGAACAGGTTCTCTTTCTCACTGTATATGTAACAAGGACAGTATGAACAGGTTCTCTTACTCACTGTATATGTAACAAGGACAGTATGAACAGGTTCTCACTTATATGTAACAAGGACAGTCACTCTTTCTCACTGTATATGTAACAAGGACAGTATGAACAGGTTCTCTTTCTCACTGTATATGTAACAAGGACAGTATGAACAGGTTCTGAACAGTATGAACAGGTTCTCTTTCTCACTGTATATGTAACAAGGACAGTATGAACAGGTTCTCTTTCTCACTGTATATGTAACAAGGACAGTATGAACAGGTTCTCTTTCTCACTGTATATGTAACAAGGACAGTATGAACAGGTTCTCTTTCTCACTGTATATGTAACAAGGACAGTATGAACAGGTTCTCTTTCTCACTGTATATGTAACAAGGACAGTATGAACAGGTTCTCTTTCTCACTGTATATGTAACAAGGACAGTATGAACAGGTTCTCTTACTCACTGTATATGTAACAAGGACAGTATGAACAGGTTCTCTTACTCACTGTATATGTAACAAGGACAGTATGAACAGGTTCTCTTACTCACTGTATATGTAACAAGGACAGTATGAACAGGTTCTCTTTCTCACTGTATATGTAACAAGGACAGTATGAACAGGTTCTCTTTCTCACTGTATATGTAACAAGGACAGTATGAACAGGTTCTCTTTCTCACTGTATATGTAACAAGGACAGTATGAACAGGTTCTCTTTCTCACTGTATATGTAACAAGGACAGTATGAACAGGTTCTCTTTCTCACTGTATATGTAACAAGGACAGTATGAACAGGTTCTCTTACTCACTGTATATGTAACAAGGACAGTATGAACAGGTTCTCTTTCTCACTGTATATGTAACAATGAACAGGTTCTCTTTCTCACTGTATATGAACAAGGAACAGGTTCTCTTTCTCACTGTATATGTAACAAGGACAGTATGAACAGGTTCTCTTACTCACTGTATATGTAACAAGGACAGTATGAACAGGTTCTCTTTCTCACTGTATATGTAACAAGGACAGTATGACTGTATATGTAACAAGTTGAACAGGTTTCTCTTTCTCACTGTATATGTAACAAGGACAGTATGAACAGGTTCTCTTTCTCACTGTATATGTAACAAGGACAGTATGAACAGGTTCTCTTTCTCACTGTATATGTAACAAGGACAGTATGAACAGGTTCTCTTTCTCACTGTATATGTAACAAGGACAGTATGAACAGGTTCTCTTTCTCACTGTATATGTAACAAGGACAGTATGAACAGGTTCTCTTTCTCACTGTATATGTAACAAGGACAGTATGAACAGGTTCTCTTTCTCACTGTATATGTAACAAGGACAGTATGAACAGGTTCTCTTTCTCACTGTATATGTAACAAGGACAGTATGAACAGGTTCTCTTTCTCACTGTATATGTAACAAGGACAGTATGAACAGGTTCTCTTTCTCACTGTATATGTAACAAGGACAGTATGAACAGGTTCTCTTTCTCACTGTATATGTAACAAGGACAGTATGAACAGGTTCACTGTATATGTAACAAGGACAGTATGAACAGGTTCTCTTTCTCACTGTATATGTAACAAGGACAGTATGAACAGGTTCTCTTTCTCACTGTATATGTAACACATAGGACAGTATGAACAGGTTCTCTTTCTCACTGTATATGTAACAAGGACAGTATGAACAGGTTCTCTTTCTGTAACAAGGACAGTATACAAGGATGTAACAGGACAGTATGAACAGGTTCTCTTTCTCACTGTATATGTAACAAGGACAGTATGAACAGGTTCTCTTTCTCACTGTATATGTAACAAGGACAGTATGAACAGGTTCTCTTTCTCACTGTATATGTAACAAGGACAGTATGAACAGGTTCTCTTTCTCACTGTATATGTAACAAGGACAGTATGAACAGGTTCTCTTTCTCACTGTATATGTAACAAGGACAGTATGAACAGGTTCTCTTTCTCACTGTATATGTAACAAGGACAGTATGAACAGGTTCTCTTTCTCACTGTATATGTAACAAGGACAGTATGAACAGGTTCTCTACTCACTGTATATGTAACAAGGACAGTATGAACAGGTTCTCTTTCTCACTGTATATGTAACAAGGACAGTATGAACAGGTTCTCTTTCTCACTGTATATGTAACAAGGACAGTATGAACAGGTTCTCTTTCTCACTGTATATGTAACAAGGACAGTATGAACAGGTTCTCTTTCTCACTGTATATGTAACAAGGACAGTATGAACAGGTTCTCTTTCTCACTGTATATGTAACAAGGACAGTATGAACAGGTTCTCTTACTCACTGTATATGTAACAAGGACAGGAACAGTTCTCTTTTCTCATGTATATGTAACAAGGTATGAACAGGTTCTCTTACTCACTGTATATGTAACAAGAAACAGGTTCTCTTTCTCACTGTATGTAACAAGGACAGTATGAACAGGTCTTTCTCACTGTATATGTAACAAGGACAGTATGAACAGGTTCTCTTTCTCACTGTATATGTAACAAGGACAGTATGAACAGGTTCTCTTTCTCACTGTATATGTAACAAGGACAGTATGAACAGGTTCTCTTTCTCACTGTATATGTAACAAGTAAACAAGTATATGTAACAAGTATGAACAGGTTCTCTTTCTCACTGTATATGTAACAAGGACAATATGAACATGTTCTCTTTTTCACTGTATATGTTTCAAGGACATTATGAACAGGTTCTCTTTCTCACTGTATATGTAACAAGGACAGTATGAACAGGTTATCTTTCTCACTGTATATGTAACAAGGACAGTATGAACAGGTTCTCTTACTCACTGTATATGTAACAAGGACAGTATGAACAGGTTCTCTTTCTCACTGTATATGTAACAAGGACAGTATGAACAGGTTCTCTTTCTCACTGTATATGTAACAAGGACAGTATGAACAGGTTCTCTTTCTCACTGTATATGTAACAAGAACAGGTTCTCTTTCTCAGTATGAACAGGTTCAGGTTCTTTCTCACTGTATATGTAACAAGGACAGTATGAACAGGTTCTTTTTCTCACTGTATATGTAACAAGGACAGTATGAACAGGTTCTTTTTCTCACTGTATATGTAACAAGGACAGTATGAACAGGTTCTCTTACTCACTGTATATGTAACAAGGACAGTATGAACAGGTTCTCTTTCTCACTGTATATGTAACAAGGACAGTATGAACAGGTTCTCTTTCTCACTGTATATGTAACAAGGACAGTATGAACAGGTTCTCTTTCTCACTGTATATGTAACAAGGACAGTATGAACAGGTTCTCTTTCTCACTGTATATGTAACAAGGACAGTATGAACAGGTTCTCTTACTCACTGTATATGTAACAAGGACAGTATGAACAGGTTCTCTTTCTCACTGTATATGTAACAAGGACAGTATGAACAGGTTCTCTTTCTCACTGTATATGTAACAAGGACAGTATGAACAGGTTCTCTTTCTCACTGTATATGTAACAAGGACAGTATGAACAGGTTCTCTTTCTCACTGTATATGTAACAAGGACAGTATGAACAGGTTCTCTTTCTCACTGTATATGTAACAAGGACAGTATGAACAGGTTCTCTTTCTCACTGTATATGTAACAAGGACAGTATGAACAGGTTCTCTTTCTCACTGTATATGTAACAAGGACAGTATGAACAGGTTCTCTTTCTCACTGTATATGTAACAAGGACAGTATGAACAGGTTCTCTCACTGTATATGTAACAAGGACAGTATGAACAGGTTCTCTTTCTCACTGTATATGTAACAAGGACAGTACAGTTCTCTTTCTCACTGTATATGAACAGGTTGAACAGGTCTTACTCACTGTATATGTAACAAGGACAGTATGAACAGGTTCTCTTACTCACTGTATATGTAACAAGGACAGTATGAACAGGTTCTCTTTCTCACTGTATACTGTATATGTAACAAGGACAGTATGAACAGGTTCTCTTTCTCACTGTATATGTAACAAGGACACTTTGAACAGGTTATCTTTCTCACTGTATATGTAACAAGGACAGTATGAACAGGTTCTCTTTCTCACTGTATATGTAACAAGGACAGTATGAACAGGTTCTCTTTCTCACTGTATATGTAACAAGGACAGTATGAACAGGTTCTCTTTCTCACTGTATATGTAACAAGGACAGTATGAACAGGTTCTCTTTCTCACTGTATATGTAACAAGGACAGTATGAACAGGTTCTCTTTCTCACTGTATATGTAACAAGGACAGTATGAACAGGTTCTCTTTCTCACTGTATATGTAACAAGGACAGTATGAACAGGTTCTCTTTCACTGTATATGTAACAAGGACAGTATGAACAGGTTCTCTTTCTCACTGTATATGTAACAAGGACAGTATGAACAGGTTCTCTTTCTCACTGTATATGTAACAAGGACAGTATGAACAGGTTCTCTTTCTCACTGTATATGTAACAAGGACAGTATGAACAGGTTCTCTTACTCACTGTATATGTAACAAGGACAGTATGAACAGGTTCTCTTTTTTCACTGTATATGTAACAAGGACAGTATGAACAGGTTCTTTTCTTTCTCACTGTATATGTAACAAGGACAGTATGAACAGGTTCTCTTTCTCACTGTATATGTAACAAGGACAGTATGAACAGGTTCTCTTTTTCACTGTATATGTAACAAGGACAGTATGAACAGGTTCTCTTTCTCAATGTATATGTAACAAGGACAGTATGAACAGGTTCTCTTTCTCACTGTATATGTAACAAGGACAGTATAAACAGGTTCTCTTTCTCACTGTATATGTAACAAGACAGTATGAACAGGTTCTCTTTTTCACTGTATATGTAACAAGGACAGTATGAACAGGTTCTCTTTCTCACTGTATATGTAACAAGGACAGTATGAACAGGTTCTCTTTCTCACTGTATATGTAACAAGGACAGTATGAACAGGTTCTCTTTCTCACTGTATATGTAACAAGGACAGTATGAACAGGTTCTCTTTCTCACTGTATATGTAACAAGGACAGTATGAACAGGTTCTCTTTCTCACTGTATATGTAACAAGGACAGTATGAACAGGTTCTCTTACTCACTGTATATGTAACAAGGACAGTATGAACAGGTTCTCTTTCTCACTGTATATGTAACAAGGACAGTATGAACAGGTTCTCTTTCTCACTGTATATGTAACAAGGACAGTATGAACAGGTTCTCTTTCTCACTGTATATGTAACAGACAGTATGAACAGGTTCTCTTACTCACTGTATATGTAACAAGGACAGTAACAGGTGTATACAAGGACAGTATGAACAGGTTATCTTACTCACTGTATATGTAACAAGGACAGTATGAACAGGTTCTCTTTCTCACTGTATATGTAACAAGGACAGTATGAACAGGTTCTCTTTCTCACTGTATATGTAACAAGGACAGTATGAACAGGTTCTCTTTCTCACTGTATATGTAACAAGGACAGTATGAACAGGTTCTCTTTCTCACTGTATATGTAACAAGGACAGTATGAACAGGTTCTCTTTCTCACTGTATATGTAACAAGGACAGTATGAACAGGTTCTCTTTCTCACTGTATATGTAACAAGGACAGTATGAACAGGTTCTCTTATCTCACTGTATATGTAACAAGGACAGTATGAACAGGTTCTCTTTCTCACTGTATATGTAACAAGGACAGTATGAACAGGTTCTCTTACTCACTGTATATGTAACAAGGACAGTGAAACAGGTATCTTTCTCACTGTATATGTAACAAGGACAGTATGAACAGGTTCTCTTTCTCACTGTATATGTAACAAGGACAGTATGAACAGGTTCTCTTTCTCACTGTATATGTAACAAGGACAGTATGAACAGGTTCTCTTTCTCACTGTATATGTAACAAGGACAGTATGAACAGGTTCTCTTTCTCACTGTATATGTAACAAACAGGACAAGGACAGTATGAACAGGTTCTCTTTCTCACTGTATATGTAACAAGGACAGTATGAACAGGTTCTCTTTTCTCACTGTATATGTAACAAGGACAGTATGAACAGGTTCTCTTTCTCACTGTATATGTAACAAGGACAGTATGAACAGGTTCTCTTTCTCACTGTATATGTAACAAGGACAGTATGAACAGGTTCTCTTTCTCACTGTATATGTAACAAGGACAGTATGAACAGGTTCTCTTTCTCACTGTATATGTAACAAGGACAGTATGAACAGGTTCTCTTTCTCACTGTATATGTAACAAGGACAGTATGAACAGGTTCTCTTTCTCACTGTATATGTAACAAGGTACAGTTCTCTTTCTCATGAACAGGAACAGGTTCTCTTTCACTCACTGTATATGTAACAAGGACAGTATGAACAGGTTCTCTTACTCACTGTATATGTAACAAGAACAGTGTGAACAGGTTCTCTTTCTCACTGTATATGTAACAAGGACAGTGTGAACAGGTTCTCTTTCTCACTGTATATGTAACAAGGACAGTATGAACAGGTTCTCTTTCTCACTGTATATGTAACAAGAACAGTATGAACAGGTTATGAACAGGTTTTCTCACTGTATATGTAACAAGGACAGTATGAACAGGTTCTCTTTCTCACTGTATATGTAACAAGGACAGTATGAACAGGTTCTCTTTCTCACTGTATATGTAACAAGGACAGTATGAACAGGTTCTTTTACTCATTGTATGTGTAACAAGGACAGTATGAACAGGTCCTCTTTCTCACTGTATATGTAACAAGGACAGTATGAACAGGTTCTCTTTCTCACTGTATATGTAACAAGGACAGTATGAACAGGTTCTCTTTCTCACTGTATATGTAACAAGGACAGTATGAACAGGTTCTCTTTCTCACTGTATATGTAACAAGGACAGTATGAACAGGTTCTCTTTCTCACTGTATATGTAACAAGGACAGTATGAACAGGTTCTCTTTCTCACTGTATATGTAACAAGGACAGTATGAACAGGTTCTCTTTCTCACTGTATATGTAACAAGGACAGTATGAACAGGTATGAACAGGTTCTTTACTCACTGTATATGTAACAAGGACAGTATGAACAGGTTCTCTTACTCACTGTATATGTAACAAGGACAGTATGAACAGGTTCTCTTTCTCACTGTATATGTAACAAGGACAGTATGAACAGGTTCTCTTTCTCACTGTATATGTAACAAGGACAGAGTGACCAGGTTCTCTTTCTCACTGTATATGTAACAAGGACAGTATGAACAGGTTCTCTTACTCACTGTATATGTAACAAGGACAGTATGAACAGGTTCTCTTACTCACTGTATATGTAACAACAGTATGACAGTATGAACAGGTTTCTCTTTCTCACTGTATATGTAACAAGGACAGTATGAACAGGTTCTCTTTCTCACTGTATATGTAACAAGGACAGTATGAACAGGTTCTCTTTCTCACTGTATATGTAACAAGGACAGTATGAACAGGTTCTCTTACTCACTGTATATGTAACAAGGACAGTATGAACAGGTTCTCTTTTTCTCACTGTATATGTAACAAGGACAGTATGAACAGGTTCTCTTACTCACTGTATATGTAACAAGGACAGTATGAACAGGTTCTCTTTCTCACTGTATATGTAACAAGGACAGTATGAACAGGTTCTCTTTTCTCACTGTATATGTAACAAGGACAGTATGAACAGGTTCTCTTTCTCACTGTATATGTAACAAGGACAGTATGAACAGGTTCTCTTTTCTCACTGTATATGTAACAAGGACAGTATGAACAGGTTCTCTTTGTATATGTAACTCACTGTATATGTAACAAGGACAGTATGAACAGGTTCTCTTTCTCACTGTATATGTAACAAGGACAGTATGAACAGGTTCTCTTTCTCACTGTATATGTAACAAGGACAGTATGAACAGGTTCTCTTACTCACTGTATATGTAACAAGGACAGTATGAACAGGTTCTCTTTCTCACTGTATATGTAACAAGGACAGTATGAACAGGTTCTCTTTCTCACTGTATATGTAACAAGGACAGTATGAACAGGTTCTCTTTCTCACTGTATATGTAACAAGGACAGTATGAACAGGTTCTCTTTCTCACTGTATATGTAACAAGGACAGTATGAACAGGTTCTCTTTCTCACTGTATATGTAACAAGGACAGTATGAACAGGTTCTCTTTACTCTTACTCACTGTATATGTAACAGGACAGTATGAACAGGTTCTCTTTCTCACTGTATATGTAACAAGGACAGTATGAACAGGTTCTCTTTCTCACTGTATATGTAACAAGGACAGTATGAACAGGTTCTCTTTCTCACTGTATATGTAACAAGGACAGTATGAACAGGTTCTCTTTCTCACTGTATATGTAACAAGGACAGTATGAACAGGTTCTCTTTCTCACTGTATATGTAACAAGGACAGTATGAACAGGTTCTCTTTCTCACTGTATATGTAACAAGGACAGTATGAACAGGTTCTCTTTCTCACTGTATATGTAACAAGGACAGTATGAACAGGTTCTCTTATCTCACTGTATATGTAACAAGGACAGTATGAACAGGTTCTCTTTCTCACTGTATATGTAACAAGGACAGTATGAACAGGTTCTCTTTCTCACTGTATATGTAACAAGGACAGTATGAACAAGGTTGAACAGGTTCTTTCTCACTGTATATGTAACAAGGACAGTATGAACAGGTTCTCTTTCTCACTGTATATGTAACAAGGACAGTATGAACAGGTTCTCTTTCTCACTGTATATGTAACAAGGACAGTATGAACAGGTTCTCTTTCTCACTGTATATGTAACAAGGACAAGTATGAACAGGTTCTCTTTCTCACTGTATATGTAACAAGGACAGTATGAACAGGTTCTCTTTCTCACTGTATATGTAACAAGGACAGTATGAACAGGTTCTCTTTCTCACTGTATATGTAACAAGGACAGTATGAACAGGTTCTCTTTACTCACTGTATATGTAACAAGGACAGTATGAACAGGTTCTCTTTCTCACTGTATATGTAACAAGGACAGTATGAACAGGTTCTCTTTCTCACTGTATATGTAACAAGGACAGTATGAACAGGTTCTCTGTATATGTAACAAGAACAGTGTACTGTATATGTAACAAGGACAGTATGAACAGGTTCTCTTTCTCACTGTATATGTAACAAGGACAGTATGAACAGGTTCTCTTTCTCACTGTATATGTAACAAGGACAGTATGAACAGGTTCTCTTTCTCACTGTATATGTAACAAGGACAGTATGAACAGGTTCTCTTTCTCACTGTATATGTAACAAGGACAGTATGAACAGGTTGAACAGGTTCTTTTCTCACTGTATATGTAACAAGGACAGTATGAACAGGTTCTCTTTCTCACTGTATATGTAACAAGGACAGTATGAACAGGTTCTCTTTCTCACTGTATATGTAACAAGGACAGTATGAACAGGTTCTCTTTCTCACTGTATATGTAACAAGGACAGTATGAACAGGTTCTCTTTCTCACTGTATATGTAACAAGGACAGTATGAACAGGTTCTCTTTTCACTGTATATGTAACAAGGACAGTATGAACAGGTTCTCTTCTCACTGTATATGTAACAAGGACAGTATGAACAGGTTGTCTTTCTCACTGTATATGTAACAAGGACAGTATGAACAGGTTCTCTTTCTCACTGTATATGTAACAAGGACAGTATGAACAGGTTCTCTTACTCACTGTATATGTAACAAGGACAGTATGAACAGGTTCTCTTTACTCACTGTATATGTAACAAGAACAGTATGAACAGGTTCTCTTTACTCACTGTATATGTAACAAGGACAGTATGAACAGGTTATCTTTACTCACTGTATATGTAACAAGAACAGTATGAACAGGTTATCTTTCTCACTGTATATGTAACAAGGACAGTATGAACAGGTTCTCTTTCTCACTGTATATGTAACAAGGACAGTATGAACAGGTTCTCTTTCTCACTGTATATGTAACAAGGACAGTATGAACAATTAGAATAGTTCTCTTTCTCACTGTATATGTAACAAGGACAGTGTGAACAGGTTCTCTTACTCACTGTATATGTAACAAGGACAGTATGAACAGGTTCTCTTTCTCACTGTATATGTAACAAGGACAGTATGAACAGGTTCTCTTACTCACTGTATATGTAACAAGGACAGTATGAACAGGTTTTCTTACTCACTGTATATGTAACAAGGACAGTATGAACAGGTTCTCTTTCTCACTGTATATGTAACAAGGACAGTATGAACAGGTTCTCTTTCTCACTGTATATGTGACAGGACAAACAGTATGAACAGGTATGAACTTCTCTTTCTCACTGTATATGTAACAAGGACAGTATGAACAGGTTATCTTACTCACTGTATATGTAACAAGGACAGTATGAACAGGTTCTCTTTCTCACTGTATATGTAACAAGGTTCTCTTACTCACTGTATGACAGTATGAACAGGTTCTCTTTCTCACTGTATATGTAACAAGGACAGTATGAACAGGTTCTCTTTCTCACTGTATATGTAACAAGGACAGTATGAACAGGTTATCTTTCTCACTGTATATGTAACAAGGACAGTGTGAACAGGTTCTCTTACTCACTGTATATGTAACAAGAACAGTATGAACAGGTTCTCTTCTTCACTGTATATGTAACAAGGACAGT